>NW_027556180.1:178459007-179059007 GCF_003287225.1 Phascolarctos cinereus | reverse complement strand
TCCCATTCTATGATTCCACTTTATCTTACATCCTAATTTTGATAATTTCTCTGCATATAGACTGTTCAATGACTTGTCCTTGTTTATACTAGTCAGTAGCTGCATCAAATATTGGACTTCTATTATCTTCTAGTGAAAAAACATGGTGATTCAGATTAAATTATACAGAGTTTAAGAACTTAATTTAATTTTATATGGTATCTATAAACTTTCTGTCCTTTCTCTGTATTTGTTGGCATCAGTGCCTCCCTGTTTATTCACTTTTTTACAATGCCCTTCCTCCGAAGAGCTCAAGGCACTGTACAAATAACTTTAAGATGTTTTGAATAGCTTCTATTTTAGAAATAACTTTGTACAGCACATGTGGGAGCAGCATAAACAGTTTTGGGATAATGACAAAGACAAACCTTTTCTCAAAACTCTGTCTAAATTAGATCTCTTTTGAAGTCTGAAAGTGTTTAGCTAGCTTTTCTCCCCCACCCTAACTTTTTCTTATATGCCTCTGCATAGTCTCTTTTCAACCAGAAGCAAATGGACTGAAATAATAGTGGGAAATAATGTTCTCAGAAGATCTACATCAAGGTTCTAAGGCACAAGCAAGAGAGGGAGCATGAGGTGGTAGAGAGGGACCTGGGGAATTTCCCCTGGGGAATATCCCTAGTTCTCTATTCACGTGTAGGCTGACCTTCACCAAGGAATTTAACCTTTGGTACTGTAGTATCTAAAGTAAAAGTAAAGAGAAAAAGAGATTTAAGAAGAAAGTACTATCTGATAGCTACAAGATTCTACTATATGCTCTAGGTTGTTTATTGTAAATTGATGAATCAATAATGCTATCATCTCTTACTTTTCAAAATTTGTCATTGTTTTCCACTTTGCCTGGTTAATTATTATTAACCAGAATAGAACCTTCATTGCTTTAACCAGGAATAAATTATTTTAAGCCAAAACAATGACCATCTTGGCCTAGGGAATGCATGAACCAGAAAATAAATTACTTCCTTTCTCAGGAAAGGTGTGGCCAAAAAAGTTCAGAAAGAAGTTTATTCTACTCTATATTAACCTTCTGCCAAATTTGGCTCTTTCCCAGAATGGAAAGGCATTAGAGTAGTAAAGAAGTACGGACTAAGCAAAGATAGTTTCAGATTCTTTTCATACAACCTTTCACAATTTGCTTTTGATCACTGTTTTTATATAAGTCTGATTCTGAAAATAACACATAGGTATTCTATGAATTGTAAAGAAACCTTTTACTTAGGCAAAAAACCCTTAAGAATTGTCATTTCAAAATATCTGTGCCATTTTTTCCCTCATCATCAGTGTATATAACTGAGAGTTGCCTAATATCTGAAGTACTACATAGTACATTTTAAGTATCAAGTTTAAGGTTTCATACTGTTTTTTTACTAAAAGTATCTCGTTCTTTAATAATACAAAATAAATTTAGATGACCACTAATCTTCAACTACTTAATTTTTTTTCATTATATTTTCTCAAAGTACCATGTCTTGATTCACACTGTGATTTGGTTAATCCAAAATCTTCACTTACAAGAGAAAAAAAACATGAAGAGAACAGAACTGACTATAGCACATTTTGTATAACAACCTATTCGTCCTTCACAAGAATAGTTAAGACTATTTTTCATGAATATTTGGAGAGTAACTGTCTAAAAATATTTAAGGTTGGCTAGGAAAAATTATGTCTCGTGAATAAGGTGGTATCTTCAGGCTAGATTAATCTAGAGACATCTTAATTCATCTGAAATTGCCTTTGCAGCAGTTAGCTATTATTTTTTTTAACTCAGTGATTTCAGTAATCTCATAACCCTTTTACTCTCAAATTCTCGACCATCAACCAGAAAGTGTCCTAAGAAAATTTGAGTATGAGTTCACCTGAATAGAAATAACCTTTGTATTTATCTGCTGTCACCATGGTCATAACCACACTGAAGCATTTGGTGATGGCTGAGTCCCAGCTTGTCGTCTCCGGCCACTGTTATACTTTTATTTGCTTTGTGACTCTCTCTGGGGACTCAGTATAGAATTCTTGCAACCACTTCTATATATGTTTCTTTATGTGTTAAAGGGAAGGAAATGCAATTTATAGCATCATATTTTCAAAGTACCTATAGCAAGTAGCAAAAATTAGAATTTCTCAAGTTAGAAAAATGCAGAATTTGTAAGATATATTTGATATCAAGATATCACTTGAATTGTCTAGGCACCATACTGTGGAAGTTGTCATAATTTCTTTTTATGTGGATATTTAATTTTAAAAAAAACTGAGCATTTCATCGCATGATTGTTTGAGATACACATTCCATGTATTTTCTTTGAGTGATGAATGAAGAGATCTTTTTCACATGAAAGGAATAACTGAGAAGGAATATGCTACTTTAGAATTTTGGAATTTGTAACCTGGAAAGTCAGAATACCACAGTGAATAAAATAACTACTTTATGGTAAAAATCATTATTTTAAATCTAAAGCTATAATACAAAGGTTCTAATAATTAGGTCATAACACCTGGATTTTCCATATCTTGAAGTATCCATAATTGTAAATATAATTGAATTACCAGATACAATTTCTGTATTTTAGATTTTTAACAGATTTCATTTATTTTTTCTAATTTATGAAGATTTTTCACAGGTCTACTATCATAAATGTAAGATTCAAGATGCTCTGCTACAATGGATTTCCTATAATTTTATTGGACAAAATAAAAAAAATTCATGAATTCTTAATTTTACTGAAGATTTCATTTAAAGTCATAATTATTGTAGCATTATTGAATGAGCGCACTTAAACATTTATGAATGAGTCCATAAAACAGATAAAAATATTTATTTTTCATTTGTTTCAGTTATGTCCAACTCTTCTTGCCTCCATTTGGGGTTTTCTTGTCAAAGATATTGGAATTGTTTGTCATTTCCTTTTCCAGCTCATTTTACAGATGAGGAAATGAGGCAAATAGGGTTAAGTGACTTGCCCAGGGTCACACAGTTAGTAAGATGATTTGAACTCAAGAAGATGAGTCTTCCTGACTCCAAGCCTGGCACCCTATCCACTCTGTTATCTAGATGCCCACCCCATCCCCATTAAAACATGGTCTGACTCTTTTTCCTGTCTCTTTCTAAGATGCACAATTTATATTGTGTTTATAACTTCAATGAGCCCTGAGAAGCCTTAAGTTCCAAAATGTACTTAGAATGAACACTCTCAGACTAAAATAATACTAATTTTACCTTTACTGAGATTTGTCAAAGGATACAGTAATACATAATACAAAATTGGAACCAATAGCAGCTGTCAGAGAATGGGCTCGTCTCACCTCTCTCTGTCTCACACAGTGAGGCTCATTCCAGGCTCTGATAATAGTAGATCATGTGAGGTAAGGGTTTTGCCAGGTCAGAGGAGCATCAATCCCCTCCCTGAGATTATTTTTTACCTCCAAGGGAAGGGGAAAGATGTAGGCAGGTTGATTCATCAATTAGGAAGCTATTTGAAGGGATGGATTATGGAGTCCTGAACAAGGGTGGTGACTGAATGGAAAGGAGACAGATAAGAGAGATCATTGATTTCTTCGATTAAGCACTGTGAAACTCTCTATGACAAAAAATTGTTGTGATATGCCTTGGTGGAGAAATTCTCAAACCAAGGAAATTATATATAGTCTGCTTATATAATTCATCTTTGCTTTATTCTATAAGGATGTAATTTTGTATATTTGTGTCTGTGTGTTTACATGCATGTACATGAGTTACATGTCATTAGTGAGTTATAAAGTATATATTACATATACATATATATGTGTACATATGTGCACTTTTTTTTTATAGACCCAAGATTTCATTTGTATAGAGAGCATTCTATAGAGTATTATAGACAAATTTCCCTGTAAGGAACTTCTACCCATAGAGATCAGGGCTTCTATTCAACTTATAGTTAGAGTTGCTTGAGGAACTGTGGGCTAAGTGACTTATCTAGGATTAGACAAAAAGCATAGTCAGAAGGCAGGACTTAAAACCAAGTCTTTCTGACTCTCAGGCCAACTCTCTATGCACTCTACCATGATGTTCTGTGTGTGTGTGTGTGTGTGTGTGTGTGTGTGTGTGTGTGTGTGTGTATTTGACAGATGATAAATGCAGCCTATTGTTAAATAAGGAGGAGAATAGGTTGGATTGTTTTGGGAAATTGTAAAGTTCTGGTAATGACCCCAACTTCTCCCTAAAACAAAAAGACATTATTTTAATACTAGTCTCCATCTTGTGTTGTTGAATATCCACAAGTTATATAACAGTAGAGTGGTCAAAGAATTGGTAATGAAGACCATCCAAAACAGGATGGAAAAGTTTATGGTGGGTATGAGCAAGCTTCAGCATATTACAAACGTGGAAGAAGGTGGTATAAAAGGTAACTAGGGTATGTGCAAAAATAATGGCTTGGTCATGGGGTAAGAGTAAAGGATAATTGATACATGGTTCATGTACTCAACTGGCATTCTTGAAATGTCAAGAAAAATTAAGGAACTCCCTCCCAGACACACACATAGTCACACACACACACACACACACACACCCCACCACCACCACCATATAAGGTAGAAGCCCTGTGGACATTTTATGGGAAGACGAATAAGAGTTGCATGTCAGTGAAGTCAAAAATCTATTTCAATATTTAAGTATGTATATATGCATATGTGGATATATGTATCTATGTATATTTGTGAGGAGAGAGAGACTTGTGATTTCATTGGTACAAGGAATAATAATAAGGAAAATCCCTCTACTAATGCATATTGGCAACCACACAGAAATGTTTTTCCTCCAAGAAGATTTCTATATCTAAATCATATAGTATATATCTACATCGGAGATATAAAGAATGGCTCACTGTATATCTATATCTAGCTCTCTATCCTTATATTTACTACCAAACAATTTTAATTTTAACTATATAAAAAACAAGATGATGGACCACCAGTCTTAACACAACATATAGAAAAGATTTGTGGACAAATTATACCTGTCGAGGATAGATTCTAGGCACTTCATGAAATAAAACTGACTGAATCACTGCTGATAAAAAGAATACCTTTCCAAAATTTTGGCTCCATTAGTAATAAGTGAGAGGCAAGTCAAGTCCATGACAAATAGTTGAGAACCAGAGCAATAATGGGATTGCGCTAGAAAGGTGAAGTTTGGGGTATAGAACATGTTCTCTTTAGAGTTTTGCCTTTCTTTTGGTTTTTCTGTTGCAAATGTTTAGTTAACTATCTGTTGCTTCATAGGCTAAGCAAATCATGTGGAATTAGTATTTATTCTTTATTGTTATTTAACTGAACTATTGAGGTATTGCTTCATGAAGTTTACACCAGATTTAATGAGTAAATATTAAGCAGATACTAAGTGCATGTTACTGTGACATGATGATAACTAGCTTTCTCCTTCACACTTTACTTCCTTCCCTGAATCTCTATAAAGCATAGGTCTAGTAACTTCCCAGGCATTCACTGCATGGCGTGGAGGAGGGAGTTCTGAGTCCTACCAGAAAGAAATAGAGATTAGCCAATTACTGAACCTCCTGCTCATTCATTAAGAGAAAACTGTAACCTCCATGACCTCATCAAACCCTGCATTTGTCAGGAAGAATGAATAGCTAAGATATTCTGAACACTTAACCAAAATATCTTCTTTCAGATTCATGAACAAAGCTCTTGGTAATTTTACATTGCAGAAACTGAGGACTACCTCTTCAGGTATTTTGATAAGTAAACACAGTAATTTGTAAATAAATGTTTGAAAATCAACCTTAGTGATGAATGCTCATTTATTAAAGAAAGACTAAATGAATTATGATGCATGAACACAATCAAATATTACTGTGAAATCAGAAGCAATAAATATAATGAATTCAGAGAAGCCTAGGAAGGCTAACATGAACTGATCTAGAATGAAGAAAAAAGATCATGGAAAACATGATATACAATAACTACAATAATGTAAACATGTGGATAATGTGGAATATTACCTATATGCTAACGTGGAATATCACACATGACATACCACATCAATATGAATGTACTATTCCATGCATGTATATGTAATGTTTAATACTTATAATGTGTATGTGGAATATGTTTACATATAATATTGATATAATATAATACTTAAATATATTTACATTGCTGTAGTCATTTTGTATCATTTTTTGATGATCTGCTTTCTTCATTCTGTTTCTGTTTATGTCAGCCTTCCAAGGCTTCTCTGAATTCATCATATTGATGAATTGATTGATAATAAATTAATGAAATCATTCTGATTTCAACTTGTGTTCATGTATGATTATATATGTGTGTCTGTATATATATATATATATATATATATGTATACACACATTTGGGCATATTTCCTATATATACATATACATATACATATATGTATATAGGTATATATTTCACACCTCACAAAACTCTTCTCTGGGATCAAGCTTAGTCATTATAATTACATTACATTCAGTTTCATTTATTGTTTGCATTTACATTGTTGTAGTTATTTTCTATCATGTTTTCCATGATCCACTTTCTTCATTCTGTATCAGTTCATGTCAGCCTTCCTAGGCATTTCTGAATTCATCCATATCATATTATATACCCTATTTATCTATATATGTATGTAGAGAGATACATATACCATACACGTACATATGCATATGCTAAACTGTTTTTCCTCCCTTTTTAAATATTTACTGTAAGGAATGGTTCACTGAGTAATGGAGGGTATAATTGGAAATTAATACGGGGAAAAAACCAAAATGCATAAATAAAAATAAGATTTTTTTACAAGAAAATTCACCATAGTTACTTAAGTTCTTTTGTGCATGGAATGTTGGAGCTAGAAGGACCCTTAGACACCTAGTCTAATACTTTCATTTGTTTTTTTTGGTTAGGCAACGGGGTTAAGTGACTTGCCCAGGGTCACACAGCTAGAAAGTGTTATGTATCTGAGGCTGGATTTGAACTCAGGTCCTCCTGAATCCAGGGCCAGTGCTTTATCCACTGTGCCACCTGGCTGCACCTACTTTCATTTTAAAGGTGAAAAGTTTTGGCCTAGAATTGTTCACTGAAATGAAAAAGGTTGCACAGTGAGTTAATAGCAGAGCTAGAATTAGAGCCTAAAACTTGACCTTAGGGGAAATTTTAATATTTCTTGGTCTCATT
Organism: Phascolarctos cinereus; assembly: GCF_003287225.1. Lineage (NCBI taxonomy): Eukaryota > Metazoa > Chordata > Mammalia > Diprotodontia > Phascolarctidae > Phascolarctos > Phascolarctos cinereus. Next base: position 179,051,783 of record NW_027556180.1, on the reverse strand, counting down.
CTTCATCTTTGGATTGGAGACTTGGTCTAGAGAGCCTCTATGGTTCCTTGTACCTCTAAAACTACGATCCCATCAAGTCATTCCCTGTCTGTTGTGCTTTTTACTACACAACGCGACATCTTATAGCACAGCAACTTGATGCTAATTCCTGTAAATTTGCAGAAGGCACATACTTCCTGAAGATCAGTTACTCATCTTGTTAAGCTCTAATGACTCATGGGCTTTGGGCGATACGGTAAAATTGCAAAAGACCGATAAGAGTAAGCTTGAGTCAAACCCCCTGCCAGCTTCCTGTTTTCTCACTCTGTAGGTAAACAGATCAACCAATTTGTCATCACTATACTACATACACATACATGTATGCATGCACATTTACATACATGCATGTATCTGCATGTACATAGCACACATTTATATGTGTATGTTTATGAGATTATAAACATACACATGCATGCACATACATATGTTGCAAAAGAGGAAGAGAACCTGCTTTCTTCCTTGAAGCCAGGAATATATGGATCTAGATGTAAACCTTGATTCACCCTAGCTATTTCATGATAGGAAAGTAACTTACCCTTCCAGTGCCCAACCTTTTAAGACTATAAGTTACAAAGGTTTTGCCTGCAATTGCAGGGATTTCTTTGATAAGAGTTACCTCTGCCAACAAAATCATGAGTCTAGTCCCTATGTAATTAAACTTTGCATAGTGTTTTAAAGTTAATAAAGGACTTTGTATACATTATCTCATTTTAGCCTTATAACAACCCTGTGAAATACAAAGAAACCCTGTGTAGTATATATTATTATCCCCATTTTCCATATGAAGAAGCTAAAGCTCTGAAAGGTAAAGGGACTTGTGAAGATTCTCACAGCTAGCAAGTGGAATAGTCATGATGCCTCTAAATTCAGATTTCTCTTTTGACATATTGTATTCCTTACACTATATCATGATGACATTCAATTCAGCAATTCAGTTCCTCAAATTTGTATTAAAATATGTGCTATATGCCAGGTGCCATAGCAGGTGCTGGAGACACAAAGATGAAAATAAGAAATAATGACAGAATACCTCCCTTCTTAAGGAGCTTGCAGTCCACCAAGAAGATACGTGATTGAGGCAAAAGATAGAGTCAGATACGTGGAATTAAACACAAAAGTTACTAAACATGTCATTGACCTTGCTATATCACTTCTATGCTTGTGCCTGAAATAGAAGGGAGAGAGGAAAAGGTCTTACATGTAACAAATATTTACAGTAATTATTTTTGCGGTGCCAAAAAAAAACAACCCTGGACAGTGAAGGAATGCCAATTAATTGAGGAATGTCTGGAGAAACTACAGCATATGAATGTGAAGAAATATTAGTGTACTGTAAGGCTTGAGATAAGGGATGATTTGAAAGAGGCATGGAAAGACTGATATAAATGAGTAGAACCAGAAAAAAGAATTCATATTAGAGTAACGATATTATAAAAATTTACAGTTTTGAAAACTTATAAATTTATGAAGAATGAAATGGGCAGGACCAGGAGAACAATTTTTGCAATAACATTATGAAGACCAACAACTCTGAAAGCTATACGCCAAAACAGACACAATTGTTATTTATACTTATTCTGAGCCATCAGAGCCCAAGCAATGACATCCAATGCCTAAAAGAATTTCCCACAATCATGTTAAACTATAAACATCTTAAACTCAACATGTCCAAAACTGAACTTATTATCTTTCCCCCAAAACTCTTCCCTCCTCTTAACTTCTCTATTACTGTTGAAAGTATGACCACATTCCTAGTTTCCCAAGCTCGTAGTCAGGTGTGATATTCAACTTTTTTCCCCAGTCCTCCATTCACTACCCTATCCTGCCTCTCATGCCTTAATATGGTTCTTGCCCAAATACTAGTCTGTCACTCTCCTCTTGCCTTTCTCCACATTTTTTCTCTGGGAAATATACCTCATGCTCATACCTTCAACTGTCATTTCTATGCAGATAACTGGTTTAAACAATTATCAGTTAGCAAATATTTATTAAGCATAAATGGGACAGTGACAAATGGGACAGCTAGGTGAGCAGTGGATAGAACCTGGGCCTGGAGTCAGGGGGACTCATCAGTGAGTTTGCATCTGGCCTCAGACACTTACTTACTAGCTGTGTGAAACCTGAGCAAGTCATTTAACCCTGTTTGCTTCAGTTCCTGGCCTGTAAAATGAGCTGGAGAAGGAAATGTCAAACCACTCTAGTATCTTTGCCAAGAAAACCTCAAAAATGGGATCACAAAGAGTTGCTCACAACTGAAAAGTTACTGAACAACAAAAAACAATATTAAGCACTGGAAATACAAAGACCAAAAAAAAAAATGATTGCTATGAATGTGAATAGGATACCTGCAGCATCCCTACTCGCTCCCCCTTTACCGCCAAATCTAGAACTGTCTCTCATTACCTTTTTCCTCAAAAGTACTTACTAATACCTTCCTGTAGGGTTCACCACCTTTCCCATTCTCTAAGCCATCCTTTATACCACTACTAGAATAAACTTTCTTTAGCACAGATGTTGTTGTCGTGGTACTCCTCCCCTCAAAAATCTTTAGTGATCACTTGTTGCCTACCAAATACAATTTCAACTCTTCCATGTGGCATTGAATCTCTTTCCTCCGAACCCTTCCCTCCTTCTTCCATTATCTGGTACTGCCTCGTTTTTATCTTTTTATACTTTCTGTGCTCCGTAAGGTCATACATTTTGATCTAGGAGGAACTTAAGAAGCCATTTAATCCAAGCTTATTGTTTTACTGATGAAGAAACTGAGGTCCATGGATATTTAACAACTTGCTCAAGATCATAATAGGCACAAGGTAGTAGTGCTAGGATCAGGGTCCCATGACTCTCTGTTCAACATTAATTTAATCACATCATATTGTCTGAACTACACTTCACCCTTTAAACAGGTGTTGCTGTCATGTGTCCCTGTGCTTTTGCTTATGCTTTACCCTATGAAATGTCTCCCTTTTCCGTGTTTTTTTTTTACTTTTCAATTCCTATTAATATTTTAAAGTACAACTCAAATGTCACCTATTCCTAGAATTCCCTGCTACCTGTCCCCTCTCCCATTATCCTTCCTGTGACCTCACATTGCACTTTGTTTTATAACTGATAAACTTAGCACATAATATTGTGCATTATAGCTGTCCGTGTTGCTATCTTTTCTCTGTATCAGACTATAAGCTCTTTAGGAGGGACTGGGTTTTTATTTAAACTTCACCTGTTTCCCTCCTTCTTACCTGGCCCTAATGTAGGACAAAATAGACTTTCTCTAAATTAATATTTTAACTTAATTGTTCTCTCATTATAATCATTAAACAAGAAGAAAGCTGAACTTGAGAAAGATTAATAATAACTCACAATATTTCAGTTGTGTAGATACTGATGTTATCCTTGTTTTATAGATAATGAATCTGAGGCTCAGAGTGCTAAAAAATTACCCAGTCACGCACATGGTAAGCAGCAGAAACAAATTTTTGGGTGCTGTTTTTTTTTTTATTGTGAAGATTTTATATTTATTTTTTTCAAATTACATGTTAAAAAATATTTTTATGTTTTTATGTAATTTTTTTAATTTTTGAGTTGAGAATTCTCTTCATTACTCCTTACCCATACTCTCTCCTTGAAAGAGCAAGCAATTTTGTATCAGCTATACATGTGCAATCATGCAAAACATATTTCCACATTAGGCATGTTGCAAAAGAAAACATGCGCGCACACACACACACACACACACACACACACACACAGAAGAAAAAAAAGAAAGTAAAAAAAAAGTATGCTTCATTCTGCATTTAGACTCCATCAGTCCTTTCTCTGGAATAGATAGGATTCTTCTTCATAAGTTTTTTGGAATTATCTTAAATCATTGTATTGCTGAGAATAGCTAAGTCACTAACAGTTGGTAATCATTACAATATTGCTGTAACTATAATTGTGTTCTCCTAGTCCTGCTGACTTCACTTTGTATTAGTTCATGTAAGTATTTCCAGGTTTTTCTGAAGGTATTATGCTCATCATTTATTATATCACAATAGTATTCTATTACATTCATATACCACAACTTGTTTAGCCATTCCACCATTGATGGGCATTCCCTCAATTTCCAATTCTTTGTCACCACAAAAAAAAAACTGCTATAAATATTTTTTCCATATTGATCTTTTTCCCTTTTCTTTACTCTCTTTGAGATAAAACCAGCAGAGATATTGCTGGTTAAAGGTGTATGCAAAGGTTTATAGTCCTTTGAGCTTGGTTTCCAGTTACTCTCCAGAATGGTTGGATCTGTTAACAACTCTACCAAATTTTTCCATATCCCATCCAACATTTGCCATTTCCTTTTCTGCCATCCTAGACAATCTGATAGGTATAAGGTGGTTCTTTAGGCTTGTTTTATTTTGCATTTCTCTAATCAATAGAAATTTAGAGCATTTTTTGGTGGTGAATTCACCCTTTTCATTTTTGATACTTGGTAACTTGGTTTTCTTTTTTTTTTTTAATCAAATTAACCAATGGTTTATCTATCTTTTTCCTTAGAGGCAGATCTTAGTTTTAATTGTTAATTCAGTGTTTTACTTTTCATTTTATTAATGTCTCCTTTGATTTTCAAGATTTCAAATTTGGTATTTGAATGGGTATTTTTAATTTGTTCTTTTCCCAGTATTTTTTGTTGCATGCATTAATCTACTCTTTCTCTATTTTATTAATGTAAGCATTTAAAGATATAAATTTTCCCTTAATGCTGCTTTGGTTATATCCCATAAATTTTGATATGTTGTCTCATTTTTTTGTTATTTTCTTTAGTGAAATTATTTATTATTTCTATAATTTGTTCTTTGACACACTTATTTTTTAAGATCAGATTATTTAGTTTCCAATTAATTTTTAAATGTTCTCATGGATGTTTGTTGAATGTAATTTTATTGTGTTAAGATCTATAAAGGATGCATTTAATATTTCTACTTTTCTGCATTTGGTTAGGAAGGTTTTATTTCCTAATACACGGTCAATTTTTATTTAGCTGTCATTTGCCACCTAATGGCAAATGGAAAACAAGATATATTCTTTTCTATTCCCATCACATTTTCTCAAGAGGTCCATCATATCTAACTTTTCTAAAATTCTATCTCCTTAGCTTCTTTCTTCTTTATTTTTTGATTAGATTAAATTAGTACTGAGAGGGGAAAGTTGAAGTCCCTCAATAGTGTGCTTTTACCACCTCTTTCCTCCTATAACTCAGTTAGCTCTTCCCTTAAGAATTTCCCTCTTTGAGCCAATTCAAAAAAGAGTAATGTTTCAAGCATTCCCTGTCACCACCTCACCCCAATCTTACCATTCACATAATAGCTCTTCCTTTTATGCCTCTTTTATGTAAGATAAATTACCACATTCTACCTCTTACTTTCCCCTTTTATCCCAATGCATCCTTCTTTCTTACCCCTTAATTTTATTTTTTTTAAATCATTACATTATAATCAACTCACACCCATGGTCTCTGTCTGTATGTTCTCCTTCTAACTTCCCTAATGATAGTAGAGTTCTTAGGAGTTACAAGTATCATCTTCCAATTTAGAAATGGATATAGCTTCACCCCTTTTTTAAATCCTTTATGCTTACTCTTTCATCTTTATCCTTTTATTCTTCTCTTGAATCTTACATTTGAAAATCAAATTTTCTATTGAGTTATGATGTTTTCATCAGGAAGGCTTGAACATCCTCTATTTTATTAAATATCCATTTTTTCCCCTGAAGCATTAGAGTCAGTTTTAGTGGCTAGGTTATTTTCAGATGTAATCTTAGTTCCTTTGCTCTCTGGAATACCATATTACAAGACCTCTGGTCCTTCAATGTTGTTCTTTGTTCAGTCATTTCAGTCATGTCAGAATCTTTATGATCCTATTTGGGTTTTTCTTTGTAAAGACATTGTAGTGTTTTGCCATTTCCTTCTTGAGCTCATTTTACAGTTGGGAATATTGAGGTAAACTGGATTAAGTGACTTGCCCAGGATTACACAGTAAGTGTCTGAGGCTGTATTTGAACTCAGGAAAATATTTTTTTCTGATTTCAGTATTCTACCCCCTGCACCACTTTACTGTCCAAAAGCTGCTAAATCTTGTGTGATCCTGACTGTGGCTCTATAATATGTGAATTGTTTCATTCTGGCTGTCTGACCTATTTTCTCTTTGACCTGGAAGGTATTGATTTTGGGTATAATATTCCTGGGTGATTTCATTTTAGGATCTCTTTCAGGAAGTGGTCAGTGGATTCTTTCAATTTCTATTTTACCTTCTGTGTCAAGGTTATTGCAGCAGTCTTTTTTTAAAAATACATTTTCTTAATATATGATGTCTAGGCGCTTATTGAGCATGGCTTTCAGGCAGTCCAATAATTCTTAAATTCTCTCTCCTTGAACTATTTTCAAGGTCAATTGTTTTTCCAATGAAATATTTCACATTTTCTTATATTTTTTCATTCTTTTGATTTTGTTTCATTATTGTTATATTTTTTTAATGTCTCATGGAATTATTAACTTCCTTTTTCCCAATTCTAATTTTTAAGGAATTATCTTCTTCGTTGAGTTTAAGTGCCTCTATTTTCTATGTGGCTCTTTTTCTTTGGAGCAGCTAGGTAGTGCAGTCAATAGAGCACCTGTCCTGGAGTCAGAAAGACCTGTGTTCAAACCTGGCCTTAGACATTTACTAGCTATATGGCCTGGGGAAGTCAGTTAATTCTGTTTGCCTCAGTTTCCTCATCTGTCAAATGAACTGGAGAAAGAAATAGCAAATCGTTCCAGTGTCTTTGCCAAGAAAACCTCAAATGGAGTCATGGAGTCAGACATAACTTAAATTATTGAACAACAATAACAACAAAAAAAGTTTTCTATTTGTACCTCTCTTTTTTTTCTATTTGACCAATTCTAATTATTAAAGAGTTTTCTTTAGTGCATTTTGTACTTCTTTTACCATTTGGTCGATTCTACTTTTTTAGTGTTATTTTCTTCCGCATTTTTTTTGCCTTTTTTATTTAGCTGTTGATTCTCTTGTCATTATTTTATTTCATCAACCCATGTCTTTTCCTAGCAATTCCTTTTCCTTTTTTCAATTGAATTTTAAAATCCTTTTTGAGTGCTTCCAGGAATTCTTTCGGGGATTGTGTTCAATTTACACTTTTTTTTGAGTCTTTGCATATAACTGTTTCGACTTAATTGTCTTCTGAGTTTGTCTAATCTTCCCTATCACCATAGTAACATTCTATGGTGCAGTTCTTTCTGTCTTTTTTGTTTCATTTCTTTTGTTTATTTTTTTTTTTTTTTTTTTTTGCTCATTTTGCATCCTATGTCTTGATTTCTAACTTTATTTAAATTGAGCATTATTACTGGAGTGGAAGGGGTACTGTCCCAGGATGCAGGTTTTTTCATGCTGCTGTTTATTGAGCTAGTTCTGGGGGTATGAAAGTTTTTAGTGCTTCCAAGGTGGTGCAGTCCAGGGAGAGGTGTGGTCACTGCTCTCCTGGCCTGTGTTCTGATTTATGAGAAACCACATCCTGGAACTGTGACCAGGGCCCCAGCTCCCCATGAATGCAAAACTACTTACAGCCCTGGAAGTGTAACTAGGGTGCTTGCTGTCCTGCTGCCATAGTTGTTAGTAATCTTTTCTTCTTTAGAGCTGTAACCAGGGCCCCTGATCCCCTGCAATGGCACATACTACCGCCCTGGGACTGTGACCCACAGGTGTGTGGATAATGCAACAGGGTCTTCCACACAGAGCCAGCATAACATCTACTATAATCTCCTTCTGACCCATTGTCTAAATTCCTTGCCCTATGTGGACTGAGAGTTCCAAAAGCTGTTGCTCCTCCAACACCTGCGGCTGGCTTGCCGTGGTGTGGCCTGCACTGCACCACATTTCAGCAATGACCACCACCTACTGAGACAATTGACCTCCTAAGTTGTCTTGTCTGGAAAATTGTTTCACCTTGACCTTTTGTTGTTTCTACTGCTCCAGAATTCAATACAAGGCATTATTTTAAAATCTGGGAGATTTTAGGTAAATTCCTGCCTTTACTCTGCCATCTTGGCTCTACCCTCTGCAGACCAAGACTTAGAAACCACTGCAATAGAGTATGTAAAAAAGAAAAATGAACTATTGGACTAGGGTTGTGTGATGGTTGAGAAAAGGAAGAGGTATGACTTTGCCTTCTGAATGGTAACTGGAATCCATGAGGATTGACAGAGGGTGATGAGAGTTAAGCAGTATATAAGCACTGTCATTAAAGAGGGCAGCAGAGGAAAAGAAAGTAAAAACTTTATAAATAAAATAATTATTCCCATGAGGGTGTGGTTGTGCTTCCAGAGCAGGACTAGTGGAAGCTCTGAACCTTTTGTGAAAGAAACTATTCAAAACTCAGACATGAAGCAATAAATGTTGGATTCCAATTGTTAAGATATTTTTAGGAAATCAGGAAGTCATGCAGCTGGAAAGAAGAGAGGATAGGTTGTTGGAGATACTAAGCCAAACAGTAAAGATCATGGAAAGAGGCCTGCCTGACCTATGCATTATAGACAATCATGGAGTAGAAATGAGTACTGGGAATATGGCTGTCTAGGGGTTCCTAGGAATCTCTAGGCACATATTTAAGTCTTCTGGTGCTTCAGGTGGTTAGGACCTGGCAAGGCCAAATAGTTTGATTAAAAAGAATGAGGTGGGGGGATGGGGAGAAGCCTAGATGGTAGAGTAAAAGCAGTGACTTTCTTGAGTCCTCCCTCAAATCCCTGCAAATCCCTGTAAAAAAAATGGGTCTAAACAAATTCTAGAGCAGCAGAACTTAAAAAAAGATATAATGAAAAAAAATTTCCAGCCCAAGACAATTTGGACGGTTGATGGGAAAGGTCTGTTGTACTGGGCTGGGAGAGGAGCATCGTTCAGGAGGGCTTTGGGGTGGGGGGGAGTTGCGGGTGCTCGGGGGGCAGGATAGGATGGAGGGAAATACAGATACTCTTTCACAACATAAAACACAAAACATAAAACTACTATGGAAGTGTACATATGTATTACCTATATCAAATTGCTTGCCTTCTCAAAGAGGGTGGCTGGGGTGGGAGGAAGGGAGAGAATTTGGAACCCCAAAGTTTTAAAAACAAACAGTAAAAATTGTTTTTATGCAACTGGGAAATAAGATATACAGGCAATGGGGTGTAGAAATCTACCCTGCCCTACAGGAAAATAGAAGGGGAAGGGGATAAAAGAAGGGGAGAGTGATAGAAGGGAAAGCACAATAGTGGAAGGGGTATTTAGAATGCATGCCATCTTGGGTGGTGGGGAGGGGAGAAATGTGGAGAAAATTTGGAACTCAAAATCTTTTGGAAGAGAATGTTGAAAACTAAAATAAATTAATTAATTAAATGCAAAATATATTTAAAAATAAAAAAAGTAGAAAGAACAAGGTGTGAGAGACATTCTAGGGGGAAAAATATCTACAAGGGCCTTATTTGGACTATCATGAGCTATTTACTGATTACTTTAATGACTATGCATTAGGAACACATTCCAGAATTTCCAGCCATAATTAATTAATGTATCTACCACTTTTCAAGTATTATATTAAAGATTTTCTTGGGATTTCTTTTTATTTTCTTTTCAACAATATGAGAACATTCTTTGTTATTTTAACCTGCTGTCAAATTATTCACATCACCTCAGTATATTTTACTAATGAAAGCATTTTATTCATTATGTAGCATGTGAATTGCATAAGGATCACTACATTGAAAAGGGCATATCAATAAACACTGACCCATATGGATAACATGTAAACTTACTTTTACTATTTCAAAATGGGCATTTACCTTATAGCTTTTTTCCAGCAAGAGCAGTTCTTTAGCAGCATATTATAATTTCAATTTTATAGAGCAAAAATCTAAGATATGGAAGCCTAATTGATTTTCCTTACATTATTATTAAATTCTAGGACAATTCCTGTTTAATTTCTTTCTCTTCTTTGCCATTTCGAATAGTGTTTGTAAATACAGAAATGACAGCAGCTTCCATTATATGGATTAGTGTCATAATTACTAGGCATTTAATCATACTCACTGTTAGAATACATGTAGGCAGTCCCTTAAATAATGACTTAAGTGAGATTCTAAATATCTAAATATCTTGTCTGTTATGAAATTCTCAACATTAGAAATCTAAATACTTTATAGAATCTTAATGAGTGATATAGAGATGGCAGTCCTATTTCAGTAATGGTATCTAAGGTACGAGACACTGACATTGGGTGTCACCCCGAAAAAACAATTCTGTGTTAGTTTCATAATTCCTAACAAAGGCCAGTCTTGTGAATAGGGATCACTCAAAATAACATTTGGTCTGGGTATACATTGCCATTTTGTTTGCCCAAAAGGTACACTGAGTCCTGATTATTGGTACTCTGTCCATTTGCTCTTTCTAAATTCTAAAAAGATTCATTTGAATACAGATGTCCAATAAATGGTAAACAACTACTTCTTCCTGATTTTTAACAATTCCATTTTTAAACATATAAGTTTACCATCATTGCTGTTTGGAGAATCCTAGAAATTACCTTTCTGCCTTGAAAACCACTTCTTGTTTAACTGGGGTTTTTTGAGTGATGTCACATTTTTATATTTGAGCCCTCAAAAGCTTGGCTCAGGATACAGGTTATGAGAAGCATGCAATGTGAAGAATAATGAAGTGGGAGTCAGGAAATCTGGGTGCTAGTACTGCCCCTTTCACTTTCTAATTGTTTGACCTTGGACAAGTCACTGGATCTCTTTGGGACAAAGTTTCACCATTTATGGAACAATAGGATTAGACTTGATAATCTCTAAGGGCCTTCTGAGCTCTAAAATTCTATAACTCTAACCTTCAGTTTTAAACACAGATGCCTCAATCTTCCTCAGCTTGTAATTTAATAAAAATAAAGTTTAATGGCCTTATATCTTTATCTCATCTTCCAAGCTTCTTTCTTCACCTTTTTTTTTTGTTAAACCCCACTACTTTATGCACCTCACATGCCTTTGTCCTTTACATGAGTGTATCCCTATTCTCCATTCATCCATATATTCAATCCTGGAAAATGTCACAGTTTCACTGTGATTGGGCTAGACAAAGTAATTAACTAGTTTAAATAGGGTATACATAGGCAAAGTCACACAGTTAAATAAGAAATAACATTCTTAAAAGAGGACAATTGTACCTATTAGAATCATACATGGGGTCAGTCTTAAGAGATATTTAAAGGACAAAATGCAGCAGGAAAATGTGAAGGAAGAGTCATAGGCATTCCCAAATGTATGCAAGACCTTCAAGGCTTCTGGAGGAAGCCCAGGCGAAATCATAAAGTAGCCAAAGTTTGTCTTTCATTTCCTTCCATAACCATTTCTCCATCTTGTCATTCCGTGTCAGCCTCTTCATCTTGTGACCCCCTTTGGAGGATTTGTGGTATGGTCTAGGTTATGTTTATTTAGGTCTGTATTCAAGATCAACTTCCACAGAAGCACTACTCTGTTGTCCCATCATGGCCTTATGAAATTCAGTTTTCAAAGGCTAGTTAGGCCAGCAGAGCACACACTAATGCAATTCCAAACAAGGGTGGGAATTCTAGCACCAGATGACAGAATCTGGGACCACATCAGCTCATGAGCTCTATTCTAAAAAGGTATGCGAAGGTTTGTACTGTACCAGTGGATAGAGCATATTTAAAACATATTAAAACATGTCTTTGGAAGTATTGAGATATTTTCATGCATATACTTACCCACGTCCAGTCATACTGTTTTCTCACAAGCAGTCATCTCTACAGAAAAATAAGACTTTGCCCTAGAACCACAAGGTCTAGAGCTCCACTGTACTTCCTGGATTTCTGCCTACAAAGTGTCACTGCTTCTTCCCCTTAAACTCCTTTTTGTGTGCTATCTTTCCTATTAGAATGCAAAGTCCTGGATTAGCATACTTGCATTTTTGTTTCTTGAACTTAGCGCAGTGTTTAACACTCAGTAATCCTTAAATGGAGCAAATTTTCTTCCTTATTTCTTTCCTTCCTTTTTCTTCTTTCCTTCCCTTCCTTTCTTCTCTTCTTTTCCCTTCCTTCCTTCCCTTTTTCCTTCTTTCTTTCCTTCTTTCCTTCTTTCTCTTTCTTTCTTTCTTTTTCATTCCTTCTCTCTTTCTTTCTTCCTTTACTTACTGTTCCAATATTCTTTATCCATTTTTTAAAGAGGAAGTGCTAAATCTCATAAGAATTTTAGAGCTCAGGTGTACCCCTGGAGTTGGGATCAATCAAATTGGGAGCCAGTCAAATAATTGGAACTTGGAAGTAGAAATTGACAGACCTTAGCTATGTCATTAACTGGACAAATGCCTTAGACAATTAATTTTTCCTGTTCTCTCCAAGTTATTCTATGCCTGTAATATTTCACTCTAGTTGGTAAAAGTATCTTAAAATTCTCCAAAAGTTGTTGGAAAATTAAAGGAAATAGTAAAACAAGTGTTGTCATGAAACAGCCATGGAATCATGGAATCAGAAGTTACCTTAGAGCTTGAATTCATAGGTCATTAACCTGTTAAGGATAATTTAGACTATAATATTCTTAAGTATACATCTTATTTGCATGCCAGATCACGGTTTGGAAGTCACTATGGGTTTGCTAAGGCTAAGCTGGAGAAATACAAGTGCTAGAATGTTGTATCAAGCAAGAAATTTCCTGGTAATTGATTCCATTTCCTTCCTGAAGTCTGGTTTAGTTTAGTTGTTTGTTTCTTAAAGAGTCTTATTACTAATAGACAGCTCATTTAGTGATAAATTTTTTCATAAAGACAACACATAAAGCAAAGAAATTTATAAGATAACCCTTAGACTAGTGAATTCCTCTTTTGCCTCTGGAGTTAAAAGGTGCTAAGAATTACAGTTTTTAGACTATGAATATTTAACTTGTCTCTTGGTTTTCTAAATCTGAGTTCCTTGTCCAAAACTCATTGGATATACTACCAGAGACATTTTGCAATAGGTCATGTCTTTAAAATAACATTATTAACCAAAAAGTACATAATACAAGATTCCACTATGCTTATTATTCATCAAAATTAAAAAGGCATTTGACTCATTACAATGAAATGCTTCCTTAAAGGTTCTGCTTCTACAAATATATCACATACATATGTCTAAATTCTTCCTTATACTTTGAAAGGTACAACAGATATTACAAAATATAACCATCTGAATATCAGCAATCAGGACATAAAAGTGAAAGATGTAATCTTATTGTTTTTTTAACTGTCATGAAGGAGGTCCAGCACAAAATCCATGTCCAAAAGGTACTCTTTCTAGATGACGATATCCTCTAGATGTCTCTATTTGTGGATGAGATACTAATGATTCCATAATTTTAGAGAACCCTGTAACTCCAGAATGATATCTGTAACAATTCAAAAGAATCTGGCCTAATTCTTCACACAGGAAAATATGAAATGTATTAACAATGATCCTTGTCCATCCCATGTTATACAGTTTGATGAAAAATCTGTGCAAGTCATATATTGGTCCATTTTTCTAGGATAAATTTTGCAAATGGGTAATAAGCTAGACCCAGAATTATACACTGGAGAATAAGAAGAGGTTACATTCTCCTTGCAAATTTCACAGTTCTAATAATCCTGAGCTGCAAACCCTGCCACAAAAGTCCATTTTTAACAGTATTCACCGGTGAGGTTAAATGGCTATAAATATTAGAATCTTGTAGTCCCAGAGGAATTGAAGTTGAGAACCACCCAAAGCACAATTGAGAGGGGAATAGTGAGGATGGGTAGGCTATAACACATGCAAATAATTTCATGGGATGTCATTAGTGAAGTGTATGACTATAGGGAGTGAGTAGGTGAGGGAGAAATGAAACAGTTCTAGTGAGAGTGAAGGACGATAGAGGGTCAGTCAACATTCTCCACTGAAATCCAAGAAATATCAAGAGAAGAAGAGAAAGGCCTACAACATGTGGCAAATTTATCAGATGATATAGACAAGGATCACATAGGATGGACAAGAATAGATAGGTTGTGATTTTCATCAGCTGGAAGAATACATAGCTATGAGTTTATAGATTCATTGCAATATATTCGATTTTATTCTGGAGAGATTTTAGATCAAGTGTAATGGGATACACACAAATATGTAGACATACAAATGTATTTATTCAATGCAATATAAGCACAAAATAATCATTATGCATTATCCCCAGAAGACTTTTGGAAGATAAGTGGTCAAGGATTTAAAGGAAGTACCCTGAGAATTTCCTATGGCCTTCTCCCTTTACCAAAATAGAAAAGTTTTTATCAGATAAACTAATTGTTGTACCTTAGAGATAAAGGAAATCTTAGCTCTGTGGAGATAAGGAATGAGTGAGCCTGGAGGAATTATAGGTAAAAGTGGGTGGAAGTATGGCACCAGCAAATTCTTATGTTGACAAATGGAAACTAAGGTTAAGGAAAAGAGCCAACTTGGATACCCATCTGGGGGGCTTGGTGGTTTAGAGTTCCTAGTCAACAGGCTGCTGAGGTTCAGTTGTTTTGGTCATGTCCTATTCTTCATGACCCCGTCTGGGGTTTTCTTGGCAAAATTGCTGGAGTGGTTTGCCATTTACTCTTCCAGCTCATTTTACAGGTGAGGAAACTGAGGCAAATAAGGTTACATGACTTGCCCAGGTTCACACAGCTAGTAAATGTCCAAGGCTATATTTAAAACTAATAAGCAGGTAACACTGGTTTTTTTGTTATTGTTAAGTCAATCAGTCATGTCTGACACTCCATGACCACAAGGACCATAGCACACCAATACTGGATGTCGAGTTTTCTTGGCAAGGATACTGGAAGAGTTTGCCATTTCTTTTCCAGAGGCAAACAAAAGTTAAGTGACTTACCCAACATCACACAAATGGTAAAAGTCTGAGGCCAGATTTGTCCTCAATTCTCTCTAACTCAAAGTCCAGTGAGTGATCAGTTTTCCTCTGGTACACACTTAATTTCTAGTGGTTCTCCACCACAAAAGTAGTGCTTTAAGTATGTTGGTATATGTGAAAACTTTATATTTTTCACTTCCTCAGGTGACTCTCTGAGTTAACAGATATTTATATTCAATTACTTTTTTGTAATATCAAATTTTTTTTTAGAATGGTTTGGTGAGTTGCCAGTTCCATCAACACTGCATTGGAATTCCTGTCTGCATGTAGCCTCACCAATACTGTGTATTTCCATCATTTGTTATATTTACCAATTTGTTAAATGTGAAGTAAAAACACAGAGTTGTATTAATTTGCACTTCTCTTATTAGTAACTTCAAGTGGACTTTTATTTCATTGTTAATAGTTTGCAATTCCTTTGAGAGTTCATATCATAAGACCACTTATCCATTGGAAAATATCGTTTGGTCTTATATAGAGATTGATGGATTCTGACAGAATTTATTCCTTATACAATCTTCCTGGTAATAGATACCTAGGGCTCATTGACTCGTACATTTTCCAGATTGAAAGAGACCTTAAAGGTTCATTTTACAGATGAGGAAACTAAGATTAAAAGAGATAAAAGAAAGGGATTTCCTTTAAACTCACTTAGCTAATTAGTGGCAAGGCTGATACTCAAATCCAGGTCTCCTGACTCCAAACCCAACGTTCTTTATATTTTACTATGCTACCTCCTTTTTAGTTTGTGTTACAGAAGCAATCTTTCCTGAGGCCCTGCTGTGTAGGTTGGGCTAATTTTATGTAAAGCCCTGACCCACACAGATTAGGGTAGTTCCTTTTTTTTTTTTTAAGAGCTATTGAAACCATTCTTAGACTTGATTGGCTCAAGGGATAGTTTCAGGCTTTGGGATGTGACTTACTAAGTGACTGCCTAAGTACGAAAGGCCACAAGGTACTCCAGATGCCATTCTAAGGCTTCTGGATTTGGATATATACAGTGACACTTGAATTCTGTTCTCTGTTGAATCAAAATGGGGTCCTCAAAGAATATTCTTGTTCAATGTCATTCCCCTGCTATGCATAAGTAAAGTTTCATTATTACCTTTTGAATAACCTACAATTGTCTCACGTCATTCTAATATAGTACCTAAACTACCAAGAAATTTGCTTGAGTCAGTTTCACACTATGGCAGTATATAATATCCTTTTCAGCAGCACTAATTGTAGATAGATTAAACTAATAACAACAACGATAATAGCATTTCCATAGCACCTACTACATGCCAGGCATTTTCCAAACATTATTTCATTCAGTGCACACAATACTCCTTCAAAGTACGTGCTATCATTCTCCACATTTCACAGTTGAGGAAACTGAGACAAACAAAAGTTAACTGACTTGTCCAAGGTCATATAGCTAGTAATGTTTAAGTGAGGATTTGAACTCAAGTTTTCCTGATTTTATCCACATTCTCTACTTTAAACTTCTCTCCTCTGATCTTAGGCATAATCTAATGCCTAATAATGCCTTGTAATCTATGCCCCTAATTGGCTTCAAATGGCTCAGGGACTAGGAGCTAGTTAGAAACCTGGGGAAGTACAGGGAGGCTGAATGCAAGGAAGAGGAGTTAGGTTTTTAATCTTGTTAATAATTTTGGGGAAGAAAGTAACTATAGTAAAAGTTGTAGAGACCAGTAGAAACCTCTACTACTTGATATAGAGAGCACTTGTTTTCATGTTACCTTGCTTTATGAACTGTGTACTACTGACACTAATCTTTTAACCCATGGAGATGACTGTGTATGTGAAAATGAGTTTTGTCTCTTTTAAATTACTCATATGGGTAAAATAACCTCATCCTAGTGATTTTACTCTTTCTCAGAACATTGTTCCTTTCAGAATCTGTCTTCAGAGCCAGTTAAGTGGGTACACAAGTAAATCTAGGCCATCACTTTCATAGTTAAACTTCCTTTTGAGTTGAACAACATAACCTAGCTGGGTCATCAGACATGGCTCTAACTGACTTTTGGCTGATTCCCAAAATCAAATCCAATCTCAAAGTAAGAAGATTTGAAAATATGCAAGAGAGTTAAAAGAATTTCCCACAAGCTCTGAAAGCAATGATAATCAAAATTCTCATTCATGTGGTACATTGTTTTGCAGAGCTTTGTCCTCCTTGATAGCACTATATTAAAGACAATATACTAAACATCATGAAGAATAGAATGTGTGTGTATGTAACTAGCATTTTATATTTTCTATTTACATGTAAAGATAGTTTTCAACATTTGTTTTCTATAAAATTTTGAGTTCCAAATGTTTTCTGCCTTCCTCCCAACCTCCCTAAGGAGCAAAACAGCAAGCAATCTGATATAGGTTATACATGTGCAATCATGTTAAACATATTTCCAAAATATGTTTGTTATAATTATTTATTATTTCAATACTCTGTCATGTTGTGAAAAAAGAAATAGAACAAAAGGGAAAAGAGACACACACACACACAGAGTAAAAATAGTGTGTTTGATTTGCATTCAGACTCTATAGTTCTTTCACTGGATGTAGATAGCATTTTCCTCCATGAGTCTTTTAAAATTGTCTTAGATCATTGTATTGCAGAGAGGAGCCAAGTCTATCAAAGTTGATTATCACACAACGTTGCTATTACTGTGTACAGTGTTCTGGTTCTGCTCACTTTACTCAGCATCAGTTCATGTAAGTCTTTCCAGGTTTTTTCTGAAATCTTCCTGCTTATTTCTTATAGCCCATTAGTATCCCATTATATTCATATACCACAACTTGTTCAGCCAGAATGTATACATTTCAAAATTAACTTAAAAAAGATATATGAATAAAAATTCCATGGTTAATTGGACTGTTTTTTGGTGAAGTAGGACTTCACAGCAATGGCGTAATAGAAATGATTAATTTTTACTTATCTTAGACTCAATAAAATAAGTCAACTTCTAAAAATCTCATTTAATATTTTTCCCAAGTACACACAAAAACAATTTGAACATTTTTTTTAAATTTTGAGTTCCAAATTCTTTTCCTCCATTCTCTTGGTTTGAAGAAGGCATTGAGAAGACAAGTAATTTGACATAGGCTATATATGAGCAGTCCTACAAAATACATGTCCATGTATGTCATTCTGTGAAAGAAAACACAGATTTAAAAAAAAAGAAAAATAAAGTAAAGAAAAAGTATTTTTGATTGGCATTCCAGCTCTACAGTTTTTTCTCTGGAGATGAACAGCACCTTTCATCGTAAGTCATACAGAATTATCTTGAATTATTGTACTGCTGAGAATAGTTAAGTTATTCATAGTATATAAATATTGCTGTTATTATATACAACATTCTCCTGGTTCTACTCATTTCACTTTGCATCAGTTCATGTAAAGCTTTCCATGTTTTTTTTCTGAGAGCATCCTGCTCATCATTTTTTAAAGCACAATAGTATTCCATCACAATCATATACAACTTGTTTAGCCATTCCCTAATTGATTGACATCCCCTCAATTTCCAATTCTTTGCTATGACTAAAAGAGCTGCTATGAATATTTTTGTAAGTGCAGATCCTTTTCTTTTTTTTTATTTCTTTGGGTTACAGATTTAGTAGTAGTATTTCTTGGTCAAATGGTGTGCATGATTTTATGCCCTTTGGTCGTAGTTCCAAATATAAGTCAACTTTTTTGATCTGTGACTACAGACCTAACTGCTATTCATGCCAATTTGTATGAACAAAATGAGAACAGTTACTATGCTTCTGTTCAGAGGGTTTTTTGTTTTTGTTTATGTTTTTATATTTTGGTTTATAGGTCATGAGCCCTTGCCTGTGTACTTCTTAAATAACTATTGATTAATTCAATAAGTAAGTCAGACAGACTTCGTTAGACAGTGAAAAAATGTCCTCCTCACCAGTAGTTACCCAACACAATTTCTCACTCATCCAGGAGAATATGGGTTTAAGCCCAGAGAGCTTATGTGGTAAAGGAGCTCTTCATTACTAAAAGTCCATTTCTTTCTTTTGTAGAAGTATTCGTGTACATGACACTTACTGCAAATGTGTAGCATTTCTGATGGAATCTTGTAGTAATATAACTGTCATTACTCAGTGATTCTAGTTTGTCATTGGCTCTTGATGCCGACACTGATGTCAGTTCCTGAATTTCTAGAGACCCTGCTAATAACATGAAAAACTCAGCATTTTCTGATCCTGTTCCTTTTGCAAGCTTTCTCTCACTCAAGGTGGGTGTAGGAGACCTATTCTTCCAAACACTAGAGCTGAGGTCTTCCACAGCATCTGAGGCCATCTGCAGTCATCCTGATGAATATATGGCCACTGGACCCAGAGGGCTGCAGAACAGAAAGTGAAGCTGGTGACTTTGCACAGCCCACCCTCACTGAAATCCAA
The DNA here is from genome assembly GCF_003287225.1 of Phascolarctos cinereus. Taxonomy (NCBI): domain Eukaryota; kingdom Metazoa; phylum Chordata; class Mammalia; order Diprotodontia; family Phascolarctidae; genus Phascolarctos; species Phascolarctos cinereus. The sequence goes on along the minus strand of NW_027556180.1, from coordinate 179,032,357 downwards.
TTCACTTGCATGTCATGACATCACCTTAATGATACCATCCATGGTCTTCTTCAAGAACAAAGGACAAACAACAACAAACAATGAAGAATTCTTTTCAGAACCTTGTCTGGAACTACTCCCTTCTCACTTGTCACCAAGTCTCTTTAGGTTCTGAACAGATCTGATATTTCATAAAACTCCCACTGGTTATTCTCTGCATCCTTTACCAATACCAACACAGTCTCTTCGGACTATCATTTCATTTCATCTGATGGCCTTCGCTTTGATTTATTAAACAGTGATTTCTAGGCTTTGTTGTTGACAACTAGTTTATACTTCTGATTCATTGATTAAATGTAGGTATCTGGACCTTTTGTAATTAATGAATGGGACACTTTTCCTATATGTGTATAATGGATAACATCTCTTCCTTCCCTTATTGTTCTAATGTTAGGTCCATTTTCTTGGAGCCTTTAGGTTATATATGCTAGAACTGAGGAAAAAACTGAATATTTAGTCCAACTTCTCAATTTACATATGAATAAATGAAGGCTCAGTGATAGAAAATCACTTACTAAAATCAAAAGGTCAGAATTTGAGTCCAAGTTTTGATGTTCAAGGAAACATGGATAAGTCACTTAGATTCCTAAAGCCTTGGTTTCTTCACCTCTAAATTGAGGATAGTTATTTTTATACCACCACTTTTGAAAGTTATTTTCAGAAAATCTAATGATAAATTTTAGAATGCTACATAATTTTGAGCTGTCATCATTCCCAATGTCATTATTACCACCATCAGAAAAGGATTTTGAAAGAAGATTATTTGAATGAAGAAATAAATAATGTATTTATTAAGCCACTCAATATATGCAAAGAACTAAGGATACAAATGAAAAATGAGTCACTATTCTCAAGAAGTTCACATTCTAATGGGGTTGAAAAAAGAAGATTTTGGCTGCAAGTTAGATGGAAGGATACCATGGTCACTTAGGGTGCAGGGGCAAAGCAGATAGTAACTCTTATTCTTTAAAGCCATTTTAACTATTAAAATAATATCATTTTATTATGTTGAACCATTTGATCACACTAAGGAGTTTAGGAGTCTTGGGCAGTTTCCATAAGATTCTGTGGGATGATTGTAGTCAAGGTTGTAGTGGCATTTTTATTTGCTTGAAACATACTGCCTCCTACATGTCCCTTAGGGTGCCTTGCACTTTCACTTGTGTTGGCTTGCTGTATTTTGAGTGGCAATCAATTGGCATTTGATGGGGATGGCTGGCAACTTCTCCACAAGAGCTGTTAATCAGTTGATGGTTGTGGGGACTAGGCTTGAGGCAACTCTGATATTTTGGTAGGTATTGCTATTTCCAAGACTCTTGGGTTTAATGTCCTGGGTTATCTCCATCAGGTTCTGAGCGAGTAATCAAGGTAGGAGAAATAAGAAATGTATACTGACCATAGAATACGTGTATGTTCCTATAACTTTGTTATTTTCACTTTTTAAAAAATATTTCATTAAATATCTCCCAATTACATATAAACAATTTTAAGAATTTGAGTTCCAAATTTTCTTTCTTCTTCTCTCCTTCAACCCTTATTGAGAAGGCAAGTAATATGATATCAATTATACATGTGAATTAATAAAAAAAATTCCATATTAACCAGGTTGCAAAAGAAAACACAAACAAAAAAATTAAATTTAAAAAGTATGTTCAATCTGCATTCAGAGGTCATCAATTCTCTACTGGAGGTGGATGCCATTTTTCATTTTAGGTCCTTTGGAACTGCCTTGGATTACTGTCTTGATCAGAAGACTGAAGTGTTTTTACAGCTGATCATCCCTGCATTATTGCTCATACTGTGTACAGTGTTATCCTGGTAATGTTCACTTCACCTTGCATAAGTTATATATGTCTTTCCAGGTGTTTTCTAAAACTATCCTACTTGTCATTTCTTATAGCACCATAGTATTCCATCACAATCATATAACCACAACTTGTTCAGCCATTCACCAACTGAGGGGCATCCCTTTAACTTCCAATTCTTTGACACCACAAAAAAAGCTGCTCTAAATATTTTTGTACAAATAGGTCCTTTTCACTTTCTTTTAATCACTTTGGGATACAGACCCAGTAGTTTTGTAGTTCTTTCCAAATTGTTCTCCAAAATGGTTGGGCTAGGGGCAGCTAAGTGGCACAGTGGATAGAGTTCCATCTTTGGAGTCAGGAAGACCTGAGTTCAAATCTAGCCTCAGACACATGACACTTGCTACCTGTTTAAGCCTGGGCAAGTCACTTAACCCTGATTGCCTCACCAAAAAGGGGAAAAAAATTAAAGTTAAAATAAAAAAATGGTTGGGTTAGTTCACAATTCCACTAACAGTACAGTAATGTCCTAATTTGTCCATATCCCTTCTGGCATTATGGGTTTTTTTTACTATTATTTCTTTCTTTTGTAGAAGTATTCATGCAGTTCTCTTTAAGCAATGTGTAGCATTGCTGATGGAATCTTGTAGTAATAAAACTGTCTTTACTCAGCGATTCTAGATTGTCATTGGCTCTTGATACAGACACTGATGTCAGCCCCTGAATTCAACATTTTCCGACCCTCTTTCTTTTGCAAGCTTTCCCTCAAGTCAAAGGTGTAGAAGACTTATTCTTTCAAAGACTTATAAATTACCTTTATCATCTATCCATATAGAAAGGTAAGCAGTTTAAGTTTGTTGAGTCTCTTATTATTTCTCTTTTAACTTTGCCTTTTAATACTTCTCTTGAGTCTTATATTTGAAATTAATTATTTTTAGCTGTTCTAGGATTTCTTATTGGTCTTATGTCCAATTTACTTTTTTTTTTCTTTGAGGCTTTGCTTGTAGCTACTTTGAGTTCATTCCCTTCCTCTGAATTTGTGTCTTGATCTTTCCTGTCACCATAGTAGCTTTTTATGGTCAGGTTCTTTTTTGCTGTTTGCTGATTTTCCAATGTTCTTTCTTGATTTTGAACTTTATTTTAATATTGGGCTCTGTTCCCAGTGTAAGGAGATGTGGACACTGTCTCAAGCTTCAGGCTTTTTATGCTATTGTTTTCAGAGCTAGTTTTAGGGGTTTGGAAATTTACAGTGATTCTGACATGGCGTGGTCTGGGGACATGTGTGGTCACTGCTCTCCTTGTCTGCACTCTGGTTTTTACCCGGAAAGGGCCCTGATCCATTGGGATTGCAATTAATACTGATCCTTGGGTTCCCTGCATCCTTAGGATAGCAAATGATACTCTTCCTTGGTGTCCCTGATCTCTTGTGACTAAGAGTTATATTGTTCCTCAGGGTCCTTGATCCCTTGTGACCAAAACTGATACTGCCCCTCAGGGCTCTCACTCCATCTTGACAGAAAGTTCTCCCCCCTGCTCTTGAACAATAACCCAGAATTGGGTATAAACAATGGAGTTTCCAAGCAGTGTCTGGTCCTGAGTTCAATGCTAGCGCAAGGGTTTCCCATAATATCTTTCTGACCAGTTCCCAGATTGCCTGACAACCTCTGGCTTGATAGCTCCCAAAGGTGCTATTGTTTCTGTCACCACCACCTAGTCCCGCCATTACTATTGCATTCATGTAAGCTCCAGACAAACTTCAACCCCCATGTCACAGATCTCTCTTTCCAACCTCCTAAGTTGGTTTGGGAAGGAAGAACCTCATACTCTGGCCTTTCTTTACCTCTACCATTCCAGAATTTAATTTGAGGCATAATTTTAAAGTTGTTTGGATGGGAATGTTAGGAGAGTTTAGCTGAATCTTTTCTCTAGTCTGCCATCTTGACTACACCAGCAGAAGTGTTCTCTCATTTTGAATAATTTTAGCTTTTAATAATAAAATTTTGTATTTATTTCCCTTCCACCCCCATTAGAGAAAACAATAACTTTTTAACATATGTTCAGAGTCAAACAAAACAAATTCTTTCATCAGCCATTTCCAAAGTCTATACCTTTGCCTTTAGCTATATTTATGCCTATATCTATATCTATACATCTTTTTTTAAAAATATTTTTAGGCAGTTGGGGTTAAGTGGCTTGCCCAGGGTCACACAGCTAGTAAGTGTAAAGTGTTTGGTCTGAGACTGGATTTGAATTCAGGTCCTCCTGACTTCAGAGCTGGTGCTCTATCCACTACACCTCCTAGCTGCACCTATATGTGTGTGTGTATATATATATATATATATATATATATGTCTTTCACATTATAGATGAAGATATTGAGACTCAGAGATTAAGTGACTAGACTAAGATTGCATAGAAGTAATTAAACCAATATCCTCTGATACTCAAACTAATACTTTCTGCTGTATCACACTGCAATTTCCCAAGTAGCAAAGATCTCATGGAGGAAAAAAAGTGACACTTTTATTCCAGGAAATTCTTTTTCTTTCTTCTACGCTTTCAATTTTATTTTATTTTTTTCTGTTATTACCAGTAACACAACCCTATTGGGCAGGCTAGGCAAGAGTTGTAGGAGGACTAGAGTTGGTTAAAATTCCTAATGTGTATTAAACTCTCTTTTTCTCTAAAAGTGAGAAGGGCAGTTGGGGAATGCCAGAACAAACACAAAGATTCTAACTGCTTCTTCAGTTCTTGTGGTTTGAAAGTGCCTTATCCAATCTCAAATAAAGTAATATTTGTTCCCATTTTTTGTTAGGCAATTAATTTGCCACTATAAATTTATTCTGATCAACTAATGACACTACAAGAAATATATCTGAAAAGTGATGATCAAAAAATCTTTGTTTTTCTTGCTACACGTTGGGCTTTGAATTATAAAATTGATAGAACAGAGAAAATAACATCTGTGTATTATTGTTGAATAGCATGCCGTAATTTTCAAAGTGTTTAATAACTTACCTTCTTCAGTCTGCATAACAATTACAACACAGAAAAATGTGTATCACTGTCTCCATTTTACAGAAGAAGAAATTGAAGCCCAGTGACATGATTTGTTAGAGGTCACAAGCAGTTCCCAGTAGAAGGAGGACTAGATGGAAAAAAATAATCTTTTAAACTTCTTACCTAGGGATTTTATTATTTTGTTCTTGCTTTACCATGATTAATATATTTATAAGAACAATAGAATTAATACAGCTCTCTAGGGTTGCCTTTTAATTTTGGTCTAGTCTAGAGCCAATGGTTCGTATGTCTTAAATGTCTTACATGTCACATGGCTGAAATATTAGAAGTGAACAAATTGCCTCCTTGTCCTTTTCCTGTCCAATCCATAGCCGAAAAAAACTGTCTTCTACTTCTCCTTTCTCCACCTTTGACTGCCCAATATAAGAATCAGTATCTATCACATAACCCTCCCATCTCTAACCCACTCCCAACTCTGGTCAGGAACAAATATGCAGTCTATTTACTCTCCAGTACTATTTCTAGGTGTAGAAGTAACAACAATAGCAACAGCAGCCACAACAGCATTTACATAGTGCTTTAAGGTTTGCAAAGTGTTTTACAAATCTCTCTTTTTATCCCTGCTACAATGCTGGAAGTTGGATGCTATTATTATTCATTAGAAAATTAACGGAAAGCAAACACAGGTTAAGTGACTTGCCCAGAGTCACACAGCTAGTAAGTATCTGAAGATGGATTTGCACTCTTCTTTCTGACTCCAGATTTAATGAGAGCTTAAAACTCCTGATAGAACATTTAAAATCAGAGTTCTTGGCTAAAACCTGACATAGGTCTAATCTTAAAATGACCAAGTATCCTTCATTGGCTGGAAAGTATGGAATTTCACTTTATTGTCCCAAGTTATTAACTGTCACCAAATTCTGTTTCATATAAAACATTATGGCTTCTTGATAAGTTCACAATTAATGTCACCTTTTCTTTGAAGTTTAGGTTTGGCTTCTAAATGTCTTTTATTTGGAAAGTGCATACTCATGAGCTCCCCATCACTTTTTCTTGACACATTAGCCATGGGAGCCAGATTGGTGTGGCCTGAACAGAGGACTAATTTAAGTTCCTTATGCTTAAGTACCTCCCAAATTAACACATTAGCTCAGTAACATAAGGTTAAATTCTGGGCCCTTTAGCAAAAATTTCAGAAAGGGCCCCATTAACCTTTGTTAATGCAAATGTGGTGTGTATGAGAGAGTGAAAAGAAGGCTGAAAAAATTATTCTGCATAGGGAACCTCAAGGGGACTGGTCCCTCAGGATCCCAGCTGCACCTGTCAATCAGCTTCATCACTTAGTCTCCAGATGCAGTTACACAGAAGCCACTTGTCACAAATGATTTACAAAACCAAGATGAGTAGAGCTTCACTCATTCTTTTCTCTCTTCTTTCTTCTTTTCTGACCATTCTCCTTTTATGCACACTTCTTATTTTAGCCTTTCAAACATTATTTCTGAACATATATTATATATATACATATATAGAAAGAGTACATATGTGTGTACATATGTATATATTATATTTAATATTTAAAAAAAACAGAGAAAAGATATTCTTATGGTCTAAAGTATAGGGCAGTATAGGTATGAAGGAAAATTTATCTGAAACATTGTATTAGGACACAGTAAAGAAGAAAAATAATGGTATATAGACTCCAGCAGAAATCAAAGCCCAGTCTATTAAGCAGAGTCAGGGACCAATCAGGCCAAGAGGCCCAATGTCTTTAACTGAACTGTAGGAATCAGAGAAGTTTAGGAAATAATAAAAAGATGTTTCCTGGGGCTAGGAAGGAAATGTCGTAGGAATATGGCACCATATACTTAGACATAGGAGAGACAGTACAAGATTGGAGAAAAGCAAAAGTCCTGATTTTCAAACAAAATAAGTGGACAGAATATGTGAACCAAAGACCAAGGTTTACTTTAAATCCACAACAAATTCTAGAATAGATCGTTGAAGAGATAATGAATGTTTAGAAGGCCAAAAGGTGGTAACAACAAACCAGCATGATTTTATCAAGAACTTGGTCATGTGAGACTAAATGTGCTTCCTTTTTTGACCTGAAAAATAAATAAATTTGATAACTAATAAATAAAGGGAATGTCATGGATTTAGTTTACCTAGATTTAGTCAAGCATTTGATAAAATTGCTCATGCTGTTCTTGGGGAGATGTTGAACAGATGTGAGCACTGCATTGGATCAGGTGGATTGAAAATTGGGGTAACTATCAAACTCAAAGAATAATTGTTAATTGTCTCTGTGGCAGGATGTCTCTAGGAAAAAAAAAAACCCAGAGAATTATGCTTGGCCCTGTGCTGTTCATCATCTTTATCAATGACTTTAACAAAACCCTGGATGACATGGTCAATGAATTTCAAATTGATACAAAGTTGGGAGAAAGAACTAATTGAAAGAATGACAGAGTTAAACTCTAAAAGGATCTAAACAGGCCAAAGATCTGGGTTAATCTAATAAAATGAAATTCATTCAGTTTAAATGCAAAGCCTTACATTTAGATTCAAAAATCAACTTCACAAGTATAAGATAGGTGACAAATTATTAGACAGAAGTTCTTCTGGAAAGATCTGGAAATTTTAGAGTGTGGCAAGCTAAATATAAGTGAGCAATATGGATGGCAGCCAAAAAAGCTAATAAACAATCTGGGTAACCCATTTTGGGTTACAGGGCATAAATTCCAGGACTAGGAGGTCATAAACCTCTACTCTAGCTTAGTCAAACCACTACATCTAGATTATTCCAGTGTTAAATTTGGGGCACTAGAATTTATAAAAGACATTAATAAACTGGAGAATATATACAGAAGAAAGTATACAGAAATGGGGAAGGGCCTTGAGTCCAAGTCATATGAGGATCATTGGAAAGAAATAGTCATGTTTAGCCTACAGAACACTTGTGGGGATTTGAAAGAAGAGTGGTTATGATACTTCTCTTCAAGTGTTTGAAGGAGTGTCACGTGGAAATTTTTTAGATTTGTTCTGTTTGGCTCCATAGTGTGAAAAGCAATAGGTAGAAGTGCAAAGAGGGGAAAGTTTTACTTAATATTAGGTGGAAATAAAAAAAAATTCAAATAATTAGAATTGTTCAAAACTGGAATGGGGCTATCATGAGTGATGTCATGAAGGTCTTCAGGGTCTTCAGAGACTGAACTGAATGAAAAACTTGTCAGCTATCTTATAGTGGGCATTCCTTTTAAGTATAGGTTGGACTAAATAGCTGCTGAAACACTTTGTGGAGGAGAGTAATGTGTCAGCAGGTTTGTGGAATTGCCATAGCTGTTCAAAAATATCCACATCCTTTCCATTCATGCTACTATATGTATATTAATTCTCATTTTTCTGGAAGCAGCTTTGGTGAAATTCTGTGATCTTTAGGGAACAGACCATGCTAAAGACCACATTTTTATACCTTGTTGTAAGTAACTGTCCCTCCTCTATTAAGAACAATTGAGTGTCCATGAATGTCCTTCCATTAATCAGAATGAAAACAGAGAAACAGAGGGAGAGAAAGAGAGAGAGAGAGAGAGAGAGAGAGAGAGAGAGAGAGAGAGAGAGAGATTATCAATGAAAACACAGTGCTTTATTCCCAAATGCAATATAGTGTGCTCTCTTCCTTCAATTCAGTTTTGGATTCAGATCAGTTTATCTATGGTTCCTTTCAGGAATACATGTATGGGTACCTAAATCTATAAACTGCCTATCCAACTACATGCCATTATCTGGGCAGCAAACATTCATAAACTTATGTTTTTATTTTTGTTTTTCCTGTGTGAATTTCCACAATGGCAATGGGTAACAATGGATCTCGTTGAATAGTCTATTTATTAGCATCAGTACAATGTCATCTAAGGCATTTCTGAAAAATGTCACCATCTATGAGGAATTCCCCTTCCATTAGGATTTTGCACAAGGCATCCTCCATGATGATGGTGTACAACTTTGACTAGCATGGGGTATTTTTTTTTTTACTTTTAGTTTTATGACTGTCTTGGTATTGCTAATAAAAGAGCCCATTAACAAAGTTATTTATGTGGTTGCATCTACCTGGGAAATTTGCAAGAAGACAACTTATTATAAGGAAGTATATAAGGCTGAATTTTGCTCCAGAAAATAAAATTCTTTTTTCTAATTAAATTTTTGAAAAACACAGTAGGATTTTATATTCTCTATAACCTTTCACCCATTCTGTGACTGTGCCTGAGGTGTGGTTTGTTGTAGACAATTGGCTTCAATATCTCTTCTTATGTTTTCTTTAAGGATACTGATGGAGCCTGCATAGACCATGTTAGAGACATGAAAAGTAAAATGATTGAAGATCACAAAGTAACACATTTAGAAAGGCTCTTAGGGGACATCTATTCAAATCCCCTCAAACATATTGGGAAACTGAAGCCTATAGAGGTTAAGTGATTTGCTCAATGTCATACATGCAGTTAAGTATCAGGGATACTATTAGAACTTAAGTCCTCTGACCTTTGAGCTATTATTCTTTTCACTGTAACATGCTGTATATGGCTTAATAGTTTTAAGGTTTTCTTGATCACATTGCTTTGTTTATAATACCATCCATGATCTTTTTATTAGCTTCTATACTTCTATTCTTTGAGATATCTTAAAAAATTGCCATCTCCAGCAAGAATTTCTTCCATATATTATGTGTGTGTGTGTGTGTCTGTGTTGTCCTTGATTGTCATGTTGATTTGATCAACAAGGGGACTGAGTATTTACCAGATGAGTTAATTTCTGGGCTGTTTTGATTTCACCATGATAACTGATTTACATAATTTAATCTTCTTTAAAAATGGTGATCTTCAGAATGTCTTTACCTTTATTTCCTTTTCACATTTTTCTATAATGAACAACTTGTTTAAAATGGTTGAGTTGGAATTGTGATTATTTCATGTGGTATCTTCTAATCTTTACCTCTAGTGTAGTATTGATTTTAGCCTTTTCTTTAGCTGATGATAAAACTGTACATAGCATCATTTGAAATGGATCCCATGTTGGTAACTAGTCATTTCCAGTGTGTTAAAATATTGTCAATGTTATGGAATCTAGGGTATGGATGTTGTTCTATGCTCCCATATCCAACACTTTTCAAATCCCTACATGAACAGAGTATTCATCATGTTTAGTAATAAAAGTTTTCCGTATTTGACAAACTTTTGGCTACTTTCATTTCTTAATGCCTGAACCTATAGCCTTTTTTTTTAATCCTTCCCTCCACAAAAGAATGGAAATACTATCTCCCTTGATCCAACTTTCATTAAGTCCTCTCAAGTTGAAATGTTTCCTTCCTGATCTATTGGTTAGCTGTTTGAAAGACTTCCCTCCTCAAAATGTCTCCCTTAGTGAGATGTTTAATTTAATTTAATTTCAAAATTAGAGATTTATTCCTTTAGTTTTACCCTTTGCAAGAGTTATCCAACAGTACCTTAATATTAAAAAATGGACTCTTGAGGGTAGAAAGTGTGCCTTATTCATCTTTGTGTCTCAGAGGGACCTCGACAATGTGGTACACAAAATGTAATCATGACCATTTTCCTGAATATCCAATAGGGAGAAGTAGATAGAAGTTTTGAATTTGTCAAATATTAGAGTTAGAAGTTACCTAAGAAATATCTAAAAATCCAAAACAGGAATCCCCTCTGATAAATGCCAGACAGATAATCTTTGAGTCTATGTCTCAAAACCTAATTTAGTACTCTATTTCCCTTTTAGGGAACTCTAACTGTTGGAACTTTATCCTTACATCTTTGTAAGGCGAAATCTCTCTCTGTAACACAAATTATTATTTATCCAAGCCTTTCCATTCTATTTGTTTTAGCCCAAGGGTACAGCTTTATATTTATCTCTATATAGAATTTACTTTTATTGGATTCATCACTTTAGCCTGTTGATACTATTTCATCACATAGATGGCACAGCGGGTAGAATGTTGGATCTGGAGTCAGGAAGATCCAAATTCAAATCTGGCACATACTAGCTATGTGAGCTTGGGAGACTCAATTAAACATTGTCTGCCTTAATTCCCTCATCTATAAAATGGGAATAATAGCATCACATAGCTTTCAGGGTTATTTGAGGATAAAATGAGATAATATTCATAAAGTGCTTTGTAAGCACTGAAGGCAAGCATTGTATACATTCTTGTTGTGGTAGTGGTTGTTTTCAAATGCTGACCTTGTTAGGCAATATTTAACCCAGATTTGAATTATTTTAAGTCATATAAGCGTTCAGGAATGAATGAATCAATCAATGTATTTAACAAGCATTTACTATGTGCAAAAGCATTGTGCTAAGCATTGGGTTAACAAACAGAAAAGGAAAAAAAAAAACAGTTACTTCTCTCAAGGAGCCCTCATTCTAATGGGAAAAGTTTCAGCTGCAAATCAAATGGAAAGGTCCCTTGGTCCAAGTAATTGACAAAAATATTTACTTCAAAAAGGATCAAGGACCAATCCCTAGGGACAATCCATATGAGACCTCCCTTCAATTTGACATTACTCCATTGAATTATTACTCTTTGGGTTCAGACACTCAGCTAGTTCCAAATCCCAGCATTTGCATTATTACCTAGACCATATCTCTCCAACCCATCCGTAAGAATAGGATGAGAAACTTTGTCAAACATCAGGTTGAAATCCATATATAATATGTCCGTCATTCACCTGACCTACTTGTCTAGTAAACCTGTCATAAAAGATAATGAGGTTAGTCTGGCGTGACCTACTCCTGATGAACAGAGGTTGGGAGCTTTCCTTTCTGAATGCTCAAAAACAATCTCTTTAATAATACATTACAAAATTCTCAGGAATAAAAGTCAAGCTTATTAGACTGCAGTTTGAAGAACCCATTCTTCCTTTATTTTTAAAATTTTGAACATCTACCTCTTCCCAATCCTGTAACATCTCTTCCCTTTTAGTATTTTTTCCTTAAAAGTTATCAATAGCAATGATCCAATATACTGTGTTATTTAAACCATATCCTCTTCCCCAGCCCTAAAATTAGAACATATTTGTTTTTCTTTTTCTTTCTTTTAAAATATTCAATCTCTCCCATTATTGAGATGGCAAACCCTGAAAAATAAAACCCTCAATACATAGCTACATAGCCCAACGAGACAAATTCCTACATTGACCAAGTCTGACAATGCATATTTCTTTCTGCATCTCAAATTCATCACCTCTTTGTCAGGAGGTGAGTATTATATTTTATCTTTATTCTTTTTTTTTAATCATTGAATTCATCATCCTTCATTTTTGCCCCTCTATAGTGTTGTTATCACTGTATTAATTGTTCTTGTTCTACTCACTTCAGTCGATATTGGTTCATAAAGATCTTCCCATTTCCCCTAAAACTGTCCATTTTGTCATTTCTTATAATACAATGATATTCCATTACATTCATATATCACAATTTGCTTAGCTTTTGTAAACTTTAAAATCATAATATAAACGAGAAATAGTAATATTTTTAGAGAAAGGGAATTTTACATATGAATTTTTTTTTAGAGAATTCCTAATCTAATGCCTCCTGTGCTTTCTTAAAGTCTATGTCAATGGAGTACAAGTACACATCTCCCACCACTGTGCCTTTGAATAATCTTTCCCTGTGCCTAGTATGTTTTTCTTTCATTTCTCTATCTCCTATAATCCTTTTGTTCTTCATTGAATCAACTCATGTCACATTCTCTATGAAATGTTCCCTAGTCTCCCCATTTGTTGGTCTTCTTCAATTTCTCAATTTCCCTTATACTATACAGGTATACATCTTCTGTGCAGCCTCCCTCACACTCTTTCACATTAACCCTGAAAGGGAAGCAACTGTTTCATTCATTCATTCATAATCTTTAGCCCCTAGCACAGTGCCTTGCCCATAGCAGTCCCTTCATAAATGTTTATGGAATTGAATTAGCCTAAGTTCAGGAATTTTTTGTTAGAATAACTGCCAGTTGACATAACATGATTTCTCAAAAACAGAAATTAAAGGATTCGGAGTAAGAAAATTGGGTTCCCATGCCAGATCTTCTATTCTCTTATTGCATGGACTTGCAAAATCATAATAACTGATATTTGTATATCACTTAATACTTAGAAGTTTCTTGGCACAACCTATCTCATTTGATTTTCCCCAAAATTCTATAAGGTAAGTACTATAGGTATTATTCATCCTATCTTACAGAAAAGGAAACTGAGGTTCAGCATGGTTAAGCAACTTACCAGTAGTCACCCAGATAATAAGAATTACCTTCAGGATTCAAATTCTTTACTATTATCAAAGCCAGTATGCCTAACACTCTTAATGAGTTTCCTAAGGACTCAATTTTATCACTTGTAAAATAAGGACCCTAGACTAACTGATGTCTAAGATTTTCCTAAACTTTCAAAGACTGTAATTCTATTGAATACATTTGGCCACAGTAACTCATGGAATCAGTCTACTAAAGTATCTAGGATTGCAATCTGCATAGTAAAGAAAGTAGCCATACTGAGGAAATAATGGATCATTTGCAGTATTGAGAAAAGATAAACTATATCCTTCTATGAGGTAGTTGATAGCAGTAAGGCACATTATGTGAACATAATATAATTTTTCTTGCTTTTTTCCTAGATTTAACAAAATACAAAAGAAAGAGAGTTCCTGAGGTTTCTGGCTAAGTATCTCAATCATAGATTTTCTAAAATTGTGTACATTTTTGACATAGATGACTATGATTCAGCCAATTCATGTCAATAGTGTTATAGTTTCTGACTTTCAAATACTTAAATTTTATTTATTTGATATTTGTAGACAATACATTTAAAATTAAGTAGTCACTCATGTTCAGGAGAAACTGGGAACTCAACAGCACTCTTAATGTCTGGAATTAAAATCAAAATCGGACTATAAAAGATTCCTCAAAATCAAAGACATTCCTAGTTTAGCTCACCTCTAGTTATGGTGATATTTAACCCTGATTCCTCCAGAGTTACAAGGGAAAAGGAATATCTACTTGGCTCATTGGCAATTTTGAAAGTAAACAAATAAATGGCAAACTAACTTCAGAAAATGAGTTTGGGCTCATATTCATTCCCCTAAATTATTTTGAAACTTTTTCAAAGTGCCAGAGAATGTGTTAGACAATACAACAATCTTTATACCCTCCAGATTTTTTACAATATTTAAATAAAAGTTTCAGCTATATCAAGAAAATTTAATGATGACAAAAACTTATCTTTCTGCTTAGTTAAACTTTACATAAATCACATAAGTGACTTGGAAATAAGGTTTCCTGCTTAAAAAGTATTTTGCCCTGGTCAGTCCATATCTGGAGAATTATGTTCTGCTCTGGGCCCAAAATATTAAGAACATAGTTAATCTGGAGAGAATCCAGAGGAAAGGATCAGGATTTAAAGGACACATTAATCCAAAAAGGTTTGAATGAATGGCAACATTTAGCCTCGAGAAGAGAAAACTTAAGAAATATATGTTAGCAGTCTTTAGATATTTAAAAGGATGGGGGATTAGACTTGTTCCGCTTGGCATGGGAGGACAGAACTATGTTGAAAGGATGAAAATTGTAGTGAGACTGATTTGACCTCAGTATAAGGAAAGTATTCCTAACACTTTGAACTCTTTGACAAAGAAATAGACTGCCTCATATGGAAGGGTGTGAGCTCTTTGTCATGGTAAGTAGTGGTTTAATGGACAATTGCTAGGGGTATTGTTAAGAGAATATTTACTTCAGGTATGAGTTGGATGAGATGGCCTCTTGATGTTTCTTTGGCTTTAAGCTTCTATTATTTTATAATAAATATATTCTTAACTGGCAGGCTTCTTAATGATACATTTTATCTCTAATGGTTTTTCTTCTCGTACAATTTTATTTGGAATGTCATAGTACAACAGAAACAGGAAACAATGTCCCTGAAACTGAGAAGATCGTACTTAATTTCCCCAACAAGTTATCACAGCCATGCTATAAATTTGTCCAATGCAATGTGGCATGCATGTTTGGACTTGTAGGGGTATGTGTATTATTTATAAGAAATCAGGCAAGAATTAGGTTCAAAAAATTTCTCTGTGTGGAGAAAAAAAATATTTGCATTTCTCTCTCTTTGCTTAATTTAAACCAGGTTCTAGGTCTTAGTGGATATTTTTTTCATCAGGAAAATGATATGTGCTAAACTATTTGAAGCTAGAGAATGTCAGGCAAATGTAGGTGCCCTAAAAAACCACATCATGATGATGAAAACAAACACGGATTTTGTACTCATGCAACACTTTTCCATGGAATATTTGTAAGACTTTTAAAATAAAATTTTTAAAAAAGAATAAATAATGCTCTCACTGACCTCCATTATCAGATCTCTAGCTTTAGAATACTAAGCCTCTGTATAATCCAGAAATATAAAGAGATCTTCATTTGATTTGGTTATCTGCTGTAGTCTTGAAGAATAATAATTTACATTTTTATGGTACCTTAAGATTACAAACACTTTCACATATATTATTTTATTTGATTCTCAAAACAATCCTATGAGGTAGCAATTATTCCTCTTTTTTTAAGAAAAAAGAAACTAGAACTCAAAAAAGTTAACTGATTTATGCAATATTGTACAAATACATCATGATAGAAGCCAGACTCATTGCCAAGTATTTTAATTTGAGTCCAATGCCATTTTCACTATGCCATGCTGCTCCATCTCTGTTGTGCTGCTACAGAAAAATCAGATTCTGATCAGGAGGAAAGGGGAGCCTCTTACATATTTTATCCATTTCCCCCTTTTTTTCCCTAAGATTTCTATTTTTTAGGATGACATTAAATTTCTTGCATTTTACATTACTTTTCCTTGCCATTTGCAATCACTTTCTAGAAATACTTGATAAATACCCCTGTGGTGTTCTGTGAAATGATCCTTGAAAAGGAAACAGAGGTTCCTGGGTAAGATGTTAATCAGTGCTAGCATCAAAATGCCCTCACTATGGAAATGCCATTGACTGGGGTACCTGAGAGCTACTGAATACCTTTAGTAATATATGGAAAAACTTAAAGCATTTTAAAATTGGGAACACTTTAGTACGGACCATCTTAGTCCTTCCATCTCATTTTACAGATGAGGCAGATATTTCTGGAGCATATACCTAATCTAATACTATGGAAAGAATTCTGGTAATCTTCATCCTTGATACGAGCCTCACATCTATGTCTCTAGCCATTCCCATTTTCCTCAGTCCCAATCTTTCATTTCCAGTTGTCTGCTAGGTGTTTCTACCAACATAGCAAATTCAACATATCCCAAACTAAACTTATCCTCCTGCTGAAACCGTTGCATCTTCCTAAGTACCCCCAGCTTTTTGTTTTGTTGTTGGTGGTGGTGGTGGTGGTGGTGATTTTTATTGGAACAACACCACTACAGTCCTTGAGGCTCAAAAGTCCATTAATTTTTTTTTCTTCCTCAACCTTCATATTCAGTCACTTCAATGAACTTTGTTTCAGTTCTATTGCATAAATAGCTACTGAGTGCCTACAGTATGCAAGGCATCATACAAACAATTGGGAATTAAAAGTTAAAAATGAGAGTCCCTGCCCTCAAAGATATTCAAAGTCTTATTGATTATATATCAAAAATATTTTCCCAGTCTTTCTTCTACCCTCACTGGCACCTCTCTAGTTCCACCTCACGTCACCCTGACCTATTGGAAAAGCCTGCTGACTGGCTTCCCTCTACCCAGTCTCTTTCTTATCCAATCCTTCCTTCACAATCCTGCAAAAATAAATTCCCTTTTTGTAACGGTGACATTCTTCCCCTCTTAAACCCTTTCCCCACTGCCCAACAGATAAAATATATTTTATTTAATGAAATATCTGAAATATATTTTATTTAAGAACAAACCTACCAATACTGTCATTCACTGTTCTTTAAAATTTGGTTCTAAGATACATTCCTAGCCTTATTTCATATTATTACCCTTTGTACACTTTGTGTTTGAGTTGAGCTATCATATTTCCTGTTCCTCAATACCCTGCCTTTTTCTGTCTCTACTATTCCTTATGCCTGAGCAGATTCCCCTTCTACCCGTGTCTGGCTCTTGAAAACATTCACTAACTTCAAGGCTCAGATCAGGTGCCATGTTTCTGACACACCTTCTCTGATCCTCTTATTCAACAGTGATCTCTCACTTTGTAAACCTTTTAGGACATTCTGATGTCTCCTGTAAGTTCATCATCTTCTAACTTCCACTTGCAGCAAAGTGGACTTAATGCTGAATCTGGAGTCAAAAAAGACCTAAGTTAAGGTCCTCTTCTTGCCAATTATTGATAGGTTGATCATTTAACCTTTCTAAGCTTTATGGATTTTTCTAAGACTATGAGTTCTTAGGCTAGTTGCAGAGACTTCAGATGAAATAAAATATTAATTTGTACATATCTCACCTCCTGGCAGATCATAACTGCCTGCAGGCATGTAATTTTTTTTTAATTTGGCACACTTATAATATGTGCCTAATGAGTGCTTGTTGACTTGACTTGAGTATAATGGGTAGTAATACTAGTAGTGGTAGTAGCAGTAGTAGTAGTAGTAGTAGTAATTTGTTAATTTGAAATAAATTATTTTCATTTAACTATGTATTGCTAAGAAAATTAATCAATTGATTTCTCCCCAAGTTAGTTTTTGATACTATTTGCAAGATTTCTTCTCTGCCCCTAGATTTCTATTATATAGGGATGTCAGAGTTATAATGAAAGTTTCATTTTACAAATTGAGAAAGCAATGAAAGAATAATTATACTTGGTGAACGATGTAGCTGTAATAAAACATTTGTCTTCTGAATGCCAATTTATCTCCCTACTCTGTTACAACTATTAAAGTAGGTTTTTCAGTCAGTTTTCAATTATCAATACTAACGAATGGGGTACTAAGTACAGATAATACCAAATAACAGATAATACAAATTATATTTTTATTTGCCATTGGAATGCAGGATGATTTTTTATAAAAATACAACAGCAGACCTTTTCCTTAATTAATGTTTTTCCATGTCTAATATTAAAATTAGTTTGCATATTATGAACACACACTAATGATAGGATGAGGAAGGAAGGAAGGAAGGAAGGAAGGAAGGAAGGAAGGAAGGAAGGAAGGAAGGAAGGAAGGAAGGAAGGAAGGAAGGAAGGAAGGAAGGAAGGAAAAAGAAGGAAGGAAAGAAAGAAGGAAGGAAGGGGGAAAAAAGAAACTCCTATTGTGACAAAGCATGTATGTTTTGTTTTGGTTTTGTTTTTATTTTTTTTCACATCTAATATATTTTATTTCCCTCAAGCTTCAACTACACGTATTCACCCAGATCTCATCTAATTCCAGGGGAACTACCTTGTCATATCTATCTCATTTTAGTCTCAGCTGAGCTGAGATCAGCCCCTCCAGTATCCATTCTCAATGCAGAAACCAGTAGCACACCAGGTTTTCAAGCTATCTACCTATAGAAATTTGGAGAGTTGAAACTTGATCTTGGTACCAAAAAAAATGCTCAATTTTCATTCTGTATGGCAAACTCCTTGAAAAGCACTGTTACTTGCCACTTTGTTTTAATAGGCATCAATGCCAAATGTTATGATGTCAGATGTAATTAGCGACATGAAAATATGGTTATTGCCAAAGTGTAGCTCATTTTAAATCAACATGTGAAGATGCTCCTTTGATATAGGTATGGATAAGGACATCTCTATTGTTAAACAAAATTTAAAAATAATACTATAAAACTAGTTTGTTGATCAAAGTTAGGAATGAGTGTATGCATGCATGTATGTATGTGAATATTTATGTTTACTGAAATATCAAAAATATTGTGGATGCAAAATAAGTATAACTAAAGGCATAACACAACCATATAGGCTGCTTATTTCCCATTGTATTCCAAATTACAATGCAGTACAGTATTGGAAGATTCCTAAATAAAACTTAATCTTTCTTCACAATCATATACCACAACTTGTTCAGCCATTCCCCAACTGATAGGCATCTGATGAACTCAATGATTTTTTAAAAAATATGGAAAGACTTACACAAAATAATGAAGATTGAAATGAGCAGAACCAAGAGAACATCTTATACAGTAATAGCAATATTATTTGAAGAATGACTTTGAGTGAATAAATTATTTTGTCTTGTATAAATACCCAGATTAACTATGAAGTACATATGAAGAAAGATGCTATCTGCATTCAGAGAAAGAGCTGGTAAATAGAAATACATGTAGAATAATTTTACATACTTGTGTGTATATATACATATGTATATCTATTTTTGTCTAATGTGACCATCTCTATGTTGGGGGAAGAGGGAGGGAAGAAAAAAAGAGGAAAAAAATAAATTTACATGATAATTTTGTTGTATATTGGAAAGGAATATCAAGTTGTACACAGTAGATTTGCAATTTCATATATGATCATCTTTTTTAATTATAATATGTAATGGAAATGTTTATTTTATTCCATAAAGTAAAAATAAAATAAATTTTAAAAAGTCTTTAAAAATATGAAATCAATTTAAGAATGACGTTTTCTTGACTTCTATTGAGGTTATAAGTTCCTCTTCACTTTGAATTTAGTAAGGTTTAAGACTTGTAACCCTATAATGCTATCTCTCAATTTTTAGGGAAAACATGTAGCCTTTGAATTTTACTAATCTTTTAAGGGTCAAGATGATTTCTTCAACACATCACAATTCTATCCACTTTTTATCTTAGAATGAAAATTCTAAAGCATAAGAAGAAGGTTTTATATTACATATATACATATATTAATATAGACATATATTTCTGTATATACCTTTATGTACTCATATGCCATATGTATATGCACATATGCATGTATGAATAAAAACATGAGAGAGACAGAGAGAGAGAGAGATGACCTATAAGTCAAGAAGGCCTGAGTTCAAGTGCTGTGTCGGATGCATAGTGATCATTTGAACCTGGACAAGTAATGTCTGAGTGTCCAGAAAGCAAACCTCCAAGTTCAAAAGTTGTAAAACACTTTCAGTCTAAATTGGTAGGAGATATACTTCAGTAGGAATTTCCCACAGTAATGAAAACACAGGTCTGGAAATCCCACCCCACCCCCAATGTACACATACATTTCTATCTATTTATGTAATGTATGTATAAATATGGAGAAGGGTATAAAGGCAGCTGTGACATAATGGATAGAAAACTATCCTTAAAGCCAGGCAGATATGGGTTCAAGTCTCATGTATAAGACAAGGGTCAGAATATGTGACACTTGGCAAATCACTTAGCATCTCAGTACTCCACGAAGCTCACTAAGATTGTAAATTGAAGAGAAAGTGTCCATCTGTATTCTAATAGAGTACAGTCACCTGAGAGAGTTCCCTATGTCAATGAAATCACAGATCCAAAGGCTCAGTTTCTGTCTCTTTGCGTGTGCAAAGAGGCATGCAAGGCAGAGAGGAAGGGAGTAAGAGATAGACAGAGAGACAGAGACAACAATTAACCAATTCATTCAAAGGCAGAAAGAGACAGAGACACAGAGCAAGAGATAGAGAGAGTGACAGAGACAAAGAAACAGACAGAAAGAGACAGAGAGAGACAGAGAGAGAGAAAGAGAGAGAGAGAGAGAGAGAGAGAGAGAGAGAGAGAGAGAGAGAGAGAGAGAGAGAGAGAGAATAAGAAAGACAAAGACAGAGGAAGAGGAAGAGACAAAGAGGCAGAGCCAGAGTGGCACAAAGACAAGGAAAGAGAATGAGAATCCAGTAATACTACACAGGATATTGGACCATTGCTTTTCTTGTTTTCTTATCATATAATTGATTGTGACAAATAGATGAGAGTTGTCATTAAGCAGAGTTGCAGGCCTTTCGATGATGCAGGCTGACTTTGCAGAGTTCTGACTCTCCTAAGGAAGGAAAAGAGAACCAGTTCTGGGGAAGCACTTATAACATGATGGGATTAGAGCAATTCTGCCCCTTCCTTGCTCTAGCTAGATAGAATTTCAAATGGCAAGCCTGGAAAAAAAAAGTCTCTTTTCCATGTTGTGCATAGTCCTGTTGCACTAGTCAGTTCCTTTTAATAAATCAGATACAAGTTGTGACATGTTGTTAATTCGATCACTAATAACCTGCTCAAATTGCAAATCTGTGTCAGCAGGTTGGTGTTGATTAAGTTGTAGCCCCCACTAGCATATTGTTTTAAATGACTGATAAATTTTATTTGCTGCCGTGATAGACTGCCTGGTCTCTTTCTTCCTGGGAGCATAGAAATTACACAAGTGGCCCTGTGCAGCTCCATCATAGGCCTCCTTTCTGTGCTGCAAAGAGAGCTGGTAACCACTAGAGGGGAGGAGACTGCCGGCTTTATTGAAAGGTTCACCATAGAGAGTGAAGGTTTGAGGAGCTTTTGCAAGAGTAAAGGTTGCCCAAGGAAATGGTTTAAATGGTTTTATAAGGGTTAGTAAAGGGGGGGAGAGAGAGAGAGAGAGAGAGAGAGAGAGAGAGAGAGAGAGAGAGAGAGAGAGAAAGAGAGAGAGAGAGAGAGAGAGAGAGAGAGAGAGAGAGAGAGAGAAGAGCGCTTTCTTAAGATATTCCAGTTATTTATTTATAATAAACTGGAACCTAATGGGAAAGTAGATGTATATAGCAAGAGGTCTGTGTGCAAGGCATTAGTAAGATTATCTCTGAAAGCAGTGTTAACCCTTAGGAAAACAAATCATTTTCTACCAAGATTGAGGCAAATGAATGTACATGTTAAGTAGGGAGCAGTAGGGGGAAATGGTACTTTGGCTTTTTCAAAGAGTAGGGAAACTGAGTCTATTCTTCCTTTTTTAGAAGTATCCAAACACCTGCTCAGCTCCCTCTCCTCACTTTTGTCCTCCTTGCCCTCCTGTTCCCCTGCCCCAGGTCCCATCTTCCTGTGAGAAGCTAGAAGATTGGGAGTGAAAGGAGAGCACAACAGACTTTGAGATAATAACTGAGTTGATGAAAAAAAAATACTACCTTTTGTTCGTTTACTTCCTAAACCTTCCATATGTGCCTTAAAGTAAAATAGCAAATACAAGAGTCATAGTGGACCAAATCCATGATTCATTTACCATCCTTACTGCCTCCCCCTTCTTTCTGGCTTGACCTTTTCCTTCTTTTTTTTTTTAAAGAAAAAATTCTTAGTATTGTTAAAGTGCTATAATGTAGAACTGTAGCTTGTTACATTTACTCTCCTGAGTGTAATTGCACTAAGATCATTCAGTTTCCATTTGGAAAGCCAGTGGCAATTACTGGAATACAATGTATCATGCATTTGCTCACTGGATATAAAACGTATATACTAATTCGCAATAAAATGTAACAGCTGTCAGTGCATTTTCTGCTCTGTTACTTCAATAAATTGGAACTCTGACTAGAAAATGGGAATATTGCATTTTTACATACTCTGTAATGTGTTTGCTTTTTGCAAATACAATTTATTTTTTTCATGACAAAAATTGTGGTTTGTTATTACTGCTAGTGGATAAATATTCTTATATCAGAATGAATTACATATGGTATCTGTAAAGAAGTAGTCATATTTTCTGCTTTTTATTGTAGCCTGTCTCCAGTAAACAAAATACACTTAACCTACTTCTGTCACATTTTGAGTGCTTTTTTTCCCCATTGTAATGGTTGTGTATACGTGTATGTGTGTACAGGGGAGGGGGTTGGAGAAGGGAAACAAGTTTATTTTTACCATTCCTTCTCAGGTGTCTAGATAGATGATTCACATTTATTTTAAAATACCATGATTTCCATAGTAGCCTACTTTTGTTTAAAATTCAACATTTGAGTACATTTCGTAGCCAGGTTTCTTTAGATCGTGAAATAGAGGCTCTGAGTTTTATTTAAAATAAAATGCCTGAACATTTGTGTAATTTTGTTACTTGAGGTCAGACTTTTCACAGATAATTAGCCTTTTACACACTGTGAAATCAACCTGCACTGGTTATTTGGCTAGACTCTTTGCTTCTGTTCTTTATTTCCCAGAAGGTTAACGTGCTGAAAATCTAGCTGCAAGCTCATAGTGCCGTCTCTTTGTGTTGCTAATTATCCCGTTGCATAATTATTAATATCAGGAGCAGGAAGAGGAAACAAGCACACCAAATAGTCGTGAATGCTAGTGTTCTGGCAGGAAGCTAGTCCTGCATTAATAAAATGTGCCTGTGCCAATATCACAGAAGATAGGAGCGTTCCTTGTTAAGGATCATTTATTAACTGAGATCATCTTTTAGTTCGCCTTGGGGTAATGACTAATGTCAATGGCAAATTTCACAGTTGTCTAGAGAAATGAATTAAATTTGTAATAAAAAGCCCTTCGGCTTGTTGTACATGTTCATTTATTGGAGTAGTTGAACTAGGAGAACTGTAAGGCAACCAAGAACATCGGCTTAATTTTCCTTACATATAATAGTGACCTTTAGCTCCATATTGAAAAAGTTACCTATTATAGACTGGTAAATTAAATGAGAAGTTCCTCTAATGCAAAATAAACTAGGTGACTGAGCTAAGTTAAACGTCCCTTGAGCCTACCAGTTTTTAGTAGAAAGGCATTTTTATATACATATATATGTGTATGTATATATATGTAATATATATATAATATATAACATATTTGCATGTATTATTTATACCGTTGTATTTAAGCCATTGTGAGATAAATAACTTAACATATACAGAGGAGAGTAAGACAATTCCAAGTGAGATGTCCTCAGTAGTCCTGCCTACACCAGAGGTTACTGTGCCTGGTTGTTTTGCACCATGACACTGAATTTTTGAGAGTGCTGTGTTAGTCCTCTAGCAGTTCTAAATATACATAGTGTGTTATTCCCTTGGCATGTTGTCACTGTACTTATTTATAGAAGGTTTTGTGCAGCTTCATGTAGTTATGGTACAGCATATTTCCCATGAGGAAGAACAATTACACTATTGTCTCCCTCCCAATTTCTCCCTCTCTTTCCTTTTTTTGCTTTTAAGAGAGACCAATTCCAGATTCCATTGCTAAGAGTCAAGTGGACTTAAGAAACTGCATTTATTTTTAAAATACGCATAATGCCATGCTTGATCTACAAATTTATTATTGAATCTAGCACATGAGAGACTCAGTTTGTAATTTGTGATGTATACAGCAGTATGTTTGAACCAAATTTTTCTAATCAAGGCTCCAGCACAAGCTAATGAAGGCAAGTGAGAAATGGGCATTATTTTCAACCCATGAAAGCAATTGCAGTGTTTATGTGTATGTACATTGAGATATGAGATTTCCTGGGGAGAGGTAAAATTTAGCCTCTTGCTTTTAAAGCTTAAAAATGATATCAATATTTTTTACCTTTAAGTCATGTATCTATTAAATACTTCAAACATAATTATTTCCAACTTTTTTTAAAAAAAGATCATTGCCACATTTTAAAATAAGACAGTCTCTGCCCAGACATGCGCTCATTTACTGTGAACTATAGGTTCCTTCTCTTTCATTAACCTAGTGTCCTGCATGTAGTCTCCTCACCAGTGAAAGAGTGCATCAATGGATGGGAACTGTCCAAAAAGTAGTGACTCTTTTATCTTCTTGGATGTTCACTGGTTTATAATTTATGCTTATTCATGATATAGGAGAAGCTCAGTTTTTTGGGTTGTTTTTTTTTTCTTTTTTTCTTTTTGCTTTTAATGCAGATGTTCACAGCATTTCTAACAAGGACAGGAAAAGAGTTTTCAGTTCCCTTTTAACCACTCTCTCACCTCAGCCCTTTTCAGCATGTAACCTTATTCTCTGTGGGATTACTTGGATGAAAACCAGTTAAGGAACTGCTCACACAATATAAATGCATACAGATTACTACAGATTGAACACTGTTCATGCCAGCTAATCACAGAGTATATAATGCCCTAAACAGTATAAATATTAAAGAGCAGGAACGAAATGGACACATATTGTTGAGAAAAGAGTGTGAGTGCCAAATCAAAACTAATAAAATATGTAAATAAAAATATGGATTTATTCCCACCCCCACCTCCTACTCCCCTACTGCTTTTTCCCCCTTTGTGGTGATATGCCCACATGCATTCTGAAGTGTGTTCTGCTTTCCTAATCCTACTGCAATAGTCCACATGGGTTTCTGAGAGTCCCCTATGCCCTTCATTCTTATGACTGTCAGTTTTTGTCCACAAACTCCTTCCCTTCCCAGTCCAGAAGGCCTTATTCTCTATTGGGTAGTGGACAGCCTACTCAAAGGCCAGTGCCGCTCAATAAATAACAGAATAAGGAAAACCAGGTATCTAGTAATTAAGCTTTTCACATCATGCTTAGTTAGTACAAATATAGTATAGACCAGGGAGTAATAGAATTAGCAAGTAAGAGACTTAACGAGTCAGGACCTCTGGGGTATGGCAAGGAAGGCTGACAGGGCCAGGAATTATGACCAAAGTTAATGATTAATGATTCAGTTCTGACAATAAAGGCAATATGGATCAACACAGTCTTTCTGGAAGGAGATGAAGGAAATGTAAATCTCAGAAAGCCTCCATCCTCCCCCCAAAAAAGTCATCACTTTCTTCAGATGTTATTCTTTTAGGTTCTCTATCTCTCTGTCTCTGTCTCTGTCTGTTTCTCTCTCTCTCTCTCTCTGTCACTCCCTCTCATATCTCATTTAAAATGGACCCCAAATCCACTTCTAGTCCTGGCATAAATAGAACTTCTCCTTTGGGGAGATTTAGCTCAGAACGAACAAATGACCCTTCCAGCAATTAGAGAATGTAGATCATTTCTATTCAACACTGTCTCTTTGCACCAGGTAAATGTTCTTTCCTGAACTATAAACCAAAGTGCAAGGGAGTTTTGCAAGAGAAAATCTCAGAAATGACTCCGTAGGTTTCTGGTAGAGATGATGTATAAATAATCTTAACGTTCTCCCTTTGTTTCCACTGCAAAGGAGGTGAGCCTGGTTCATTATAATCCTCTCACTCTGGGACTTTTTTTTTTTTGTCAACTCTAGTAACAGCTTGTATCTACTGTTTTGGCCATCTTTCTTGGGTACATGTGGTACAAAACAAATTCCAAATTCTGAACTACTTACCTGATTGAAAATAAAAGGAGTGCTAGAAGTGATGAAACCTGAATCCTATCCCCATATCCTTACATGCTCGGACTTCTTTGGAGGAAAGATGTTATTTCAGTGTGTGTGAGTTTTAACTAGTTTTAGTCCAAGGATTTATGACTATATATAGACTTATAGAGGCTGCTGCTGGTTTGCAACCAACTGGCATTTAGACATCCTTCACAAAAACCCATTTTACAGATGAAAAAAGTGAGGCTCAGAGAAATGATGTGGTTTGCTTTTGTAAACAAGCTAGTAAGTGTTAGAGATAGGATTCTGGCCTGGTTCATTTTGATTTTGTTCCGGCAGCCTTTCCACGATATAAGGTTTCTCCATGTAAGTGGTCCATAAATATAAATGGCTATTCTTGACCTGCCTAATCATTGCAACATATTTCTCTTACCATCCCATTCCTTCTCCATATGTCCTCACTGAAACTTGGAAGATATTGGCTCCTTTAAAATTTTTAAAGCTTTTGAAAGCCTAGGGGAAGAAGCAGAAGAAGGAAAGAAGACCAAAAAAAAGAATGGCTTGGGTTTTGTTGTTCTTCAGTTGTTTCAGTCATATCTGACTCTTTGATACCACATTTGGGGTTTTCTTGGCAAAGATACTAGAGTGGTTTGCCATTTCCTTCTCTACCTCATTTTATAGATGGAGAAACTTTGGCAAACAGTTAAATGACTTGCCCAGGGTCACACAACTAGTAAGTTTCTGGGGTCAGATTTGAACTCAGGAAGATGAGTCTTCCTCACTCTAGGCCCAGCACTCTAATCACAGAGCCACGTAAATGGTTTGGTGTAGGTGGCCAAATTCCCATGCAAAGCTATTTGATAAAATGATTATCTTTCCATCCGGTAATATTTCTCCCCACCCTCTCGAAATTGTCATCTTCACATTGTCATATTCCTTGAAATCTTGCCAGATAAAGATTCATGTGAAAGTAACATGTGGCCTCTTTTAAAGCTCCAAATTACTCTGGTTATCATTTACACATTAATATAAACTAATTTCATTTCATAGCTTTCTTCTGAATTTCTAGCTGATGTTATGTGCTTTGAAAATGATGTCTTGATTGACTAAGAGAGGAGGGAAATAGTTGACTTGCACAGTTCACACCTTTGGGCTTTGTGAGCACATGGGTTTCTCAGAATTAGGAAGTCAGAGGGGGAATGCAGGAAGGGAAAAGCTATGATTTGACAAATAAATTTCACTTATTTCTAAATTCTGATAACAGCTTTTGTCATGTGTAGGAAAGGCAATCTTTTCTGAGAATGTTAAAGGTCAGCTACAATTATGTGATAAGTAGTCACTGTTGATTAGTCTGGGAACCTAACCACCATTTATAGCATTGTTTATTATATGAGGAAAAACATTTTCTAAATTCTAAACAACCAAGTTAAAAACACTTAGAGCACAATTCATTCTTAAATAGAGATAGTCCCTAGACTGGAATACAAAGTGTACTATATTCCACAGGGGAGAGTAAACATTATCTCACAAGGATAGAGATCATTGAAATGTGAACAGGAAAACTCAAAGGAGTTGTAATTTTGTCAGTGGGGGAAATTCCCTTATCTCAACTCATATCATAACCCAAATATGATTTTGTATTTAAAGTCACATAGAAATAAAATGAGTTGTTCTATGTCATACAGTTTAAACAGTGGACCCCAGATATATCTATGTACTTCTCTTTTTGCTCTGTCATGTGGTTTTTTGTTTGTTTGTTTGTTTTTGTCAACCTGTGAAAGAATTCCCAAGTGGACTAAGTTCATCAAATTCTTTTATTCTCATGTTGTGGTGAGCAGTAGAGAAATGGTGGGAAAAGCAAAGATCCTGGACATTTTCAAATATGATTGGAGTTAATACACAGTTGAAAAACCAAATAATATTTTGGCCAAGTTGATTTTTTTTAAACTCTCAGTATATGTTAGATGATTCATTTCTACAAGGAAATCTACACTAGATTAAAAACAAAATCATTAAAAAATACTGATCTGATGTACCCCTACCTTATGATATTAGGGAGAGGATGAATTGTATGCTAAAGAGGACATATTGTCTTCATTTAGGACAGATGTCACTAGCAGATCGGTGATGATCATTCATTGGATTAGGTGATATTATGGTAATCCATACTACAGAGTTCCTAATAGCAAAGTGAATAGCAGTAACAAATATTTATGAAGCATTTCCTTCCACTAGCATCAAACTCTGATGGCTCATGATGGCATGGAGATGACTCTGTGTTCTCGAAGGCTGTGCCAGGGAAGCATAAGCTCTGGCAAGTCCTATCAAGCTTGAAAGGTTTTGAATTTAGGTCCAGTGACAGAGGAAGACCAATTTGGCTGAATTCAGGGAGGCTAACAACCAGATTGACTGTCAAATGAGGAATTCTGCTCCCCACCCCCACAGGATCTTTCAAAGACATTTTGTTGTTGTTAGAGTGGTGATTTATGTTAGTAGAAGGAATCTCAGCATTGATGAGATCACAGATCGTTGAAGTATAGAGCGCCTTACAAAACCCCTTCTTCACAATTGACTCTGTGATGGAGATAGCAACAGTACTGTGCTATCTCAGAAAATGCAAGAGACTATGAGAAGGGGAAGGCTCTGGGTGAAGGTGCCCATGGTCACAAAGCGAAGAGCAGCATCCGTGCTGGGATTTGAAGGCATATCTCTTGACTCCAAATGCTGTGCTCTTTCTACTACACCATAAATTCTGCAACAGTACTGGCAATCAAGTGAGCTATACCAGCTTTGAGTTATGCAAAATAACTCAATAAATTAAAATTTAAGGGAAATGATGATCATTGCATAACAAGACCGTGAAAAGCACTACTTCCTCTTCTCCCCTTTCCTCCACACAGACAGAATTTTATTGTTAGAAGCAAATGCTCAGTTACTTGCATTAATTAAAAACAGAGGAAAGCCAAAAAAATAAATCCACTAAAAATTCACAAATCTCAGTTTAACCAGTTGAATTATTTCCCTACCAATGTTAAAAATACTTAGTGATTTGAATTTTATCAATAGCTCTTGTCCTTTTTCAGTGGAATTGCTAACAGAAAACTTAAAAGGGGAGAATAGGGAGAAGGAAGAGAGATAATGGGTCTAAATAATCTCTTCATATCAATGCAAAACTAAATTTTACTTATTAGTCTACTTAAAATTTTGATCAAAACCAAATTCTTCTGTTGTCTTACTACTCAATAATTTCAATAGAATTTAAAAGATTATGAGGCTTCATTAATTTTTTTAATTATTTGAAATATTCCCCAGTCTTTCACTTAAGTGCTCTGGAATTATACCTATTTTTTTATTCATCTACTCTTTATATTTAAATGGGGCTATAATTATTTTGGGTTTAAGGAAAACAACCTCCTTTTTTGGTCCATAAAAGATTTACTATCAGAGATGTTTGAGGTGTATTAAGACCTGTATGTTCTGAACAACTTTTTTTTTCATGAATACTGTAATAAAATAAGACAAGTTATGACATGGCAGAGCTAAAAGTACACTAATACAAAATATCCTAGTCTTCTTTCCTTGTATGTGGAGGAGGGCTAAAACACAGTAGAGTCTTCCATTTAAAATGTATGTATGAGGTTGGTGGCAATATCTAACACTTGGTTTTCCTTTCAGAATTAGAAGCAAGTCACAGTTTTTATAAACACTTAAAAAAAAGATTTGGAGATTTTATTTCCACAAGCCATAACATGCTAAATATAATTTACTGGTGCTCTCTCAGTAATCATCAGATGTGTTTTGAGAACTGTTACAAAGCACCATGCTTTTGCCTAACATTTCAGAAGGCATTTTTCAAAGAAGGTACAAAATGTCTATGAACCTCACATAATTGTAATACATGACAAAATCAAACCAACCACCTGAATCAGTCTTATTTGTGACTCAGAGTTGGATATATATGAAAACAGGAATCTTTTTTCTTTTAAATTGGGTTAGCCAAAAAGCCATCAGATCAAATAATTTTGCAAATGCTTGTATAGGCATACAAATGGTTTTAGATGATCCATGCTATTTGGCCATAAATTCATCCCCACTTCACTAAAAGAAGAAAGACAGAAAGAATATTTATCTCTCTCCTCATCTACAAACAGTTTAGGAAGGAATTGAGGTAAAAAAAAATTTATTAAGTACCTATTACGTGCCACGGGGGCAGCTAGAAGGTATGCCAGGCCTGAAAACAGGAAGACTCATCTTCCTGAGTACAACTCCAGCTTCAGACACTTACTAACTGTGGGACCCTTGGCAAGTCTGTTTGCTTCAGTTTCCTCATCTGTAAAATGAGCTGGAGAAGGAAATGGCAAACCGCTCCAGTATCTTTGCAAAAAAAAAAAGGGAAAAGAAAAGAAACAAACAAACAAAAAATACACTTAAAATGGGGTTATAAAGAGTCAGAAATGACTGAAAAACTGAAATATACCCAAGGCTGTGTTGAAAGGTAGGGATACAAAAAGAGGCAAAAGACAATCCCTGCCCATAAGGAGTTTACAATACAATGGTAATGACTAATCTGATGAGATTAACAATGTGACCTGTTTTGCAGTCTTTTCAGTAAAGTCTGTCTCTTCATGACCTCTTGTCCTCATTTTCTTAGCAAAGATACTGCAGTGGTTTGCCATTTCCTTCTCCAGATCATTTTACAGATGAAGAAAGTAAGGCAAACAGGGTTAAGTGACTTGCTCAGGGTCACACAGCTATTAAGTGTCTGAGGCCAGATTTGAACTCAGGAAATGAGTTCACCTAATTCCAGGTCCTGCACTTTATCTAATGCGGCACCTAACTGGCCCCAATCAGAGATGACTTGTGGACATACCTTCAGCAGACTGTAAAATTGTACTTAATACGATGGGGGCAAAAAGTTGAATTAGGTTCACTCTTCAGTTTAGTTCATGTGCTAGGTAACTGACTCGGCAATTGTTATACAAATGTAAAAATAAAATAATTCCTGCCTTCAAAATGCTTACATTCTAATCTGTGGATCCGATATGACCCAAACGTCAAGAACTATATTGATATTCAGTCTCTTACCAAGACAGATTTTGCCAAAGACAGGAGATAAGATTTTTTTTTAAAGGATAAATTCAGGGAGCAAAGGATAGAGTGCCTTCTTGTGTGAGTAGTTGGAGGTTCTCAGCTTTTGAGGGATGGATAGGAAAAAAAACAGCAATATGAGAGTTTGATAAATATGTGAAGAAAAGAACAATTCCTTCTGGTCTAAAGGAATATAATAGTAGAAAATGGAATAAAAGCATTGTAAATAAGAGAGGCATTATATCTCTGCTTAAAGGGATTCACAGTTTTTATTCACTATGATCAGTTAAGTCATCCGAGGAGTATGATATATGTTTGTATGTTTATATATCTATATATCCTTTCAGGTCATTCCTTAAACTGTGTCTATGGTATCTGGCCATATTGAGAAGTTAAATGCCTGTCACTAGGGTCACAATATACTAATATTGGTGGAATATCTATTCTCTTTGTTTTTTCCCTGTGGTAGAACCATATGTCATGATAATGCAGACCAGAGGCTGTATAACTTACTGTTGGTGGTTATTGTGAAACATTATTCAGGCAGATAATTTATTTCTGTTTCTAGATGTCTGTTTTGTCCAGTTATACCTCACCAAAAGCCCAGTATTCTTCACAATGTATCATGTAAGCTTTGAGAAATACAGTGTCCTAGCCATCAAAGGCTTATATTCAAAGAAAATATAATGTACAATATGTGGGTGCATTCACTTAATAGAGTTCTTTTTTATACTTTGACAAAAAGGAAGGAGATTTGTCTACTCTGCTTTACCAATTGTTTTGCCTCCTTTTCTTTTTAGAGAGAAGGGGAGGAAGTATTACAGAAATGGAAAGATCATGAATTCTGTTTTGTCTCATACAGTAATAGTAATAATAGTTCACATTTTTCTAGTACTTTAAGACTTGCAAAGCACCTTTCCTCACAACAGCTCTATCTGTCAGAGAGTACAGGTATTATTATCCCTATTTCATAGATAAGAAACTTGAAGCTCAAAGGGGTCTGCCCAGAGTAAACCAAGTGTCAGCTCTGATGTTTGATAGCAAGATTTCCAGTAAACCATGCTGTGCTATGCATGGCTGCTACTCCCATCATCATTACTGCAATTCCATGATCTGCCTTTTATAATCCCAGCCTATTTAAATCTTCACAGAGTCTTTCCACCATACTTGTAGAGCTCTAGAGTTTCAATATTTCTACCCCTTCTATGAAGTGATATCTTGGCAATGGAAAACAAATAAGCAATTGAAACTATACAGGAATCTCAATTTCTCTGAAATGGAAAGAAGGGAAA
Source organism: Phascolarctos cinereus (assembly GCF_003287225.1). Taxonomy (NCBI): domain Eukaryota; kingdom Metazoa; phylum Chordata; class Mammalia; order Diprotodontia; family Phascolarctidae; genus Phascolarctos; species Phascolarctos cinereus. The sequence continues at coordinate 178,999,970 of NW_027556180.1, read as the reverse complement.
GAAACAAAAGAGATGGTCAATCAATCACGTGTGAAGCAGATATTATTCCCAGGCACTGTGCTAAGCTGGAGGTTACTCATACAAAAAAAAAAAAAAGAAACAACTGCACTCTTAAAGAGTATACATTCTATCAGGGTAGATAACATGTGTATGCATGTATGTATGTGTGTATATACATACATATAAACATTACAAGGTAGTAACAGAAGGAGGCAATAGTAGTTTGAGGGCAGAGGGAGTCTCTCTTCCATCTTTGCATTCCTCGAAACATGAAGCACAATTTAAGCAAATACTGAATTCTACACATAGTAAGTACTTATGTATCTGTTGCTCCAATGACTGAATGAATAAAAATAATAATAGCTATGGGAAATGCACTATGGTAGTGCTCCCTGCTCATACCTTTTCTTTTCTTTCCCTTAAAGCAAAATTAATGAACTTCAAAATAAAACAAGCTGCTATTGGGTTCACTGACAGAAGGCACTCATCCCTAATAAACATAATGTTTCAATGAAAGGAAAACGTTTGGGTGGATAGTCTAACAAATCTATATCTTGTAAAAAAAAATTGTTGATTAAGTTATTTTCAGATCTGAAAATTCCTTCCACATTCTACCCCAGAGACATGCTAACTAATATTATTATCTTGACCAAAAAGATAGCCTGGTACTTTGATGGATTACATTGATGAGGTTGTTTCCTCCATCAACGTAGATAAAAATTTCTCTATACCCTTTCATCTCACAGGAATACTTTTTATATCCCTCCTTACATGCTCTGTAGAAGATCCATTTAATACACTGGAGACCTTTCTCTGGTTCGTTATGTCAAAGCCATAATCATAACATTTGTACTATTCCTTTATTGTCACATTATTGTTTACATGACTGACTCTTGTTATCGTACATTGTGTGAGAATGTCTTCATAATGACCCCTTCTCAAGCATTAGGCATCCTTGGTGAAGTACTTTTACCAACCAAAAGTCTTTCCACAGCACTTTGGATGCAGCCTTCTTCTTTTTTTTTTTTATTCTTTTGAGATCACAGAAATCCATGATCAGTGGAAGAATATCGGTGCTGAAGAGGCGGTAGTAGCCTTTTGCCACAACAAACTTAGTGCTACCCAGTTTCCCAGATGCAACAAAGGTTAAAAACAACAACAATAACATCAGCAAATACATATGCACATACACTCATAGAAACACACACACACACACACATGCACATGCACTTACGCACAGCCACAAAACAAAAAGACTGAAGTTGTTATGCTAACATCGATCGCTGTATTCAGGTAGTCTATTAGGAAGATAGATGTTCCGGGAGAGCTTAATGTCCTAGAAGACAAACAGCTCACAAAATTCAAGTACCTTCAGAGAAATGTGTTTACTTTCTTTAGGTTAGAATTTGGATGATATTAAATTATTTATCCTTTAAATCTTATTGCATCATTCAGCATCAGAATTTATAACACTAAAACTTTCTCTTTTTTTCCCCTTACTACTAATTACGTATGATGGAACTTGTGTATTTACCTTCCTCTTCACCATCTATTTTGATATTCAACACTACAATAATACCTACAAAAGGAATTGGTTTTTCATGTGCTCTAAAGGGACCTGGTTCATCCTGTGGTTCATGTCTGATGTTTTTATTCAGTTGTTTCAGTCATGTCTGACTCTTCATGACCCCTTGTGGAGTTTTCTTGGCAAAGATGCTGGAGTGGTTTTCCACTTCCTATTCTAGCTCATTTTACAGATAAGGAAACTGAGGTAAACAGGGTTAAGTCACTTGCCTTGAGTCACACAGCTACTAAATGTGTGAGGCCAGATTTAAACATTATATTAATTTCTTACTTCAGATTTATTTTTATGAAACAGGGTGAATTTAATAAATGCTCATGTAGCACTTCAAAGTTTGTAAAATGCTTTTCAAGCTTTAACTATTTTTCATTTTCACAACAATCATGGAGATAAACTATTACAAGGTGTCTCAGATATGCAGATAAGGAAACTGAGACTTACTGAATTTAAGTGATTTTTGCATAGTCATAATAGCTACTAAGCATTTGAGTGACAATTTGAACCCCTCTCTTCCTGATTTACCATTTGGTTTTTTTTTGTCTTCAAAATGTATCTCTATATTAAACAACTAATTACAGTCACTATTTCTAAGCAAATATTTTGAGGATTAAATAGAATGCTCATATACTACAATGCAGTTGTCATTATCTTTGTTAACTGTTCAACAAAGTGCATCGTGAACTTGAAGGGAAGTACTAAAAGTTATGTAGAAAAGGTTAACTGTTCAACAAAGTGCATCGTGAACTTGAAGGGAAGTACTAAAAGTTATGTAGAAAATTAATGTTATATATTTCAAGCCAAAAAAAAGTGAATTACAACAAAGGATTTTATTTTCTTAGCATATCTTTTGCTTGAGCTTTCTGGATCATTTCAGTTCTTTAGACCTACAACTAAGAGCAAAGTCTGAGGTGACTGTAAAGCTTCTTCTTGTCAGTTAGATTTATTTTCAGAAAAGATAGTGGAAAGTTCAAATAGGGTTTTAACACAAATTCACATGATCATTAAAATCATGAAAAATTCAGATTTCCTTTCACATAGATATCCCATAGGCTCTCCCCATACATCCCACTTTTACTTTCCACTTTACCAAAATATTAGGTAAAGAAAAGAAAAAATGAATCACATAGTCCATTCTCTTTAACCTTAATTCACCATCTCCAGAATCATTTATAAGTTTTACAAGTAGAATGCCATAGTCTGACAGGTTTCCAAACAAGGACTAATAATTCATTAGCTCCCAATGTTTTTCCAATTCCTCCACCCCTAGGTGGTATAGTTCGTGCAATGAATAAATTAAGCATTTTTCACTTTGCTTTGTCATAAATCACTACTTTTCCAGGACCAATGGGTTGGGGACTATTTGTAAGATTATTTTGAGATAAACAAAACTTGTAACCAATTAAGAGAAAGAATCCAGTCTCATTTTGATATGATACAAACAATTTTTACTTTGGGGAGATTTGTTATCATTAGAATAGATCAAACTATTTTATTTATATATTTGTTGATGTTAGAGATTAACCCACCCATAACAAGAAGTAAAATAATCTCTATAAAATCAAATTATCATACTGAGTTTTACCTTAATATATATATATATATATATATATATATATATATATATATATATATATATATATATTTTTGCCTTTGGTTGTAATAATATATTTTACCTTAAACATACCATATCCTTAAGTGGTTTTTCTTTTTTTTGGTGGGGGAGGGTGTAATAATCATTTCAACCAATGGCACTATAGCTTACAAGCACCAATTTCATACAAAAAAAAGTTATGCATGTAGGAAATGTATCTTATTTTATAACAGGCTGTTTCATGTATTCCCAAGGAGACTGGCTATTAGTGAAGAATATATTTCAATGTTGAATCACTAAGTAAATGTTATAAAAGAAGGAAATTAAAATACTAGTCAAAGATGTGTATTTATGAATTATATTTTATAGCAACATTACATTCTAATAAACTACAATAAATGCCATTTTTCTCTTAAACAGAGGTTTTAATAAAATGAAGATCATAGCCTTATCTATAGCCTTTTTCATGCTCCAGGCATTATATGACATTTTTAAAATCATTGCTGTGAATGCTAGCAAGGCATTGATTGGGTATGCCATTAGCTACATATTTTGCAAAAAGAACCAGGAATTCACTTTCCCTTTAGCTTCATGGAACACAAATCTTTGTTAGATAGGATGGAAGGGAATGTCCCAAAGTATAGCATTTGCCCAATAATAAAGGTTGGCAGAAAATAATCAAAATTGGTCATAGTTATTTTAATATTAAAATGAAAATGCATTCTTCCTAAGTATCAGAAAATATTCAAAGTCAATAATGTTCAGCCATGAAAAACTAGGCTCCCTACTTGAGTAATGATGTTTATCTTCAATTTTCATCTCACTTTGCAGCCTCTGCCCTGGAAATTTTAGAAGCCATTGATACCATCAGCTCACAGTAATGAGAGATATTATCTAGTTGACCAGGACAGAGTATTAGGAAATGGGAACTAGGACAGTACTTAAGTGGAAAGAGTTGGCTTGGTAGATCGTGGATTTATGCTAGGGAAAGAGTAAGAGACTTAAGTCAGAGAAATACAGGGGAAATAAGTATGTCCAATAACATTGCATGGCCTGCTTTTCCTCCTTTTGAAATGAAGCTCATGATCTAATTGATATTAGAAGCTTTTCTTTTAGAATTAGAGACTTAGACTTAGAAGATACCTCAGAGTTTATCTAGATTAATACACAATTTTTGTTTAATTTATTTTTAATTAATTTGCATTTATTTTTTCTCCCTTCTGCCACTAATAGAAGAGAAGAAGAAAAAAAAAACCCAACCAAAACTCTCAGAACAAATAGGCATACAAAAAACCTTGTTTTATTTATATCCACAAATGTATGACTCATTCTGCCCATTCATTTTACAAATTTGGAAACTGAGATATAGTATAACCCAAGGTGATCACATGAGTAATAAGTGGCAGAAGTAGGTTTTAGACCCAGGTCTTATGATGCCAAATTCAGGTTCTTCCTATGATATCATGCCGCAATATATAATTTTGCTCTTGACTTGATTACTATAGGTTAGTTATTTCTGTTTGTATAATTACTTTTCCCCATGTCCCTTGAAGGTGTTAGTCCTTTTTTCTCTTTTCTTGACAATAATACTGTCAATTAATGGCAGTGTCTCTACACTATCTTGAGCTGTAGGGGTGGAAGATCACTAAGTAAGTAAAATGAATTCTTTTATAAACATAAAAATAACAGTAAGTACGATGGGTTTTTTTCATGACTTTTTTCCCCCATTTTATCATTCAGTTATATTATGTGGCATTTCTACTATTCCTTAAAATGTTTTAAAGGTTTAGCTTTCTGGAAAAGCTGGAGTTTTAAAGTCTGATACTAATATTCCTCCTACATAAGAAGTAATCTGGAAAACTCCCTTGGGTCTTGTGGAAACATACTGTATGGAATCCAAGTGGGAGAAGAACATCTTGAAATAAGAATTAAAGTCACACTGGGTAGAACCAGAATGGCAGCTTGTCTGAAGTTTGGAGCATCCAAATCAGTGGTCTGGTGCTTAGAGTTGTTACCTAAATGGAGTCTTCAATTCTGTAGTGTTTGGAAAAAAATGTTATCCCTCAACAAGAATGTTTTTCTTTCAGAGGAAAGGTACTTATACACAGTTAATAAATACTTATGTGATTGCAGTAAATAATACAACATACCATATACTAAGACAGCCTTGCAAACAAGTACAAATAATTTACCAGTCTGCTTTTTTTTTCCCATAGAAGGCATTTATTTGAAATAAGTGATAAGACCAACTAGATTTCTGTCTTTGAAACCCTAAAGCCAATGGACTTGATGAAATGGGAGAAGAGGGAGTGGAAAAGATAGGTGAAGTCAAGAGAAAAACTTCTAAGTCACAAGATAGTTGATAGAAACCATCCTGGGAGGCTTCAAGGCAGGATATTTTTAGCTGACAGATTTCAGGCTGATTATATCCTTTCTTCCCCTTGACCCTCAAGTTAAGGTGCATGGCTTGTGGCTTGAGGAAGGTCAGATTTGGGAAACACCTGGTGGATTTTCTGGGCTGTTTCTTTTTAAATATTTTTTTTTCATTTAGTGTGAGTTGATTTGCTATTCTAGAGCTCAGATACTTGATGGTGAAACTAGTGCTGTACATCAAATGAACATTTATTAACAACATATTAGTCTAAGCCAAACAAGTCTTATTTGGGGGAGAAAAAAAAGCAAAAGAAAACATCATGACTGTTGGGATTGGCAAGGATAATTTCCCCTGCTGATTCACAATTCATTACAAAGAAGCTTCTCTCTCCCCTCACACTGAAAAATAAACTTACCTCTGCTATATCTCTTTCACTTAATAGGAAACACCATTTGGTAAGGTACTGAGAGGATCCGGACAGGGAGTTGCTCAATATTAGATTCCTTTTGATCGTCTTTGTCATGGATATTGTTCTCTATAAAAATGCTACCCAGCCAAAAGTCTTTAATAGAGATGAAGGAGCTATTTGTATGCAGTATATGTCAAACAAAAGGCAGACCAGATGTGGCATAAAATACATTTAAGTCCTATCACAGCAGCACTAGTTACATTATGCATATGTATCTCTCTGCTTGAGGGGATTTTCTCACACAATCTTAATATGGTGTGTTCACTGAGCTCTAAAAGTAAAAAATAAAATAAAGACAAAACAAAATTTAAAAAGTGGATCCTGTTCAAAAGGTCTTGGGTTCTCCTCTTCCATTAATTGTTGACCTGTATAAAGTCATTTGTGTTACGCAATAAGAAAACTTCCTTAAAGAATTACAGAATTTGAGATTTGAAAGTGACCATCTAGTCACTTTCAGACCATCTAGTCCAAACAAGACCCACAAGGTATTCCTGAAGGAGTAATCAACAACACTCTGCATAAAGAATGCCAAAGACTGGGGACTCCCCTCTAAAGGGAACCGATTCTACTTTTGGACAGTTCTAATTGTTGGGAAATTATTCCTGACATAAAGCATAAATGCCTTTCTTTTCAGCATCTACCTGTTACTCCTGTTTCTGTCCTTTGGCTTCATACCAAACAAATCTAATTGCTATTCCACATAGTAGTCCACAATTCAATAGTTCCTTCAACTGGTCCTTATGTGATATGGACTCACAGATTTTCACCATCCTAGTTGCCTTCCTCCAGAGACTTTTCAGCTTATAAATGACATATTTTTTACACCTTGGTGACCACATCTGAATAAAATACAACGAAATGATGTCTTATATGGGCAAGAGTATAATGGGACTATCACCTCCCTATTCCTAGAAGCTATACTTCTTTTGATGTAGCTTATAAAAGCATTGTTATTTTTTTTTTGAGGGGAGGTGGCTATCACAAAACACTAATCACTAATATGGCCTAAAGTATATTAAAACCCTCAATTTTTTTTAATAACTGCTGTCTAACCATGGCTCTACCATCTTGTACTCACATATGTGATTTTTATTTATTTAAATGTATGCCTTTGAATTTATGCTCATTGAATTTCATATCATTGAACACAATGCTCCAACTTTGCAAGATCTTTTTGGAGCCCAGTTCTGTCATCCACTGTGTTTGTGTCATCTAAAAACCTGATAAGCATGCCATTTATGCCTTCATCCAAATCACTGATAAAAATATTAAGCAGTAAAGATCCCTGTGGTTCCCCACTGGGATATCTTGCCACATTAACATTGTGCCATTAACAACTTTCCTTTGATTCAATCAGTTCAACCATTTCTGAATCCAGCTATTGATAGTGTCATCCAAAGCACATCTCTCCATCTTATCCACAAGAATAATGTGGTTCTCTATTCATTTCAGGCCAATCTGACTCTTCTTGACCCCATTTGGGATTTTCTTGCCAAAGTTACTAGAGTGGTTTGCCTTTTCTTTCTCTAGATCATTTTACAGATGAGGAACTGAGGCAAACAGGATTAAGTGGTTTGCCCAGGATCACATAGCTAGTGCCTGAGGCTGGATTTGAACTCATAAAGAAGAGTCTTTCTGATTCCAGGTCTATCAATTGCACCACTTAGCTTCCTCTCACAACAAAAATAGTATGGGTAACTTCATTTTTTAAAAAAAAATTACTGAAATTGAAGTAAATTGATTTTACGGCATTCTCTTCATCTACTAGTTTAGTAATCCTGTCTAAAAGAGAAATAGTTTGCCATGACTGGTTCTTCATGTAGGCAGTCTGGCTCTTTGTAATACCCACTTTGCTGACTAGATTTTGCTTATCTTATTTAAGGATTCATTATAGAATTTTCCTCAACTGAAGTCAGGTTCAGTGGTCTATAGTTTATATAATCTTTTCTCCTCTGAGGTCTAGCTCTCTTTTTTGAAAAGTCTATCTCTGGGAATTCATTTTCAGTAATGGCCCCCAATATGCTTCACCTCACTTATACCTTACATTCCTTACACATTGTCTTCCCATGCTGGAGAAATTCTACCCTGAAGCTTTACTCTCCTTATTGGTGACTCATTGGTGACTCTTACCAGGACCACCATCACAAGGGCAGTGAGGTGACAAAGAGTGTTGGATTTGCCAGGAAGACCTGAGTTCAAGTCTTATCTCAGATATTTACTGGCTATGTGACCCTGGGCAAGTTCCTTAACTTCTCAGCCTCAGTTTCCCCATCTGTAAGAGAGATAATAATAACAACACCTATATCTCAGGGATGATACAAAAATCCAATTACAACCCATTTAAAGCCCTTCACAATCCTTAAAACACTATAAAAATGCCAGCCTTTTTTCCTGCCTTTACTCTCTCTCCCTCCTTCTCCTACCAATTGCCCCTCTCCTCTTCCAGCTTTCTTTCACATGCTCTCTTATGTGCATTAGAATGTAAGCTCCTTAAGGGTAGGGACTGTCTTTTTTTTTAACTTGTATTAGTATCCTCCAAGCTTAGTATAGTTTCTGTAAGACTTAATAAAATATTCTCTATCCTCCACCACTTTTTTGAAAAATGAGACAATTCCGTACATACATATATTATGTATGCATGTATGTATGTATGTTTGTATATAATTCATCTAGGTCAGATGGTTTGAATTAATCCAGGGTGCCTAAAGCCTCTCTTGTTGTCTCTTTATTTAGTTTGAGTATCAACTCCACTATTTTCATTATATTATTCCCACTGCATAATCCTTTGTCTTTGGTGGAGTAAAGCAACTCTATCTTTATTTTGTTGCTAGTTATTATCATGTCATTGATGCCAAGTGAAGATCTTGACCCTTCCTTGATCCTTTTTTTTCTCCTAATATAACTTCAACAATTTCTTTTTGTTGTCCTTAGCTTCCCTAACCTTAGTTTACCAATAGAGGCCAAGAAGTGGCTTACCTAAATAGGAAGAAAGCTGGTCTCATACCTCTGCCCAGTGGGACCTTGGGCAAATCACTTAAGCCCTCAAGGCCATCAGACAATTCTCTAAGACTCTTAGTTACAGAGCAGGTGCTGACCTGCATTATGAAGAGAGCTTTCTCACCAGAATTCCCTCTGCTACTGAAATCACAGGTCTGATCCAAAAGGTGAACTTTAGGTGAGGTCCACCTTGAGATAAATAAAATGCTCAATTACAGGTGCATGTCAATGGATTGTCAGCATGTCTTCATGAAACCTGAAAAAGATAGTAGAAATGCCATTTTTTTTTAATTTGACCTCCTTTGATTCTGTTTTGTGTGGGCTCAATAAAGAAGAAAGAAATGAAATATGAACCATGAAATAACAGAAGGAGGAACTAGTGGTGAAAGGCTTTTCAGGAAGAGGTGGGGTGAGCAAAGATTGTAACTGAAGGCCAGGATGCACCAAGGGATTACTAGGAGATAAAGCCAGAAAGATATTTTGGGATCAAATTGTGAAGGGGATGGAATTCCTGGCAAAAGAGTTTGCACCTTATAAATACAGAGAACCATTAAAGTTTTCAATTAGGGAATAGCATGTTCACAGAAGTGTTCTAGGACAGCTAATAAAAAACATATTTCTCATCCACAATATCCTTTACTACCTATTCTTTTATTGAGCCTTAGAATCATGAGGAAGTCACTTAACTACTCCTGGTCCTCAGTGTCCTTATCTGCAAAATTAGGGCTTAGACTAGATGACCTTTAAAAGTTTCTCCCAGTCTAAATTTAAAATCCTTTACACTAGTTCCAGACTCTTTAAGGACTGGTTGCCATTACTTCCCTATTTACCTGCCTTCCATCCCACCACCCACTCCTAATCACTCAATCAGTTAATAACAGTAATACAGATGAACCAGCCAATGGGCTATATAGCAGGGAGTATGGAAGATGATTGTTGTCTCTTTTTCATCAGTATGATATTGAACCAGAGGCAGACACTTACAATACAAGACCAATGTTGACTCAACCTACCACACTGCAGGAACAGAGTTCATTGACTTCTTATGCAAACCTTCCCACTGTGACCACGCCAAGAGACAGTTGGGACTCTCAGTAAAGTTGGGAAGGGGATAGTTAGAATGAATTGCAGAGAAAAATCCTCTGTGCTGTGTTATAAATAATACTAGTGCTGATGGTCTAAAAATTTGGTTCCCAGTATGCAGATTAAAAACGTTGCTTTTTTTTTTCCAACTTGCATTGCTGCATTCTGAAATTGTGGGACCTTTCTGCTAAGAGACTTCTGTCAGATTGCTCCTGTAAAGATTCTGAACTATTAACAAACTGGCATGGCAGGCGGGGTGGGAAGTAGGAGGATGACAGACTAGAGGGTTGGAGATAATTTAGAAGGCTATTGTAAAAGTTTCAGGTGAGAGCTCGTGTAGGCCTTGATTAGGGTGGATGGGGTGATCGTCTGGGGAAAAGAGTGAGAGAGTCTATAGAAATGGAAAGTGCATAGTCTTGGTGATTGGCTCAATGAAAAGACAAAGAGAAGGAGAAAAAAAAAAACCAACGAATTTTCAAACCTGAGGGCAGGGAGGATGATAGGGTCATTTAGAAACAGAAAAGTAAGTCTGGAGCACCAGCAGATTGGGACTAGGGTGTGGGGAGGTGCAGTGAGTTTGGTTTAAAACAAGCTAAGTTCAGGATACTACCAGGCAAGCCAGATGGAGATTTCTGTGTCATTTGGAAAATCAATTCATGGATAATAGAGCTTGAAATATATATTTGAGAATCAACTAATTACACAGACAGAGATACACACGGCATGCACACACACACACACACACACACACACACACACACACACACACACACACATACCTCAGATATAAACTGCTTTGCAAATTCTAAATATTGATATAAATGCTAACATTGTTGTTGGAACTGTGGAAATTAATGAGATGTCCTAGGGAGAGGTTGTACAAAGAGAAGAACCAAGAAGAGATGCCTGAGGAATGTCAGCATCTTTGAGTCAAGAGGATAGAAGCATCATTGAAAGAGACAGTGAAAACAATTCCAGAAAAGGATTATTCCACCCTGTAAACTGCCTGCTATGATAGAATATGTTGCTTAATATATATGTATTGAGAAAAAAAACATAAATGAACACAAAATTGATAAAAATACATTTCAACACATAGCATCTTTCAAAGTAGAGATCTAAAAGGCAAAGTCTGGATATACTTAGCATATTTTGTGTAGGACATAGTATATTTTAGGTAACTGATCAAGGCATCAGTTAATCAAAATTAAATTATTTGATTGCTCAACAAAATCATTGACTCAGAATATTGAAAATCCACTTCAGACTAAAAGAGCAATGAACCTAAAATAGCAACTATTGCAGGAAATTCCCAGGGCTTATAATGTCATTTAGGAAGACGAGAGAAGGAATTGAGCCAACGTTACTTTACAGTGTATAAAGAGCTGATTTTTTTAATTGATGGGCAAATTTAGAATTTTTGAGTTGGAAAGAACCTTAAAGGTCATGTTTTCCAATATTCTACTCAATTCATAAATCCCTCTACATCATCCATAAGAGATATTTATTCACTATCTGCTTTAACACTCACAATAATAAGTTCATGTTTTGATAAGCATCCCATGCCATTGCTGGACAGCTGTCATTACAAAATGTTCTTCCTTCTGTTAACAGTTTAAACCTGCCTTCTCAGCATCTCCACCATTCATTGATCCTAGTTCCATCCTTCCAACCAACTCACACATAGCAAAGCAACATTCTCGTATCCATGACAGTCCTTTGGATATTTGAAGATGGCTTCCATAGCCTACCTTGTCTTCTCTTCTCTACTTCTCTTAAATAGTTCACATGTGACATTTTTTTTCATACTACTAACCATTCTTGTTGATTTCCTTTCAGTAGATTTTGGTATATCCATGTCCCTCTTAAACACCAAGAACTAGACATAAAATTCCAACAGTTGAGGTCTAATCAACACAAAGGTTAGTAGAAATATTACTTCCCTTTTCTGAACAGTATAGTATAATCAATGTAGCTGTAACTGTTATTGTTGTTGTTTTTTTTTAACCAGGGTATAGGTCTTTTCTCATATTGAGCTTATTCATCTGAATTGTTATCAAATCATCATGTGCTTATGAAAATTTTTGAGCCTAAACATGGGCATTTATCTTTTTCCCTGTTGAATATAAGCCTGTTGATTCCAAGCTTGATTTTTGAACCACTCTTCAAAATATTTACTATATCTCCAAGCTTTGTTTTATTTAATATTTGGTTTTCATGTCTTCATTCATTCTTTTAATGGAATTGGATTTTATCAATACAATCAACAATACAATCAGCACTAGAATTGTAGCTCACAATCCTTCAATGCTTCACCATGTGGTGAGATTTATTTTCCCTTGTTCCCTCACCCCCACTACATATCCTATGAAAGAGGTCTTCCTATAGGCTTTTTTCATATTACAGCATTGCCAATGCAACACTTAAACTGTCCATCCACCATTTTAACTTGCTTTTAGGACATGACTAGCCTTTTCCAGCCATGCATTTCTTTGATAGGTTTTTGGTGACATTTATTGCATACAAGTCATCATTGGAAATAGACTGCAACAAACCAGGAGAGCAATTTACCCAGCAACAACAATATTATAAATATAATTAGCTTTGAAAGATTTAGTAACTCTGATCGACACAATAATCAACACAATAACCCTAGTTCCAAATTACTTGAGAGGAAACATGCTATTCACCTCCTGTTAAGAAAATGGATGGACTCAATGTGCAAATTGAAGCATAATTTCTTCTTCCTTTTTTTTTTTGGATATGGCTAATGTTGGAACATGTTTTATACATCTATACAAATTTTTTGGGTTTGTTTTTCTTTCCTACTCAATGAATGGGAGACATAGAGGAGGAGGTGGGAGAATTTGGACATGAAAATAAAATTGAACTTACATTGTTTAAAAGGAAAAAAAAAGAAAATAGACTGCAAGCTATTGAGATCTGTCATGTATCTCTAACGTATCTCCATTGCCATTTAGGTCACACACAGTTTGATTCTTTAGATACTGTTATGTTTTAAGATAAAAATGTTAACATTGGCCTGCCCCGACCTGCAGGGCCAGTATACGTGGGGGGGTCGAGGAGGACCCTGGCTGAAGGGAATGGGTGAAAAGGAGGAGTGAGACCAAAAGGATGGTAGGCAAGGTCTAATTTTATTTTTGAGCGTTACAAGCTTATATAGGGCAAAAGCGGGGAGGGGCAAAAGGGGAAAATGGGCCTCCGGGACTTTCCAGGGGCGGTGTGGCGACATCTTGCGGTTAGCCCTGACAGGAACACGTTATGGTACGGTTTGTCCCGGAACAAGCTGCTTGGGGTGTGGTAATCTCACGGGGTTAGGGGCCCACTACCAGGTGCTGGCCTCCAGCATGTCCCCCATTTTGTATTTAAAATAGCAGGTGAGAGGCCTGTCTTAGGCTATGAGGTCGGCCTCCATGTTCAAAGCGCATTAGTGGCAGTGGTCCCTGTCTTAGGCTAAGCGAGGGGGACCCCACGATGTAACCCATCATGGCCTCACTCTATTCCCGTCATGGGGAAACAACTGCAGCCGCGCTGATCTTTTTTTGAAACATGGGACCTCAATATTCCCGTCATGGGCTCTCTCACAGCTGCCAGATCACTTTTTATCCTTAATATTTCTCCACCACCGCGAGCAGCGAGATTCCGGATGCACGAGCTTCGAGAACTGGAGACCCTCTTCCATGGTATCAGTAGGATCTTCTGACGAAGCAAGTTGGTGGTAATGGATATTGACGGTGTTTTTAAGAGAAGCCTCAATCTGCGTCTTAATGAAAGAGGTTAGTCTGGTAAAGGCCCAAGGTCCAAAAGAAAAAAGTAGGAGGAGACCAATTAAAGGTCCAAGAAGAGGGAGGAGGTATGGGAGGACTCCATTCAAGCCACTCCAGAGGGGATTTTCAAAAAGTTTTCTGCGTCTTTCAATCAGATCCTCTTGCAGTTTTTTGATTTTATCCCGCACTATCCCAGATTTATTTGCATAGAAGCAACATTTTTCTTGTAGGGCTAAGCAAATTCCCCCTTGTTCTGCCGTGAGTAAATCTAGGCCCCTCCTATTCTGAAGAACGACTCCCGCCAGGGAGTCAATTTGGTCTTGAAGGTCATTTATCGTCCCCGAGAGGGTTTGCACATCATTAAGAAATTGATGGGATAGTTTTGTATATGAATCAACAGCAACTCCTATGCCGGCAGAGCCGGTAGCGAGTGCCCCTGTAATCCCAAGGCCAACAAGGAGGGGGATAAATGCAACAGCCCTCTTGGGTCTTCCAGTAATATAATCAAAACTGGGCAGTGGGACAGGCTCATCTCCCGGAATGATGTCGATATCAGGGAGGATTGAAATTTGTGTGCAGAGTCCTGTCCAATTCTGGGGGAGAGCAGAGTAGGCCATATTTCCCCCACAGGCGAAAAGTTGTCCCGGCAGGGGACAGAGAGGTTCCTGTGAGGTATAGTTTTTGACTTCAGAGCAATTAGCAAAGGTAGCAAAACCAACATCAATATCAGCAGTGGAATTCTGAAATGGGGCTTGGATACAAGGAGAGGGGCGGAGACCAACAGGTTGTACCTTAAAAGGTGGACTAAGTGTGCAATTTGTGGATGTGGAGCCATTTTTGGACATCAAAGCTATGGGCATAGGTGTGCCAAGGGCCATACACAGCCAGCAATCGGCAGCCAAATCAGGGTTAGAGTAATTAAGGGCCTTAAGTGTTGCTTCAAGGATTTCTGAAGTTTGGACATCTAGGTCCGTTCCCCGGGGTTTGGGCAGTGCAAGTGGATGGTAATGGATGGGGGGATACATACTCTTAATTATTTCATTTATTCGTTCCCTAACCTCATGTTCCCTAATTTGGTCTGTAGGGCCACCCCCATCAGAGATATGGACAGGTGCATGAAGGGGCCAACAGACATTTTTTCCAATATTTTCTTTACGACAGGAAGCCTGAGCATACTTATTGGTACTTCCACGTAGGCCTTGGCTAGTTATATGCGCCCAGTCCCCTCCTGTGGAGCCACCATATTCTCTTTCCTGTATTGTAGTAAGATAGACTGTTCCTGAGCTGCCACTGCACTGCTGGGTAGAACTATAGCATGTGGAGTGCAAGGCCTCAAGGTAGTTGCAATCACTGGGGCAAGGCCCGGGCTGGCCACCATTCGGAGGGATAACTCGGGGCTTCCTTACGCATTCCCACTTGGGTTTGGAGACGCCCGTGATAGAATGACGGTAGGCGAGGTAGGCTGTCTTTTCCCCGCAGTCCACTTCTTGCGTGTAGGTGGCGGGACGGACAGTGAACGTGCCCCCGCCGCAGTCACAAGGGCTTCCAAAGAGGGCACGGCTGAGCGCTACTGGGTCAGGAGATTGAAAACCACCGTGGCTCCCACGGAACAGGAGGAAAATTACGAGGATCGTCATTTTCTGTAAAACAGAGAAAGAAAACAGAGGTGTCTCAGGGGGGTGTGGTTCCCTGGACGGCATTATGAGTTTCTGGCTTGTCCATCAACCTAATCAGCCTTTCAGGCAACCATCTAGCATTTTGGCACTTTGAGTCATAAATACAAGCATGGCCTTTGCCCCAGATTAACACAGGATCAGGGCCCTGCCATTTGCCAAGCAGGGGATCTTTCCATTTTGCCTGAGCGTAGGTTTGGGCCGTAGTGGAATGCCAAAGGCGGTCTGCGGCACTCTTTGCCGCAGTGTCCAGAGTGAGAAAATTTAAAACAAAAAGAGCGTGATTGAGCAATGTTTTGGCATTGCCAGCTCTGGGATAAAGAACTTCCCTCCCTGATTGTAATTTCAGGATCATGTTTTTCAGTGTCTGATGGGCCCTTTCCACAATTCCTTGCCCTTGAGGATTATAGGGTATACCAGTAACATGCTTAATATGCAACTGTGTACAAAAAGATCTGAAAGAAGAACTGGTATAACCAGGGCCATTATCTGTCTTAAGAATTTTGGGCTGCGGGAGGACCGCCAAGGCACTAAGGAGGTGATTAATGACATGTTTGGTGGCCTCTCCAGGTTGCAGGGTGGCAAAAATGAAGCCACTGAAGGTATCAATGGACACATGAACATATTTAAGCCGACCAAAAGGGGGATAGTGAGTGACATCCATTTGCCAAAGTTCCCCGGGGATAAGACCTCGGGGATTGATGCCATTATGAGGTTCAGGAAGGAGGGTCAGGCAACCAGGGCACTGTTTCACAATCTGTCTGGCTTGTTCCCGGGTTATAGGGAACTTGAGACGAAGCGTATGGGCATTCAGGTGATGCAGCTTGTGGGCTTGTGTGGCAGCCTCAACAGGGGAGGCAGACAGAGCAAGCAGAATGCGACGAGTTACTTGATCAACCTGATCATTCCCTTCAGAAAGAGGACCGGGGAGGTCGGAATGGGCACGAATATGACCAATGAAAAAGGGGTGATCGCGGGAGAGAATTAGAAGCTGAAGAGTGGCAAAAAGAGGAGACGCATTAGTGGAGGGACGGATATACGGGACGGTTTCCAATAGAGGGACTGACTGTGCAATATAGGAACTATCAGTATAAACATTGAGGGGGCCCGAGACAGATTCAAAAACCTTAATGACCGCTGCGAGCTCTACCAGCTGCGCGGAGGTGAAAGGGGTGTCAAAAGAGGTGACCTGTCCATCAACACTAAAGGCTGCCTTCCCTGTGGCGGAGCCATCAGTGAACGCCAAATGGGCGCTCTCTATGGGCTCCGCTTTGGTGATCCTTGGGAAGACCACGGGTGTTTTCTGAAAGAACTGAATGAGCTTATCTGAGGGATAATGATTGTCTATAGCTCCCATATAGGAAATGCAATTAACTGCCCAATCATCATCATTCTGAAGCAGCCATTGAATCTGCGAAGCAGTGTAGGGGCAAACAATATGATCTGGTTCTCGACCAAAAAGTCGAAGGGCTGCCTCTCGGCCGAGGCGCAGGAGCCCTGCCGTTAAATGCGGGTAGGAAGAAAGGATCTTTGTAGGTGTGGCTGGCATATGAATCCAGAATAACGGATGTCCCTGCCATAACAATCCAGTGGGAGAAAAAGTGGTGGAAAAAATTAAGAACCAAAGAGGTTTTTGAGGAGCGTAATAGCCAATATGTTGTTCATGAATGGCTTGCTCAATTAAGGCAAGGGCCTTACGGGCCTCCGGCGTGAGAGAGCGGGGTGAATTTGGATCGGAGTCTCCTTTAAGAATATCAAACAAGGGTCGCAGTTCCCCTGTAGTGATCTTAAGATATGGCCGAAGCCAATTCAATTCTCCCAGTAATTTTTGGAAATCATTAAGGGAGCAAAGGTGACTCACTCGTAGGCGAACCTTCTGGGAGAGAATGCGATTCGTCAAGAGTTCAAATCCCAAGAACAGCTGGGGGGGCAGGTTTGCACTTTATCAGGGGAAATATTAAGGCCCCGATATTCCAACGCCTTAATGAGCTCCTGTGATACCTGAGTCAATTCCTCATTATTTGGTCCTGCAAGGAGGATATCGTCCATATAATGGATAATATAAAGCTTGGGATACTGCAAGCGGAAAGGATCAATTGTTTGGGCAACATATTTTTGGCACAGCGTAGGGCTATTAGCCATGCCTTGTGGCAAAACTTTCCACTGAAAGCGCGGAGAAGGGCCCACACAATTGGTAATAGGAACACTAAAAGCGAAGCGCTGACAATCGGAAGGGTGGAGGGGAATGGAAAAGAAGCAATCCTTAAGATCAATTGTAATCTTAGAAAAATCTTGCGGTATGGCTACAGGGGAGGGGAGCCCAGGTTGAAGGGCCCCCATAGGAATCATAGTTTTATTGACGGCCCGTAAATCATGTAAGAGTCGCCATTTACCTGATCTTTTTTGGATAACAAAAATGGGCGTGTTCCACGGGGATGTAGATGGTTCTATGTGACCTGCAGCTAGTTGCTCCTGCACTAAAGCAAGCGCTGCCTCCAGTTTTTTCTTGGGTAAGGGCCACTGGTCTACCCAGACGGGTAGGTCATTTCTCCACGAGATCCTATCTGCCTGGAGTGCAGGAGGACCCGTGGCCCTCACGAAAAATGGTTCTGATTATCTGGGCTCTCACAACCAAGGCCTGCTCGTCCTTTTCTCCCTTCAGCAACAATGGGGACAGTTGCCCTTGACCTTTCTTGCCTAATCCTTGCCCTGGGAGAAATCCCTGGGAGAGCATTTGACGGGTCACAACGGTATTTGGGCTGCACATAATTACCCCCATCTGTGAAAGAATGTCCCTTCCCCATAAGTTGACAGGTAAGCCGGGGATCACAAAAGGCCGAACAGTCCCTTTATTTCCTTCTTTGTCTTGCCAAGGCAGCCATTGAGAGCTCTGTAGGGTATTGTGGGATTGACCTATGCCCTGCAAGTGTGTCATGGATGGTTGAAGGGGCCACGAAGATGGCCAACTGTCTTTTGAGATAACAGTCGAGTCAGCTCCTGAATCTAATATTCCTTCAAAAAGCCTGCCTTGAATAAAAAGCGTAAGCATGGGGCGGTCTTGGGAAATGGCCTGGACCCAATAGATGTCTGAGGAACCAGGCTTGGAGTGGCCTCTAACAGTGGCGAGAGCAGGGTATGGAGTCTGTAGGGGGAGCGGGAGAGCCTGCGCAAGGCGTTGTCCCTGACGGACAGTGAGGGGCCCTTTCAGGGTTGAGGCAAGTATCTGAATTTCCCCCGTGTAATCACTATCCACAATGGAGGGGTGAATCATGAGGCCATTAATAGTAGCGGAGGCGCGACCAAGGATGAAAAAATAGAAGTCAGGGGGCGGGGGGCCAAAGATGCCTGTAGGAATAATATGGACGCCACCCTCGGGAGTCAATACTGAGGTGGAGGCGGCACACAAGTCCACCCCTGCGCTTCCTGCAGTGGCTCTGAAGAGTGGGATGTGGAGTGGGGTGTGGACTGGCTGATCCCCGAGGCCCGAACAAAGGGGGTCGACTGGGGGGCCCGGGGCTGGCCCCTCCGACCGTTTCCCTGTAAAGGGTGGCCATGAACGTCTGTAGTTGAGCGGCAGGTATTTGCCCAGTGTTTCCCTTTCCTACACCGAGGGCAGAGGGTGGAGGGTTGGGAAGCCTTATTGCTGATTGGAGCGGAGGGAGTGTCAGGGGCACTAGGGCACTGTCGGGCAAAATGGCCAGGTTGACCACACCGGAAGCATGCCTTTTGGGGGTCCCCAGGTTGACCACACCGGAAGCATGCCTTTTGGGAGTCCCCGGTTTGGAGAGCTGCCCCTATGGCCAGATGTACGGCCTGGGACATTTTGGTAGTGAAGGGATCTACATCTCTGCACATACGTATCATTTCCTCTAATGTTTTATCTCTCCACTTCCCGCGTAAGGCAGACCGACAGGCATTGTTAGCATTTTCATATGCTAAGCGTCTCACAAGCTGATCATTAGACGCTTCTTGCCCTAAGGTTCGTTCAGTTGCTTCCAAGAGCCTACTAACATACTCAGAGAAATCTTCCTGAGTTCCTTGTACGATCTTATTAAGCGGAGCAAGGGGGGATCCAGAAGTGGGCAAGGCACGCCAAGCCGCGAATGCAGCATTGGCGGTTTGCGCCAAGAGGCCTATTGGGAGGCAGCGTTGTTTGGCCTCCTCTGCGTATTTCCCTTGACCACTCAACTTCTCATAAGTCCACTTTAAAGCGGGGGAGCCAGGGGATTTTTGGTTGGCTGTAGCCATGGATTGGCAGCGGTCGAAGAAATCTGCTTTCCATGTCAAGAACTGCCCCCTTGAAAGGACTGCCTGTACTACACGAAGCCATTCTGCCGGCAAGAGATATCCTCCGCGGGACATAGATTCAAGAGCTGAGAGGGTGAACGGGGCGTTAGGACCATAGGACTTGACGGCGGCGTTAAGATCCTTAATCCCTTTGAACTGCAATCTCCTATATTCTAACCGCTGTCCTTCCTTTTTTCCAATTGCCCATTCCTCTTCTTCTTTTTCCACTATCCTGTCCCTCCCCCTCTCCCTCGTCCTCTTCCCCTTCTTCCTCACTTTCTTCATCTCCCTCCCCTTCACTGGCAGAAACTTCCTTGGGGTCGTTGTGTGAGGAGTCAGGCTGACGAGACCGGGTCATAACAGGGAATATCATGGGCTGTGCCTTGTTAGATTTTCTATCTCTAGCACTGGCTCTGATCTTTTTCAGGGGTTTCTGATGTAACTGCGACCTATTGGGGGAAAAATGACAGAATTCTGGAGGGAGTGTTGCAGGGAACTCAGTTCCGAAGAGAGTTGTGCATATTGCTTTTGTAGATCTAAGACTTCTCGGAGCTCCTTAACTTGAGTGGAGAGTTGACTTCTGGCGGATGTGAGGGCTGAGGAAGTGGGAATGGGGGGCAAAAGCGCAGGAGCGCAAGTCTGGGATATGTAGGGAGGGGGTAGGTACTGGGGAGTTATGGGCCAGTCCGGGTTATTATATCGGGCGGCTTCTTCCTCCAGTTCCGCCTCGTCCCCGGGATCTAGAGTATCAGGGTCAGGATCTCCTAAAGGAGGAGTTTTGTGTTTTGCAATTATAGGCAGTGTTAAAGGTTCAGTAGCCGGGACCGTTTCCACAGGGAGGGGAGGATAAAGAGGCTTTGGAGGTTCCGGCGGAATGGTAATGACCACGGAGGGGGGTCTAGGGGGACTTTTTCCCACTGATTCTAATGACTTTGTAGAGGCGGTTCGTGATAAAGGGCGCTGTAGCGATTTAACAGAAGCTGCCCGCGACAAGGGGCGTAAACAAAACTCTGCCACCGAAAGGAGTTGGCGCTTGCCTGGGTCCCCAGGGGCAGATTCCACTATGTCTCTGATGATACCCCAGTAAGAAAAAGCCGAGGGAGGGACCGCCTCTGGCCCTTCAGTTTGCAACTTTCTATTGAGGTCTCTCCCGACCTTCTGCCACTTTCCCGGATGAATATCTGGGCCGGTAACCATAAACCAAGGGCAGACCTCATCTACAAAAAGAAAGAATTTCAAAAGGTCCTTTTTCTTAACTTTAACTCCTCTCTCCTTAAGGGCATGCTTAAGGTCTTGGATAAAGACCTGCTCCTTAGAAAGGTTGGAACCCATGATTAGAATGAGGCGGACGAAAACTCAACTTACCAAAACGCAGGGGCTCTTCATGAGCGATGAGAAGGAGGGGGTCGCGACGAATCGTTTCTCAATGCTGGTCCGCCTGGCAGAAGTCCGAACCTCGAGCCCCACGTTGGGCGCCACTTGCCCCGACCTGCAGGGCCAGTATACGTGGGGGGTCGAGGAGGACCCTGGCTGAAGGGAATGGGTGAAAAGGAGGAGTGAGACCAAAAGGATGGTAGGCAAGGTCTAATTTTATTTTTGAGCGTTACAAGCTTATATAGGGCAAAAGCGGGGAGGGGCAAAAGGGGAAAATGGGCCTCCGGGACTTTCCAGGGGCGGTGTGGCGACATCTTGCGGTTAGCCCTGACAGGAACACGTTATGGTACGGTTTGTCCCGGAACAAGCTGCTTGGGGTGTGGTAATCTCACGGGGTTAGGGGCCCACTACCAGGTGCTGGCCTCCAGCATTGGCCCACTAATTAAAATTTCAGCTATGTTTATTTAACCAGCTATAAGTTTTTTCTAATCGAATTATGACAATGAATTAATAAATGAATCTGTATTTCTTAATCTTTTCTGAAAGAATTATTGAAAATAGTATCACCAACTTGTTAATCAGCAAACAAGTTGTTTCACTTCTCAATTTCTACTTCTTTAAAATGAGGGGATTAAACTAGCTTTTCTTCCATGGTTATATGATATTTATGTGAGATTTTGTCAATTGCCATTTTGAAATCAAGATATATTATGTCTATTTCCCTCCTTTGATCTGCTAAGTCTAGAAAGCCTATCAGAAATGCAAATAAGGTTAGTTTGGCATGTCTCATAATGTCATTTGGGAAGAAGGCAAGAAGGCAAAGGGAGTTGGGCCAACATTAGTTTGCAATATGTGAATAAACTACTTTTATTTCGGTTAAAGTACCAGGCAGAGACTGTACTAAGATTTTCTTGTGGCTTTTCTATCCCCTGGATTTAACTTGATTGAGAAGAAGATAGCTTAGAGACTTAAATTTGGAGCCAAGATCTTGGGGATAAAAACATAAAGTAATGAACTATATTTATGCAGGTTAACAAAAAGGTAGAATTTAAAGTCAGGGTAAGAATGAGCAGTTATGCGGCACAGTGGATAGAGTGCTGAGCCTAGAGTCAGGAAGACATACCTTCATGCATTTAAACCCAACCTTGCATACTTACCAGCTGTGTGACCCTGGGCAAGGGTCCCTGTTTGCCTCAGTTTCCTCATCTGTAAAGTAAGCTTGGGAAGGAAATGCAAACCACTTCAGCATCTTTGCCCCCAAATGGGTTAACAAAGTCAAGCATCACTGAAAAATACAGCAATAATGAGCAAGGATGTAAGCATGTAGTTTAGATGCAGCTCAATTTTTCCCTCTAGGATGTTAAGAGTAAAGAAGGAAGAGATAAAATAATTCATCATTGATGAAATTGAACATTGGATAAGATAGGACCAGGAGGTAAGAATCATAGAATCATAGATTCAAAGCTGGAAAGGATCTTAGAGACTGAGTCCGACTCTCATTTTTGACAGATGAGGAAACTGAAGCACAGAGAAATTAAGTGACTTGTTCAGGATCACATAGCCAGTAAGTATCTGAAACAATATCCAAATCTAGTGCTTCTTAACTCCATGTCCAGTGATCTCTAAACCACAACATGCTACATATCAAAAAGTGCTCATGTTTGAACTAGGATCTGCCTGAACCAAATCTAGAGTACTTGCCATTATTCCATGGACAGGATGTGTTGTTTTGTAAAGTGGTACAGGGCAGGGAATGCTCAGCAATCACTAACTCTACAAGGATTCCTCACTGATTCCTATCCTTGTCCTTGCAAATGGTGAGGAAACATCTTTCTTATGAATACAAAAGATTTGGAGTAATTATAATAGCATTACAAATACAAATCTGTAAGTTATCTATTTTGCTAGAATTCCTCTGAACAGGTCTTGATTTTCCTGTTATTCTTTATGAATTCACATGTTAACTTTAATTCTTCCCGCTATGAAATTTTCAGATCTATAGATTCATTGTGAACTGAATGCATTTCATTTATCTGTTTTGACTTGTCAATCCTGACAACTGTCAATTGTGATGTTTTAACCACTGAAGTTGCTGTTTCTCGAAAGCTGTGGCTTTGATACACGCGCCCCTCCCCCCTTTTCCTGATGGCTCTCCAATCAGAAGGCTCTCTTGGAAAGTTTTATGTAGTCTTCAAAGTTCTGTTGTATTTATGGAAATTCAGTGAGCTCCTAGCAGAGCATACAATCAGTGCCCTTGTGGCACATGTCATGTCCCCTTTCAAGATGAGAAAACTGTAATACAGAAATTATCTCTATTTATTCAAGATTGAATGGTAAATAGATGATAGAGCTGATAAAAGAATGTATAGTATGGCAGTTGCCTAGCTATTTTTAGTTCCCTCAACCAGTCTACCTCTGTAACTGATCATGAAATGAGATGTATTGGATGCAAACTCTGCGAAGACATAATTTTATTTATTTAGGATATACTGTATACATAATGAATGTAATTATCTACTCTCTGAAAATATAGACAATATTGAATAGACTTTCACAAATATTTTGGGGAGTTAATGCAAATTTTATCTGTCTAACAATGATGAGTTTCATAACTAGTCACTTTGCACATTGTTTTTCACACTGAAATTAAAGTGTGGTGAACTCTCATAACCAATTAGCAAGGAACAACTGCTGTTTTCCCCTTAGTATGGCTCATTGGGTGAAAAATATCAGGAGAAAAGATGCTGCTTTAGGAGAAATAGGACTGTGGACGGACTGGCCAATGAAATAATTACTTTTGAGTTGCAGAAATCAGGAAATTTTGCTCTCATCCTTTTACATAAATTTAATAGCTAATGTTTCTGAGAAATTTTTCAATTACAGTTGATGATGTCAATCATCTAATTAGGCTTACTTTTCTTGGGGATGCAGTATATAATCCTTCACCCCAAAAGTGTGGTGCAGATTATTGCTTGATTAGTATTTTCTTTTAAGTTGAGGACTGGAAATTGAAGGTAACTTCCCCCCCCCCCCGTTCTAGCGGGAAAAAAGAAACACAGAACTTCAGGTCCTGGCAACTGACAGTATAATCTTTGGCAGGCTTCAATATTCAACTAATTTTTCCTTTTGAAAAGGTAGTAGAAATATAATATTTGAATCAGGAGTGGAAAAAATAAAACAGGATTCTTGTCCAGATTTTGTCATTGGTCAGCTATGTGATATTGAGCAAGGTGATATTGAACCTCAGTGATTGAATCTATAAAATGAAGGAGTTGATTCTCTAATGCTCTGTACATTTCTTTTGAAGTTCTATTATCCTCTTCTGCTGTTGGATGAAGTAGCTATCTTATTTTTAAATAATAATCTCAGATATTGGTTATGAGTAATAGGAGGTAAAGAAGAAGAAAGGAGATCCAAAGAATTCTACCCATGCCAGTTTCTTATATAAAACTTTGGGTTGTTCCATTCATTCACAGCATGTACCATTAATTCTCTGATTCTGTACAAAAATGAAATTTAAAAAAAAACTACCAAAAGGGTTACTTTGATTTGTAAAAGAAATATCATGCCTAGTAGTCTGTGGACTTTTACCTTAATCACATGACTTTATTTATTACCTTAAACACATGACTTTATTTATATTTATAAGAAAGTCAAAATAAAAAAAAACTTTTTCTTTCTTCTTCTCACATGCCCCTTAAATCTCGTTAGAAGTGTTAAAAATCAGAACCAAGGGTATTTGATATTTGATATTTAACTTGGTATTTACCACAGTGATTATAAGATGTCTCAGTTGTATACCTCCACATATTTCCATGTAGCCAATATCTTTCAGGTGTCAGAATTAAATCAAGGAAAGTGTTTACCACTAATATAGCTGTTATCTGTTTATTAGATGAAGGATATCAGAAATGACTATGTGTTATATCAGCCATAGTCATTTCCTGGATCCCAAGATTCTTGACTCTGCTTTATATAGTAATAAGTGTTTCCTTGAACAATTAAGCAATTGAGAAAATGCCCAACTCAAGCCTTATTTAGCCTGCCTGCCTGGGAAGACCTAAGGGGTCACAGGATTGGGGGTGAGGGTTTACTTATCAATCAACAGAAATCAATTCGCAAGACCAACTAATGGTCCAATAAGTATCAAACACTGCAACATGATCAATAATGACACTTGGCAATGGAACCGGCCACTATCTAGTAGAATGCTTTGGTTATGAAAACATTCATGTAAGCTAGGGAATCTAAGAACTTCAACCAAGAAGCATTTATTGAATACTTACTAGGCGCCAGGCACCGTAAAAGGCCCTGGGGATACAAATATAAAGAAAGAAACAATCCATACTTACCAGGAGTTTCTATTTTAGTGAAGAAAATGACAAATTACTTATAGGAGTACATATAGAGAAAATATAAGGTGATTAAATACAAAGTAGTTTGGGTAGAAGGGCCCACCAATCTGGGAGGATTAGGAAAAGCTTCATGTAGAAGGTATAGCTTGAACTATACTTTGGAAGAAAAGAGGGACTCTCTAAGGCAGATATGAGGAGGGAGTACATTTCAGACACAGGAAGCAGCCAATATAAATGTGAAGAGATGAGGGATGAAGTGTCCCAAGGAGTTTCTGATTCTACTAATCATAAAAATGTTTTTGTGTGACATCATTATTTTCCAGTAACCAAAAGTCAAATAACCAAAAGCCTTATAATTCTGTGTAATTGACTAAGGAATTATGCATTGTGATGGAGTTTTATTCCTTAACAACAAGTTTGCAATATTGCTTGATTGATTGCTTCAATGATTCAATAAATAGGGCATTCTTGCCTGACAAAGGTATCTCGGTAAAGATGTTTTTTAAATATTAAAACTTCATATAAAAATATGGAAAGACTTGGATTTATGAAGCGAGATGTCCAACTTCAGAGAAAAAGAATGTAAACAAGTATAGTACAGTCTTACATGGAAGCATATGAATATATATGTCTATATATGAGTATGATTATAAACATCTAAGTGTGTGTAAGTGTATGTATGTACATATGTAAATGTATGTTTATGTGTATATAGGTGCATACATATATACATACATGTATGTATTATGTATTGTATAAATATATCCATGCTTAATTGTAGCATTCTTGGAAGGGGAGAAAGAAAAAAAAGAATAAAGTAAAAAGTGCCCAACAGAGAAAAAAAGAAAACTTTTAAGGAAGCGAAGAAAAAAATGGACCACTGAACACAATGTGTAGTATTTATTATATATTTCTTGAAAATATATATGATTTATACATATTATGTATTTCTTGAAATGGAAATTTATTGCTGTATATTTTGAATTCTAATGTTCTGCTATACACATGGCAATGCTTTTTTTTCTTATTTTGTATTAACATATTAAAGTTTATAGTATGTCCTTTTCTTTTCTATTATGTATTTAAGTTTTGGCATTTAAGTTTAAAATAAATTAATAAAAAAAAAGAAAAATTCATCATGTCCTTTCACTGACTGATTCTTATAACTACCTCCATTGAGGTATCTGAGACTTCTTTGACTATGTTAATTGAGGGATGTGTGTGGGTACAGTGAAACAGGTGCCTTTGCCACTTGAAAGTGAAACCTTTTTCTTTAAATTCCTCATAATGCACTGTTTAACATTTTCTTTTGTAGTTATAGCACATTCGCTCTTATGTTACTTTCCTCTCTGTCACAGTTATTTATATGCCTATACTTGTCTCTCCTTTTTACATTGTGAGTTCCTTGAGGCCCTACTTTTTGTATCACTAAGACCAAATAGAGGCTTACATCTATATATCTATCTAGATCGATATGTAAAAATTTTGGAAAAACATATGCATATATATGCATTACACAATATATAAATATGTATGTATATATGCACATGTGGACATGTTTACATCTATGATTCCAGGAACAAAGAACTTTCTGTGTGTAATTCCCTCTACCAATACAAATCAGCAACTGTTACACAAGTGATAGTCAAAAAGAGTTGTTTGAGGCACTGAAAGGTTACACTTACTAGCCTAGAATCTCACAGTGTGCATAAGAGGCAAGACTTGAACAGAGGTCTTCCTCATTTAGAGGCTCCCTATCTACTACATCATGCTACTTAAGTAGGCACTGAACATATATTTATCGAAAGAAATTGAATTCAAGTGTACTTCTGAAACTTATAAATAACTTCACATATGACATTCCCTTCACAAAATAAACATTAGTCTTGAAAATTTAAAGGAAAAAAACTTAGAAATAGAATAAATTTGTTAATTATATACCCTTATCACAGATTTTAGGCATCTTTAGCTGTGTCCTGTGCTTTATGTTCAATAAATATTACTAATAAAAAACTACAAAGGATTTGGTTGGACTGTTATTTCTTTAGTTCTAGACAAGACATTAAACTATATTATTTGTGCTTTGTCCAGTGCTGTGAGGATGAATGATCACATTGTCATTGATATTGAAAGGTCAATTTCTTTATATGACAGAGATCCTCAACTTTTTTTTGTCATGGACTCTTTGGTCAAGAAGTCTATGGATCCTTTCTCAGAATACTGTTTTTAAATGCATAAAATAAAATACCTAGAATTATCCAGGAAAACCAATTATGCTGAAACATATCTATCTATCTATCTATCTATCTATCTATCTATCTATCTATCTATCTATCTATCTCTATCTAAACAGGTTCATTGACCCAGGTAAAAGCTCCTGTTTTAAGAAGAGGAGCCATTTGGAATCTTATTTTGTAAATGGCTTTGCTCTCTGCTATGTGATTTTATGACTGAAACATTTTCAAGAAAGGTATGTTGAAGAGTTTAATTTGTCCTGGATTTTATATTTCCAAAGTAGCACCTTTAGGTTCTATTGCAACATGAAACAGGAGGTGTCTATCCAAAATATCGCAAAGAATTTTTTTTTTATCCTAGGAAATTAGAAATCAAAAACAGACCTCTGGAACTAGCCTTTGATCCTTGGAAGATGAAAATGCAGGAAAGCCCTTCTTAATTCAGGAAAGTTAAAGAGAACCACCAATTCATGTAAAAGTCTTGGCAGCCATGCATTTTCAAGAGAACCACAAAGTGTCAATGCTGGCCACCAGCCTAGGAAAACCATATGTATTGTTTTTTTGGTTTTTATTTTCCTAGCTCTATAAAATAATTTTTGGGAAGTTTGATTGTTATGGCACTAAATAAGTGAATTAATTTAGGTAGAATTGTCTTTTTTATTATATTAGCTCAGCCTACTCATGAGCAATTGACATTTTTCTAATTGTTTGATCTGATTTTATTTGTATGATAAGTGTTCTGTAATCGTGTTCATATAGCTCCTGTGTTTGTCTTGGCAAGTAAGAGTCCCAAATATTTTATATTGTTTACGGTTATTTTAAATGAAATTTCTCCTTCTACCTCTTGCTGCTGAGTTTTATTGGTAATGTATAAAAATGTTGATGACTTATGTGTGTTTATTTTATATCCTACAACTTTGCTAAAGTTATTCATTATTTCAAGTAGTTTTTTATTTGGTTCCCTAGGATTCTCTAAGTATAACATGATATCAACTGCAAAGAGTGATAGTTTTTTTTCCCTCATTGCCTATTCTAATTCCTTCAATTTCTTTTTCTTCTCTTATTGTTAAAGCTAACATTTCTAGTACAATATTGAATAAAAGTGGTGATAATGTGCATCCTCACTTCACCTCTGATCTTATTGGGAAGGCTTCTAGCTTATCCACATTACAATGCTTGTTGATGGTTTTAGATAGATACTATTTATCATTTTGAGATAAGATCCACTTATTCCTATGCTCTCTAGTGTTTTCAGTAGGAATGAGTGCTGTATTTTGTCAAAAGCTTTTTCTGCATCTATTGAAATAATCATAAAATTTCTGTTTTTTTTTAATTGATATGGTCAATTATGCTAATTGTTTGTCTAATACTGAACCATTTCTGGTATACATCCCACTAGGTATACTGTATTATTTGTGATAAATTGCTGTAATCTCTTTGCTAATATTTTGCTTTAAATTTTTGTGTCAGTATTCACTAGGGAAATTGGTCTGTAATTTTCTTTTTCTGTTTTTGTTCTTCCTGGTTTAGGAATCAGCACCATATTTGTGTCATAAAAGGAATTTGGTAGGACTCACCTATTTTTCCAAATAGTTTATACAGTATTGGAATTAGTTGTTCTTTGAATGTTTGACAGCATTCATTTGTAAATCCATCTGACCCTGGAGATTCTTTCTTAGGGAATTCATTGATGACTTGTTCAATTTATTTCTTCTTCTTCTTCTTCTTCTTCTTCTTCTTCTTCTTCTTCTTCTTCTTCTTCTTCTTCGGCTAGGCAATGGGGTTAAGTGCTTGCCCAGCATCACACAGCTAGTGTTATGCGTCTGAGGCCGGTTTGAACTCAGGTCCTTCTGACTCCAGGGCCAGTGCTCTATCCACTGCACCACCTAGCTGCCCCTTCAATTTCTTTTTCTAAAATGAGGTTAACTAGTTTATTTCTTCTTCTGTTAATTTGGGAAATTTGGATTTTTTTCTAAGTATTCATGCATTTCATTTAGATCACCAGATTTACTGGCATACAGTTGGGCAAAATAGCTCCTTATTATTGCATTAATTTCCTCTTAATTGGTGGTGAATTCACCCTTTTCATTTTTGATACTGGTAATTTAGTTTTCTTCTTTCTTTTTTTAAAATCAAATTAACCAATGTTTGCTGTATTTTATTGGTCTTTTCATAAAATCAGCTCTTAGTTTCATTTAGTTCAATAGTTTTCTTACTTTCAATTTTATTCATCTCTCCTTTGATTTTCAGAATTTCTAATTTGTTATTTAATTGGGGAATTTTAATTTGTACTTTTTCTACCTTTTTTTAGTTGCATTTCCAGTTCATTGATCTCCTTTTTGCCTATTTTATTCATCTAAACATTTAGAGACATAAAGTTTCCCCTAAGAAGTACTTTGGTATGATGTCTCATTATTATCATTTTCTTTCATGAAATTATCAATTGTTTTATCTGTTCATTCTTTTGGATTAGACTACTTAATTTCCAATTAATTTTTAGTCTATTTTTCCATGGTCTTTTATTAACACATAATTTTTATCACAACATGACCTAAAAAAGGATGCATTTCATATTTCTCCCTTTCTACATTTGATTGTGAGGTTTTTATGCCCTGATACATGGTTAATTTTTGTGTAGGTTCCATGTATCTCTGAGAAAAAGGCATATTCCTTTCTAGTCCCATTCAATTTTCTCTAGAAATTTCAAGTTTCTCCAATCACGTCTAACTTTGCTAAAATTCTATTCACCTCCTTAACTTCTTTGTTGTTTATTTTGTGGTGAGAAGTATCTAATTTATCTAATTCTATCTGGAAGAGGTTGAGGTCCCTCACAAGTATAGTTTTGCTGTCTATTTCTTCCTATAACTCACTTAACTTCTCTAAGAATTTGGATGCTATGCCACTTAGTGCATATATGTTTAGTATTGATATTACTTCATTGTCTACAGTACCTTTTAGCAAGATGTAGTTTCCTCCCTTGTCACTTTTAATTAGATCTATTTTTGCTTTTGCTTTGTCTGAGATCAGGGTTGCTACTCCTGCTTTTTTTTTTCTTAACTTCAGCTGAAGCATAATATATTGTACTCCAGCCTCTTACTTTTACTCTGCGTATTCTCTCTGTCTCAAGTGTGTGTCTTGTAAACAACATATTGTAGGATTCTGGCCTTTGATACATTCTGCTACCTGCTTCCATTTTATGGGAGAGTTCATCCCATTCATATTCATAGTTATGATTGCAAATTGTGTATTTTCCTCCACCTTATTTCCCCCCCATTTATACTTTTTTCTCTCCCACCTTTCACCCTGTCCCCACTCCAATATTTTGCTTCTGACTACCACCTCCCTCAATCTGCCCTCCCTTTTATCATCCTTCTGCTTTTCTTTTCAGCTTTCCCTCTTGCATAAATATTTCTTTACCCTTATAGATTTCTTTACCTATATGAGTGTTTATGTTATTCCCTCTCTGAGCCAAATCCAATGAGAATAAGGTTTGAACAAAACACACCACCTCTCTTACTCCTCTCACTCCCTCCCCTACTGTAATAGGTCTTTCATGCCTTTCATTTTATATAATTTACTGCATTCTGACTCCACCTTTCTTCTTCTTCAAGTACAATCTTTTTTTTTAACCAATTAATTAATTTTCTTAGCATCACATCAAAGTTGACTTATACCCACACTCTCTAAGTATACTCCTTCTAATTGCTCTAATTGAGATACAGTTCTTAAGAGTTATACGTACTCTCTTCCCATGTAGCTAGGCAAATAGTTTAACCTTATTGAATGCCATGTCATTTTTTCTCCTATTTAGCTTTTTATGCTTCTCTTGGGTCTTGTATTTGAAGACTGAATGCTCTGTTTAACTCTTGTCTTTTCATTAGGAGAGTTTTAAAGTCCCCTATTTCATTGAATACCCATCTTTTCCCCTGAAAGATTATGCTCACTTTTGCTGGGTAGATGATTCTTAGTTGTAATACAAGCTCCTTTGCCTTCTGGAACAACATATTCCAAGCCCTCTTATCCCTTACTGTAGAAGCTGTTAAGTCCTGTGTAATCTGGACTGAATTGTTTCTTTCTGGCTGCTTTTGGTATTTTCTCCTTGACCTGATAATTCTGAAATTTGGCTTCAATATTCCTCAGAATTTTCATTTTGTGATCTCTTTCAAGAAGTGATTGGTGGATTTTTTCAATGACTATTTTAGCCTTGGGTTCTAAGATCTCAAGGCAGTTTTCCTTGATAATTTCTTGAAAGATACTATCTGGGCTCTTCTTTCGATCATGGACTTCATGAAGTCCAATAATTCTTTTTATTTATTATTTATTTTTAGTTTTCAACATCCACTTCCATAAGACTTTGAGCTTTAAATTTTCTCCCTCTCCCATTTCCTTAACCCCCACCCCCTGAGATGGCATACAGTCTGATATAGGCTTTATGCATGCATTCATGTTAAGCATATTTTCCCATTAGTCATGATGTAAGGAACAATTAGAACTAATGGGAGGAACCATGGGAATGAAGCAACAAAACAAAACAACAAAGGAGAAGGAGAGCAAATAGCATGCTTCCATCTGCATTCAGACTCCATATTTCTCTGGGTGTGGATAGCAATTTCCATCTTGAATCTTTTGTAGTTATCTTAGATTCTTGCTTTGCTGTGAAGAACCACGCTTATCAAAGTCAGTCATCCCATAGTGTGGCTGTTACTGTGTGCAATGTTCTCCCGGTTCTGCTCATTTCACTCTGCTTAGTTCATGTAAGTCTTTCCAAATTTTTTTTTTAATTCTGCCTGCTAACCATTTCTTATAGTACAATATTGTTCTATTATGTTTATATACCACAACTTGTTAAGCCATTCCCCAATTAATAGGCATCCCCTCAATTTCCAATTCTTTGCCACCACATAATATAAATATAAATGTATATAAATATAAAATGTATATAATATGATATATGATATACATGATATATATAATATAATATAAAAGAGATATGAATATAAAAAATATAAATATTTTTGTATGGGTGGGTCCTTTTCCCATTTTTATGATCTCTTTGGGATATAGACCTAGAAGTGGTATTGCTGGATCAAAGGGCATGCACAATTTTATGGTCCCTTGGACACAGTCCCAAATTACTCTCCAAAATGGTTGGATAATTTCACAACTCCACTAACGATGTATAAGTGTTCCAATTTTCCCACATCTTCTCTAACATTTATCATTGTTCTGTTTTGTCATGTTAGCCAATCTGATAGGTGTGATTCGGTAGTCCAATAATTCTTAAATCACCTCTCCTGGATCTGTTTTCTAGGTCATTTGTTTTTCCAGTAAGGTATTTTACATTTTCTTCTAATTTTTCATTCTTTTGATTTTTTTGGACTGATTCTTGATGTCTCATAGAATCATTAGCTTCCATTTGACTAATTCTGATTTTTAAGGAATTATTTTCTTCAGTGAGCTTTTGTACCTCCTTTTCCATTTGTCCAATTCTACTTTCAAAGGAGTTGTTTTCTTCAGTGCATTTTCCCCCTATTTAGCCTATTCTATTTTTAAAGGTTTTTTTTTCCTTCTGCTGTTTTTGCACTTCCTTTTCCAAGCTGTTGACTCTTTTTTCCCGTAATTTTCTTGTATAGCTCTCATTTCTTTTCCCAATTTTTCTTCTACCTCTTTTGCTTGATTTTGAAAATACATTTTGAGATCTTCCAAGGGGACTTTTTGGGCTTGAGACCAATCCATATTCTCTGTTGAGACTTCACACATAGGCATTTTGACATTGCTGTCCTCTTCTAAGTACATGTTTTGATCTTCTCTGTCACCATAGTAGCTTTCTATAGTCACAACTCTTTTTTGTTTTTGCTCATTTTTAAAAGTTGAGTACTGCTCCTGGGGTACAGGGGGCACTGTCCCAAGCTTCTTACACTGGAAGGCAGTAGTCTGGTCACTGGCTTTCCGCACTGGGGCCTCTGGGGCTCGTGGCTTCACCACTGTGCTTGGGTTGCCTGGCCTAGTCAATCTGTTGTGCCCTCAGTTCTAGAGCTGGCAGTTTGCCTGATGGTTGGGTTTGGATGCCTCACAGCTGTCCTGCTGTGCCACTGGCCTGCTGAGCCGTAACTGTGGGGCCTCAGTTGCTGATCTGTGCTGTGGCTGAGAGCCTCCCCCAGATTACCCCAAAACCACCTGCACTGGGCTCTGTTCCCCTTTTACCCAAGTGAGACAGGCCTTTCCTGAAGATCTTGTAAGTTATCTTGGGTTGGAAAATTGTTTTGCTCTGTCCTTTTGTGGATTCTGTTGCTCCAGAATTTTTGAGGCTTGGTTTAAAGTTGTTTCTGAGGGAAATTGAGAAGAGCTTAGGAAATGTCCTGGCTTCTTTCCTCCATCTTGGCTCCTCCTCAAAAACCACATATATTGAACAAAAACAAAGACCTTCTCTCTCTTTCTCTTCATCCATCACTGTTACATATCCTGGGTGAAGTCCAAGACCTATTATTAAAGTAACAAGAATGTAAAAACTGACAAGTCTTTTTACAGGTGAAAAGGACTCAAACCCTGTTGTGCCTGCAACAATCTAATTTGAGACAAAATTTAAGAAAAGGGTTTTTTTTAACTCCCTACCTCTATTTCTTTGCTTAAAAATAATGACAGACTATTTATAATTTGAAAGCAAGCAGAAACAATTAAAAAGTTCTCTGTGATTTTTCAGAGCATCATTAAATAAATATTTTGGAAACTTTTTTTTCTTGTTACAACTTCTGAAGAAAAATATGACCATCCAAAACATACACACACATACACACACACACACCACACACACACACACACACACACACACACACACGCGCGCGCGCGCGCAAACAATGAGAATGTTCTCTAATGAGTATGCAGCTTTTTGAGAAAAGAAATATCTTTGGAATTGACAATTAATATGTGTTTTTCTTTAACACATTACCATCAAAGTTATTCTGTTAAGGGGTCTCCTTTGTTTCTTTCTTAGTTTCTTTCTATCTGTCTATCTATCTATCTATCTACCTATCTGACTGGACTTTCAATTTCATTCGTCTATGCATCTCCCAGTGCAGAGAACCCCTCCACCAATGATGAGTTGCAATTGTTCTATGACAAAAAGCATTGCAGAGTTGGGAGGTGATTTGCTAAGGGTCACAGGCAATACATATAAAATGTAGAACTTGAATCCAGGTCTTCTCTACTACAAGGCCAGCTCTCTATTCTGGTTCAATTACTGTAGTAAAATTTAAGATAAGAATCATTTTTCTAATTTTTTCAAGCACAGATTTTTTAAAAAAATATTCTGAAGAGTATAATTATCATATGTCTGAACCTTTTGCTTTCAGAATTGAAATGGGGGATAGACAGATGATGCCTAGTATAATTCTAGCATAAAATCATGATGGACTTGGTTCTACGTGGGAAAGCAGTCTATTATTAATATATAACAAGAAACATCAAGCTCCTCTTTGTCATTCACTGCATCCTCCTGATGACACCATCCTTTGGCTTTGGAACCCTTTCTCTTTTTTCCTGAGCACAGATTACAACTTCCTGGCTGACCTCAATGGAAAAACAACTGATCTGGAAAATAGACCCAGGAAAGACAATGTCAGAATCATTGTACTACCTGAAAGACATAATCAAAAGGAGGATCTGTACAGCATCTTTCAAGAAATCATCAAGGAAAGCTGCCTTGATATCCTGGAACCAAAGAACAAAACAGGCATTGAAAGAATCCACTGATCACCTCAGGAAAGAGATCTCAAAATAAAGACCCCAAGGCATATTATAACCAAATTAAAACCATTAGATCGAGGAAAAAATACTGCAAGTAGACAGAAAGAAGCAACGCAAATATTAGGGAGCCACAATCATAATTACAGGGGACTTAGCAGCTGCAACACTAAAAGGTCAGAGGTCATGGAACATGATATTCGAGAAGGCAAAAGATCTAGGACTACAACCAAAAACGACCTACCTGAAGAAATTTAGCATAATGCTTCTGAGGAGGGGGGAATGGTCATTCAATGAAAAAGAAGGAATTCAAACTTTCATAGGGAAAAGACAAGAACTGAACAAAAAAATCTCCAATATCAAGCCCAAAGAGAAGCCTAAAAAGGTGAAAAAGGGAAAAGAAAACATAATGGATTCAATGGAGATGAATTCTTTACATCCTTGCATGGGAAGATGATACTAGTAATCCTTAAAAACTGTACTACTAATAGTACAAATAGAAGGAATATACATAAACATGGGATATGGGTAGAAGGTGAATTTGAGGAAATGACATAAAAAAATAAATTAGGGACGAGAAAGAAGAGTATAATGGGTGCAGAAGGAAGTGAAAGTTAGAATGGGATAAATTATTTCACATGAAGAGGTGTGGAAAACCTATTACAGTCAGGGAAAGATGGGAGAGTGGACTATAGCCATTGATTGAAATTACTCTCATCAAAGTTCGAAGAGGGAATAATATATGTAATCAGTTGAATATAGAAATCTCCCTTACCAAACAGGAAAGTAGGAGGGGAAGAGATTAAATAAAGGGGGGAGGGGACTGGCAGAGAGAGAGCAGATCCGGGGAAGTGGTTGACAGAAGCAAAACACTGGTGAGCGTAGAAAGGATGAAAGGAGAAAGAGCACAAACAAGAAAAATAGGATGGATGGAAATACAGTTAGTAATCATAACTGTGAATGTGAACAGAATGAATTCTCCCATAAAATGGAAGGAGGTAGCAGAGTGAATTGAAAACCAGAATCCTACAATATGTTGTTTACAAGAAACACACCTGAAGCAGAGGGATACACACAGAGTAAAAGTAAGGGGCTGGGGGGCAGAGACAAAATGGCACAGTAAAAGCAGTGACTTGCTTGAACTCTCCCCTAAACCCTTCCAAATACCTGTAAAAAAAAATGGCTCTAAACAAATTCTAGAGCAGCAGAATCCATAAAAAGACAGAGTGAAACAAATTTCCAGCCCAAGACAATCTGGAGGGTTGATTGGAAAGGTCTATTGCACTGGGCTGGGAGAGGAATGCAGGTTAGTGTGGGCATGCAGTCAAAAACCAGACCTCAGCTAACCTGTAGCAGACCTCAGGGGACTGAATCACAGGCAGCTGTGGCAATTGCCAGACTTCTCAACCCACAAACATCAAAGACAAATTAGAAGGTCAGTAGGAAAAGTCTGTGACTAAGAAGAGAAAGAAGCTCAGAACCAGCCCAAGTTCCAGCATAGCCTTGGGGTGGTGGCTGCTTCCTGAGCTTGGCCCACAGACTAAGTGACTGTTCAGAGGGGGATTGCAGGGATTTCTTTGCTAGTTTGAAGGCAGAAAGCTCTTGCTTTGCCTGTGCTTGGAT
This sequence comes from Phascolarctos cinereus, assembly GCF_003287225.1. Lineage (NCBI taxonomy): Eukaryota > Metazoa > Chordata > Mammalia > Diprotodontia > Phascolarctidae > Phascolarctos > Phascolarctos cinereus. The sequence continues at coordinate 178,962,800 of NW_027556180.1, read as the reverse complement.
CTGGGTCACAGTTCTGGGTGGCAGTCCTGGGGCACAGAGAGCACTGGCATGGTGGAGCTTGTAGTGGAGATGGAGAGGGAATCCTCCTCACAGTTCCAAGGCAGAAAACAGTGCTCATAGACCAGAACACAGGCCAGGAAAGGAGTAAACACCTCATCTTGATCATACAACCTTGGAAGAAGTGAAAACTTACGGGACACTGGAAGTATCTCTGAAAACAATTGCACAAAACCCCCAAAGCTTGGGCCAGTACATTCTCCACACTGGAAGCAGACCCCTATCTTAACAGAGTTTGTAACTCAAGTAATTGGCTGGGATCATGAACAAACAAAGGCACAAAAAAAGGTGAATATTGTAGCCAAATTTCAGATTTCCTAGGTATTGCAAGCAGCCAGGAGGAAAAAAAATCAAATATTGTGGGAACACAATCAGGATAACACAAAATACAGCAGCTTCTACATTAAGGGACTGGAGGGCTTGGAATGTAAAATTCAGGAAGTCAAAGGAAATAGGATTAGAACCAAGAATCACCTACCCAGAAAAACTGAGTATAATCTTTCAGGGGAAAAAAAATGGGTATTCAGTGAAATAGAGGACTTTCATGTATTCTTGATGAAAAGGCCAGAGCCGGATAGAAAATCTGACTTTCAAATACAAGACTCAAGAGATGCATAAAGAGGTAAACAGGAAAAAGAAATTATAAGGGACTTACTAAGGTTGAACTGTTTACACTCCTACATGGAAAGATGATATTTGTAATTCATGAGACCTTTGACAGTATTAGGGTAGTTGGGGGGGAGAATTATATAGATAGATAGATAGATAGATAGATAGATAGATAGATAGATAGATAGATAGACAGATGGCACAGGGTGAGTTGAAGATCAAGGGGTCATGTTTGAAGAATAAAATTAAGGGGTGAGAGAGGATTATACTGGTAGAAGAAGAAAGGGAGAGGAAGGATGGGGTAAATTATCTCACATAAAACAGACAAGAAAAAGCTTTTTACAGTGGAAGGGAAATGGAGGAAGGTGAGAGGGAATTAGTGAATTTTATTCTCATTGGATTTGGCTTAAGGAGGAAATAACATACATACTCAGTTGAGTATGGAAATATATCTTACCCTACAGTAAAATAGGGAGGAAGGGGATAAGAGAGCAGTGGGATGATAGAGGAGAGGGAAGATTGGGGGAGGGGGTAATCAGAAGCAAACACTTCTAAGGAGGGGCACAATCAAAAGAGAGAATAGAATAAACAGGGGGCAGGATAGGATGAAGGGAAATATAGTTAATTTTTCACAACATGACTACTATGGAAGTGTACATGAGTACACATATGTAATCTGTATCGAGTTGCTTGCCTTCTTGATGAGGGTGGGTGGGGAGGGAGGAAGGGAGAAAATTTGGAACCCAAAGTTTTTAAAACAAATGTCAAAAATTGTTTTCACATGCAACTGGGAAATAAGATATACAGACAATGGGGAAAATAAAGGGGAAAGGGATAAAAGAAGGGGGGGTGATAGAAGGGAGGTCAGATAAGGGAAGGGGTATTTAGAATGCACATCATCTCGGGATGGGGAGGGACGAGATGGGGAGAAAATTTGGAACTCAGAATCTTGGGAAATGAATGTTGAAAACTAAAAATAAGTAAATTAATAAAATTGGGAAAAAACTTTAAAAAATTAAAAAAAACAAAAGGAGACTATCATAATAAGACTTAACTGACAATTATAAAGAACTTGGTCAGGAAGAAGGAGATAGCCAGACAAAGGTAGAATTGAGCTGCTATAGGCCAGGAGTCAATATTTTAATTAAGGGGCAGTGATCAGAAACAAAGAATGTCTAATAACAGAGATCAAGTCAGGAGCAAATGATTCATCAAGAGAGAAAAAAAGTAACCAATGTTCAAGAGTCATAAAAGGGGACATTAATAATCCAGAGAGGCCCATTGGATCAGTTACTGAACCAAAGCATGAAACAATAAATTATTTCAGATGATGCTAAAATAAAGGGGGGGGGTGGCTGGAGCAGAATCTGTTATGCTTCAACTGAGGTAAAAAAAAAAAGACAGCGGTAGCAATCCTGATCTCAGATGACGCAAAACCAAAAATAGACCTAATTAAAAGAGATAACGAAGGAAACTACATCTTGCTAAAAGTTACCATAGATGGTGCAGTAATATTAATACTAAACATATATGTACCAAATGGTATAGCATCCAAATTACTTTTTTTGTACATTGAAAAAATTGATGTTTATTTGTTAAAATGTATCACCGAGAATTTGAAAATACAGGAGAAAGTTAAGATCTTAATTTGATTATGATTTTTCTTGAGACTCTTTAGTGGCAGGCACTGGGGGAACATTTGCAAAAAACATAATGTTGCCCTCCCCAAGTCACTAGAGAGCTATTCGAGATTTGGGAAGGCAAACTGCCAAAATTACTCCAATTGGTTGCTGAGGACAGCAAATATTAAACTGGAGAGAAAATTTAAGGGTAGGGTCCACCCCACTTCTGTCAAACACTTAAGGCCTACATTTCTCACTGAATCAATCAATCAGATGTGTAAAACTAAATATGAACAAGGCCTAAACAACTCTACTGAATCAAATCAATCAACCAAAGACATAAACAATGTGTGCAAGCTAGTTAATGAAGCTGGGAAAGAGTATAGTGTTTTGAGCTATTGAAAATGAAATAATGCTCCAATGGAAGTGTATTAAGTCGGTAAGAGAGAGGGACATGTCCTTTGAAGGTTAGATAAAAACAGCAACCTAGCTCATAATCTGCATTCCAGTGGTGAGCCAACCTGGAGATGGAACAGTAGCCTCAACCAAGCCCCTCAGAGGGAATGTCTTGGGGGCAAAGAAGAGAAGAGGATCTCTGTCTCTTACCCTACTCACATTGCCAGAAGAAGACCTGTCTTCAAAAAGTTACAAGATTTGGTATTTCCCATATACATCATGAAACATGTTCTCAGGACAGCTGGGGCTGACAGCACCATCAGCAGCTGAGAGATTAATTGACAGCTAATTAGATACTTTGGAAAAAGACATCTTTAGGACTTCAAAAAGAATCCTTAGCAGAGGGCTATAACAAACCTAAAAGGGACTTTAGGAGGACCATGAAGGGACCACAAAAAAAAATAGATAATTTCAAGTATTTGAGTCCAAGTCTGTTTTCCCTGGACTCTGTGTGTACTTTTGAGAGAGTATGTCTCTGGTTTGGGAGGCTGTTTTGTACCAACTGTTGTACCTAAGTCAATACCTATTTCTAAAAGCTAATTGAATAAGACTAGCTAATTGATATAAACTGATAATTGATGGACAGCACACTGTCGACAATTTGTGAATGATAGTACCAAAGAAAACACTCCTCAATCCCTCTGTATTAACTCTAGAAACCTGAGAGAAGTAGTAGCCAGCAGCCCTCTGGGAATCCAGCTGACAAATGTGAATGTGAGTTTGGGAGCTGTCCCAGAGCCTGTGTTCCATAACCTGGCTCCAATGTATCTTCCCATTCTCATTAGACATTATCACCTTCACACACTCTACAGTGTAGCTAAACTGCACTTCATTCTGCACGTGATATTCTATCTACTGTTGCAATGTCTTTCCACAGGTAGTTCCCCCCCTTGCCCTGTAATACATTTTGTCCTTGCTTCCAACTCATAGAATCCTCAGCTTTTTTTTTAACATTCATTTTTAGAACATTCTCTCCATTGCTTCCTCCCCACTATCCCTCCTTGAGAAGGCAAGTAATTCAATATAGGTTATTCATGTGTAGTCATGCAAAACATTTCCATAATAATCATGTTGTAGAAAAAAAAAAGCAAAAAAAAAAAAACCTCAGGAAAAATAAAGCGAAAAAAAGTATACTTTGATCTATATTCAGACACCACCAATTCTTTCTTTGGGGATGGATAGCATTCTTCATCATAAGTCCGCAGACATTCAGAGATCATTGTATTGCTGAAAATAGCTAAGTCATTCATAGCTGATCATTGTAATATTGTAATATTGCTATTACTTTGTACACTTTCACTTTGCTCATGTAAGTCTTTCTAGGTTTTTCTGAGAGCACTTGCTCATCATTTCTAACAACATAATACTATTCCATCACACTCACATATCACAATTTGCTCAGCCTTTCACAATGGATGGACATACCCTGTTTCCAATTCTTTGCCCCCAGAAAAGAGCTGCTATAAATATTTTTTGTATATATAGGTCCTTTTCCTTTTTTTAATCTCTTTTGGTATACACACCTAGTAGTGGTGTTGCTAGTTCAAAGGTTATGCATGGTTTTATAGCCACTTGGGCATAGTTCCAAATCGTTCTACTGAATGGTTGAATCAATTCACAACTCCACCAACAGTGCATTAATGTCTCATTTTCCCCACATCCTCTCCACCACCCATCATTTTCCTTTTCTGTCCTTTTAGTCAATCTAATAGGTATGAGGTAGTACTTCAGAATTGTTTTGATATGCATTTCTCCAATCAATAGTGAGTCAGGGCATTTTTTCATATGGCTATAGATAGATATTTCATGTGAAAACTGTTCATATCTTTTGATCATTTATCAATTGGAGAATGGCTCTCATTTTTATGAATTAGACTCAGTTCTCTGTATGTTTGAGAAATGAGGACTTTATCAGAGAAACTTGCTTCAATTTTTTTCACAGTTGCTATTGCTAACTTTATTTCCCTCCATCCTATTTCCCCCTAACCCTAGTTTATTCTATTCTCTCTCTCTTTCACCCTGTCTCTCCTCAAAAATATTTTGCTTCTATCTGCCCTCCCTTTTATCACACACCCCCCATCCTCTTTCCTTCCTATTTGTTTGTAGGGTAAGAAAGATTTCTATACTCAGTTGAGTGTGTGTGTGTTATTCCCTCTTTGAGCCAATTCTGATGAGAGGAAGGTTTATTCACTCCCCTTTGCCTCCCCCTTCTTCTTTTCCACTGTGAAAGCTTTTTCTTGACAATTTTATGTGAGATAATTTGCCCCCATTCCACCTCTCCCTTTCCCTTTTTCCCAGTACATTCCTCTCTCATGTCTTAATTTTATTTTTTCAAATATCATTCCTTTGTATTCATCTCACACTTGTGCCCTTAGTCTCCTTCTATCTGCTCTAATAATCAGAAAGTTTCTATGAGTTACAAGTATCATTTTCCCATGTAGGAATGTAAACTGCTTATTCTTTTCAAGTCCCTTATGATTTCCCTTTCCTCTTTACCTTCTTATGCTCCTCTTGAGTCTTGTATTTGAAAGTCAGATTTTCTGTTCAGCTCTGGTCTTTTCATCAAGAATGCTTGAAAGTCTTCTATTTCACTAAATATCCACTTCCCCCCAAAAGGATCATACACAATTTTGCAGGTGATCCTTGGTTGTAATCTTAGCTCTTTTGTTCTCCAGAATATCATATTCCTTTAACGTAGAATCTGCTGAATCTTATGTTATCCTGACTGTGGCTCAACAATACTTGAATTGTTTCTTTCTGGCTGCTTGTAGTATTTTCTCCTTGACCTAGGAGCTCTGAAATTTGGCTATAATATTCCTGGGAGTTTTCATCATCTCGTTCAGGAGCTGATTAGTGAATTCTTTCAATTTCTATTTTACCTCTGATTCTAGAATATGAGGGCAGTTTTCCTTGATAATTACTTGAAAGATAATGTCAAGGCTCTTTTTTTAAATCATGGCTTTCAAGTAGTCCAATAATTTTTAAATTACCTCCCCTGGATCTATTTTCCAGGTCAGTTGTTTTTCCACTGAGATATTACATATTGTGTTCTATTTTTTTCCATTCTTTTGGTTTTGTTTTATTGTTTCTTGATTTCTCATAAAGTCATTAGCTTCCATTTGCTCCATTTTAATTTTTAAGGAATTATTTTCTTTAGTGAGCTTTTTCGCCTCCTTTTCCATTTGGCCAATTCTATTTTTAAGGAGTTTTTTTTTCTCCAGTGATTTTTTTTTGTATTTCTTTTACCATTTGGCCTATTCTGTTTTGTAAAGTATTACTATTATTATTATTTTTTTAGGCAATTGGGATTAAGTAACTTTCCCAGGGCCATACAGCTAGTAAGTGTCAAGTGTTTGGTCTGAGGCTGGATTTGAACTCAGGTACTCCTGACTGCGAGGCTGGTGCTCTATCCACTGTATCACCTAGCTGCCCCTAAAGTATTATTTTCTTCAGTATTTTTTGTGCCTATTTTACCAAGCTGTTGACTCTCTTTTCATGATTTTCTTGCACCACTCTCATTTCTCTTTCCAATTTTTCCTCTACCTCTCTTACTTGATTTTCAAATCCTTTTTGAGCTCTTTCATGGCCTGAGACCAATTCATAGTTTTCTTGGAGGCTTTGGATGTAGGAGTTTAGACTTTGTTATCCTCTTTTGAGTGTGTGTTTTGATCTTAATGTCACCAAAGTAACTTTTTTATGGTCAGAATTTTTTCTGTGGTTTGCTCAGTTTTCCAGCTATTACTTAACTTTTAACTCTTTGTTAAGGTAGGAGTCTGCTTCCAGTGTGGAGAATGTACTTTCCCAAGTTTCTGGGGTTTTATGCACCTGTTTTCAGAGCTACTTCTTGGGACCTGTAACTTCTCAGTTATTCCAAGGTGGTATAATCCAAGGAGAGGTGTTTCCCGCTCTCCTGGCCTATGCTCTGGTCTGTGACTTACCATAAGCACTCTTTTCTTCTCTGTAATTCATGGGTGTAGAGGAGCCACCAGAGGCACTCATCTGTTAGTGCTCTTCCTGTCTCTGGGATTGCCATCCAGAACTGGGACCTGATTATGGGCAAAGCAATAAAGTCTTGCCTCAGTGCTAGCAAAGAGACCCCTACAATGTCCTTCTGACCAATTTTTTTGAGCCACTTACCTCCTGTGGGCTGAGAGCTCCAGAAGCAGGTGTTGCCACTGCTGGTTCAATGACTCCCAAAGAGTGCTTCTGTTTTGCTGGGGCTGGGATTGGGTTTGTGCTGACATGGCCTGTGTTGGGCTGTGCCTCAACCTTATCCAGGTGTAATAGAATTTTCCTACCAACCTTCTAAGCTGTCTTTGGCATCTATGGGCTGAGAGGTCTGGAAACCAGCATTGTTGCCACTGATTAAGTTGCTCCAAGGCCTGCTCAGGGTTTGCTGGGGCCTAATCTGTGCCAGCACTGCTGTGCTCCTCTCTCACCCTTGTGCAACAAACCTTTACTGACAACCTTCCAAGATATCTTGGGCTGGAAAATTGTTTCACTCCATCTTTTTGTGGGTTCTGTTGCTCTAGAATTTCTTTAAAGTCATTATTTTGTAAGTATTTGGAGGGGCTTGGGGGAGAACTCAGGGAAGTCTCTGTCTTTATTCCACCATCTTTGCTATGCTTCTAGCATCCAAATTCTTAATGGAAAACTTAATTGAGTTACAGGTTCATGACTAAATAAAAAATAGACAGCATTGTGAAATGTAAAATAGATAATTTTGATTATAGTAAATTAAAAGGCTTTTGCACGAATCAAACCAATACAACCAAGATTAGAAGGAAAGTAGAAAGCTGAGAAACAATCTTTGCAGCAAGTGTCTCTGATAAAGGCCTCATTCCTCAAACATATAGAGAACTGAGTCAAATTTATAAGAATATGACATTCCTCAGTTGATAAATCATCAAAGGATATGAACAGACAATTTTCAGATAAAGAAATGAAAGCTATCTATAGGCATATGAAGAAGTGTTCTAAATCACTTTGGCTAGAGAAATGCAAATTAAAATAACTTTGACATACCACTTCACACCTATCAGATTGGCTAATATGAAAAAAAAAGAAAATGATAAATGCTGGAGAGGACATGGAAACATTGGGACAATAATGCACTGTTAGTGGAGTTGTGAACTGCTCCAACCATTCTGAAGAGCATTTTAGATCTATGCCCACAGTGTAACCAAACTGTGTATACCCTAAGACTGAGAAATACCATTACTAGGTCTGTATCCCAAAGAGGTCATAAAATGGGGAAAAGACCTGCATGTTAAAAAAAATATTTATAGCAGCCCTATTTGTGGTTGGAAACTGAGCAGGTTCCCATCTATTGGGGAATGGCCGGACAAGGTGTGATATATGAATGTAATAGAATACCATTATGCAATAAGAAAAAATGAACAGGCAGATTTCAGAAAATTCTAGAACAACTTTGTATGAACTGATGCAAAGTAAAAGAAGAACCAGGAAAACATTGTACTGCTGATACTATTATCAGCCAGGTTGTGTGATGATCAACTATGAATGACTCAGTTCTTCTTAGCAACACAATGATCCAAGAGAAGTACAAAGTACTGAGGAAGGAAAATGCTATCCACATCCAGATAAAAAAATGATTGACTCTGAATGGAGATAGAAGCATACTTTTTCCCACTTCTTTTTTATGTTTTGTTTTCTTTTGACCTGTTTCTTATTTCACAACTGTGACTAATATGGAAATATGTTTTACATGACAGCACATATATAACCTGTACCAAATTGCTTACCATTTTGGGGAGAGGGGAAGGAATGGAGGGAGGGAGAAAAATTTGGAATTCAAAATCTCGAAAAAATGGAGGCTAAAAATTATTTTGATATGTAATTGGGAAAAAAAATAAGATGATATTGAAAATAAAACTTCCTGGCTCTTTAGCTCCATCACATGCATATTGAATGTTGCAATGTTAATGATTACAAGGGAAATGATCTTGCTTTTTCTGTATATCTGCAGGGCTTAGCATAGTGTCTGGCATATGTTAAGTGCTTAATAAATACTTGTTGACTGATTGCTCATTTGATCCCTGGAACTGGAAATCTTATTTGGACAACTTAGTCTATCTCTTTAGGGTCTGGGTATTTGCCCTTATCTTGACATATGTTCCCTGAGATATTTCTCTTCCCTTCCTTTCCTTCTCCTTCCCTTCCCTCCCTTGCCTTCATTTCTTTCCGTCACCATTGTTTCTCAACAAATTGTCCTCCTTCCCCAATTCCATAGATCACTCCATGATAACAAACATAATTTTTTACAGATAACCTTCTTCAGTTCATTTAGAAATTCTGGGATTCTCCTTATGTTCACATTTGGAAACCTTTCATCTTCACATGCTTTTTCTTCTCAACTCTTTTTAACTCTTATTACTAGTTTTTACACACACACACACACACACACACACACACACACACACACACACCTTAAACATGGCTATCTCATTCATCCTCTGCTTAATGATAACAAACCTCAAACATTCAAATGACTTTGTTTTCTTTAAAAAGAAAAAGTAAATAACATAGATGACACACAGATATTTGATAGTGTATTTATATACTTATATTTGTATGTATATATGTATGTATACACGTGTGTACACATATATTTGTATATATATCAGGCAGACATATAGGTAGGTAGGTTAGTTAGTTAGTTAGTTAGTTAGTTAATTAGTTAGTTAGTTGACTAGTCATAGGTCAAAATCAATATGTGTCCAAATCCCTCATAGTAGCAATAGCTAGATAAAATGCTTTGAGATGAATTTTTAAAACAAATACTATAATTAGCTTTTATATTGCAGTTTTTTTTAAAGACAATGATTTTCATTTCATATGGAAATGCTGGTTCCTTCAGAGTAATTTCACGTTCTTTTTGGTTTAAAGCAACTTTCTCTTTGATTACTGAAACATGTTCTCTGTAACATGTAATACCAAATCAACATAGTTTTCTTTCCTTTTTTCCTCTTTTCTGAGAACAGTCAGCAGAAAATATGTTCCAAAGTGCCCTGAGAACAAGGACATTGATCCCCAGTTGGAGCTTTATGCCACCTTCCCCTTGTCACTCTCAACTGTAATTTAAGATATCAGCTCTAAATTATTTAACAGTTTATAAGTATAAATAATTCACCAGTCAACAAATAAAGTGACAGCCCATTAATCAGCCTTGGAACATGTGCATAGGTGTCATGCTGTAGTCTGTGCTGGGGCTGAGTCCTGCTGAGGTCAACATGCTAGTAGCCGTAGATCTCTTTCCTTTCCCATCATCAGACATGAATTGTCTCTCTTGTGGATGGAATTAATTTGGGCCCTAGCAAAGAAGAATTTTTAAAAACTCTGAGGAGAGGTACATACACATTTTATCTGTGCCCTTCCTGGGTAGGGCCCTCAACATGATGAAATTCAGGCCAGATTTATTGAAAGGGTAGCTATGAGGGGGGAAATGAAGTGATAAGTAAGCATTTTGTGAGTGAATTGTCATTTCTTGTGAAAAGTGAATTATATTTATTACTCTTTTTAAGGTCATGATTATCCATTTTTATTTTGTGGCTTCTCACTTAAATGTGCTCCTGACTCTCTTACAAATACAGAATGGCTTAAGAAGTGTTTTTTGTAACATAATTATGATATTAATTATTCTTGTAGGACTGAACATGGTTTTCTCTATCTCCTGAATTCATGCCTTTACCTAATCATTCCTTCCATAAAATACCATTCTACCAGTCTTAAATGGAATCTTAACAGAATGTTTAGACTTTTTCTTCTTAGTTATTTTAACTACAAATCAGATTGGTAGAGGTAAGGTCCAGAATACCAGTAGCAGGTTTTTGGTTTTGTTTCAGAAAAAGACTCCTGATCAGTTGAAGAGAACCATAATGCTTTCCTTTTTGTTTTTTGGTTCATTTTTTAATAATAAGCTTAATTTGCATTTCAGGTAAAAGTGGTGCAAGAGTTTTTTGCGGGGGCTACTTTCAGATAATTTTTAATTTGTGAAATGATGGAGATTGGTATAATCCCTGTGAAGGGTTCATTAAGTAAACCATCATTCAAAAATATAGAATAAAAATGAAACTACTGATTTGTTAAAAATATTTTTGCATCAAATATCTCTGATAAAGATCTGATATCCAAGATTTATAAGTAATTAATTCAAATATATACGACTAAGAGGCATTCCTGAATAGATAAGTAGTCAAAGGATATGAATAAACAGTTAAAAAGTAATTGCCAACTACCAACAGCCATATGGAAAAAATGCTATGAATCACTAATAGGAGAAATGCAAATTTAAACAAATCCAGTTTTACCTCATACCAAGAAAGTTGGCAAAGATAAAAAAAACAAACATGCAATAATCTTTAGTATTAGTAGCAATAGTAATAATATAGTACAGCTACATCGTGCAATGGATAGAGCACCAGGCCTGGAATCAGGAAAATTAATCTTTATGAGTTCAAATCTGACTTTGGACATTTACAGGCTGTGTGACCTTGACACAAGTCACTTAATTCTGGTTTCCTCAGTTTCCTCAATTATAAAATGAGCTGGAGAAGGAAATGGCAAACCACTCCAGTATCTTTGCCAAGAAAACCCCAAATGGGGTCATAATGAGCCAGAAACAACTGAAATAACTAAAAACAACAGTAACAACAACAAAGGAGTAATACAATAATAATAATAATAATAATAATAATAATAACTTCATATAATGTTTATTATGTGGCAGGCATTATGCTAAGTATTATACAATTATTATCTTGTTTGATCCCACAACAACTATAGAATGTAGGGGCCATTATTATCCCCATTTTATGTATGAAGAAAGTGAGATAGAGATTGTGACTTGCCCAGGGTCATATAGCTAGTAAGTGTATGAGACTAGATTTAAACTAAATTGATTCCAGGTGCAACAGTCTATCCACTGAAAGGCCAAGCTACCTCTTTCTTTTCTGAAGTGGTTGTAGGGAGACAGGAATTGCTGGTGGAACTACGAAATGGTCTAAACACTAAGGAAATCAATTTGGAATTATGTAAAAAAAAGTCCCAAATGTTCGTGCTTATTAACCTAGAGATCCCACTGCTAGTCATATAGCCAATGAGGACAGAAATATATACACATACACGCATACATGCATACACACACACACACACACACACATACATATACATGTATATATGCATGTTAAATTTGCTGTATGCAAATTAGAGCATAAGTGAGGTACCACATATGCATATGTGTGTACATATATGTATATTCACGTGTACATGTCTATAAATATGCACTCAAATGTGTGCATATTGGTACATATATACATATCATATGCACATATTTATATGTATAAACCATTTCTCAATCAATATTCTACACATACACACACATATAATGTATCTTTATCCTCTGACCACTCGTCCATTACGGAATCCTTCTTAGTCTTATGTATTTGGGGGAAGAGAGAGAGAGAGAGAGAGAGAGAGAGAGAGAGAGAGAGAGAATTAGAAATTGGTTGAACTAATCACTGTAATCACTGTGTATAACCATAAGGGTATATTTTAGTGCCATGGTAGTTGACAAGTGTAAACAATTGAGAGAAACAAAAGAAGACTTGTTTCAACTGATACAGAGTCATTAACATTATCTTTACACTGACTATAGCAATGGAAATGAAAATAACATTAAAATGATCTGGTATACTTATAATGAATATATTTGGTCCTTCAGGTATGAAGGAGGAGGAGGAGGATAGGGAATGGACTTGTGATTTAACAGAGGGAATTACCAGGTAAGGAAATTCCCTCTACCATTGAAAGTCATCACCTTTTCTGTAATTATTTTTGAAAGTCTGAAAATACTAAGTAGTTATGTGCCTTGCCTAGGGTAACATACCCAATTTGTTTCTGAGGCACAATTTGAACCCAAGTCTTCCTGGATTTGAATTGGACTCTGAATCTTCTACTAATTTATTCAGACATTGGAACAGAATAATGAAAGGGACCAGAAGTCCAGGTCCTCATTACCTCAAACCTATATTATTTCAACATTGTAATAATAGTTGATCTTCCTTTCTGTAGCCTCTCCCCCTCTCTCCTGCATACTCCCCCTAGTTTATTTCCTAAAACATCTCCCTTTCCATAAGAACTTTCAGTAATTTCCTCCTTCTCCTCTGCAAAAGCTTATAAAGATATGATTATTTTTATGAGCAGGTTTTAAATAGGTGATTATTGTGTTAAATCAAATTGAATTTTCATTTCTAAATGCTTTTAACTAAGAAATAGTGTGTTACAACACAAAAATAAAGTTATTTTGACTCACAAAAGGTAAGGTGTTATTTTGAAGAATCATACATTAAATTATCAAATATTCATTTTGGAATATTATGTTAGTGATACGTCTATTTGCCATTATCTTTTGGAGTTAATTCAGTGTAATATGGAAGTTGCACAACTAGAAGGTGCAGTGGAGAGAGGACTGTATCTGGAGTCAGGAAGACTTATCTTCCTGAGTTCAAATTTGGCCTCAGACACTTACTAGCTGTGTGACCCTGAGCAAGTCACTTAACCCCATTTGCCTCAATTTTTTCATTTGTAAAATGAGTTGGAGAAGGAAATGGCAAACCACTTTAGTACCTTTGCCAAGAAAACTCCATGTGGGGTCATGAAGAGTTGGAAATAATTTAAATTGACTCACCAAAAACCATGTGGGAGTAGAAACCTGGCTTTGCCATTCACTAGCTGTGTGATTGCAGGGCAAGAAATTTAGGGTTATAGAATCATAAATACAGATGAAAGGGTCCTTGGAGACAATGTATCAATTGAGGAAACTGAGGCTCAGGGTTACATTATGCAGGTCATACAGATAGTAAAAATCAGAGCCAGTATTAAAACTCAGTTCCTTCTGGTTCTTGCAATCTTTCCAATATACCATCCTGTTTCCTATTATTTTAAGATTTGTAAAGCATTTTCCTTACAATACTCTAGTGAGGTAAATACTATATATTATTGGTTCAGTTTTGCAGGTGAAGAAACTAAGGATCCAGAAAGATTCAAAAACTTATCCAAGCTTTTCCTTTCAAAACCTCTTTCAACTCTTCAATGCTTGATTTCCCTGGCCTCAGTTTCCTAAAATGTAAAATGAGGATTATTAAATTATGTCTATAATATAAATTATATCTATACCCCTATCCAGTACAAAGTTTATGATTTTATATATGTGGAAATAATATATGAAGGATTTACTATGATCAGATATGAGATTTTGTTACCTAATTTATTGTTCAGTGGCATATATACACATATGTATATTGGATGTTGGAGAAGTATAGAAATTCAAGACATAATTTAAAGAAAAACTATGTTAGAGAGGAAGATAAAGTTGTTTATAGCAACATTTTAGCGCCCCTGTCTCTTCCACTTTACATAGCTACAATTTCACTAATATTGGGGTGAATACATGCCAAATAGCAAAAAATGGAGCTAAGTCAATAAGGTGACAAAACCAAACAAACAAAAGTCAAATTCTCATTTATTCAACATGAAGATTTCTAGACATTGCTTCTTCAGCTCTCCCTCTTTGGACATTTTATTGGCAGTTAGCACCAAAAAAATGACAAGAGGTGAAACTCAGAACAAATGATTTATGTTAGTTATTAGTACCTCACAAAGAAGAGTAATAGTAAACTTTCATAAAATTAAAATTCTTGGCTTAGATATATAATCATCTGTGGATTTCAATTATCTCTACTTATCCCATTAGTGCAGATCACTGCTAGAAGAAACTGCTGAGACTATCTAGTCCTACCATTTCATTTTATATGTGAGGAAACTGAGACCCAGGGATATTAAGTGACTTGACCAAAGATAGTAAGGAACTGAATTTACCCAGTTTCTCTGCCTCAAAATCCAGTATTGTTTCTATGAGACCTCTCTGCTTCCTCACCCAGGTAACCGGTTTTAAGAAACTTTCATTAATTCAGACTAATTGGGAGGTCAGTCTGAACTAATCAGAAGTCTAAATTAAAGAATATTACAGCTGGAAGAAACAATGAAATAATCTAAACCAACACTCTCATTTTAAAAACTGATAAGCTTTTTGTTTTAAAATATCACCTTCTGACACTAATGCATTGTTAGTGGAGTTGAGAACTCTGGACAGCAATTTGGAACTTTACCCAAAGGGCAACCAAACTGCGCATACCCTTTTATCGAGCAACACCACTAGTAGGTCTGTATCCCAAAGAGATCACAAAAAAAAGGAAAAAGGACCTGTGCAAAAATATTCAAAACAGCCTTATTCATGGTGGCAAAATATATGAAATTTAGGGGATGCCTGTCAATTGGGGAATGGCTGAACAAGTTGTGGTATATGAATGTAATGGAATACTATTGTGCTATAAGAAGTAAGGAGTAGGCAGACTTGAAAAAAAAAACCTGGAAAGACTTGTATAAACTGCTGCAAAGTGAAATGAGCAGAACCAGGAAAATATTGTACACAGTATCAACAATATTGTGTGATAATCTGCTCTTCTCAGCAACACAATGATTCAAGATGAGTACAAAGGACTTATGAAGGAAAATGCTATCCATATCCAAATACAGAATTGGTGGACTTTGAATGCAGATTGAAGCGCATTTTTTTTTGCATATTTTGTTCTTCTCATGTTTTTTTTCCCTTTTCATCTGTTTCTTCTTCCACAAGTGTGATGAATATACAAATTTTTTTTTACATTATAGCATGTATAAATTATATCAAACTGCCTACCATGTTCAGAAGAGGGGAGAGGAGGGAGGCAGGGAAGGAGAAAAATTTAAAACTCAAAATCTTGCAAAAAAAATGCTAAATTTCTTCTTGATATGCAATTATGGGAAAAAATAAAATATTACTTAAAGCAAAAAAAAAATTATCTTCTTTTCTGAATATATCTCTCTCTCCCCCAGTCCCTTACCTGGTAAATCATCTCTAATGATGCAGAACAAGAAAGAAAGAAAGAAAGAAAGAAAGAAAGAAAGAAAGAAAGAAAGAAAGAAAGAAAGAAAGAAAGAAAGAAAGAAAGAAAGAAAGAAAGAAAGAAGAAAGAAAGAAAAAGAGAGAAAGAAAGAAAGAAAGAAAGAGAGACAGAGAGAGAGAAAGAGAAAAAGAAGGAAGGAAGGAAGGAAGGAAGGAAGGAAGGAAGGAAGGAAGGAAGGAAAAACAAGGAAACAAAGAAAGAAATAGAAGGAAAGAAAGAAAAAAAAATTCAGCCAAAATAACCAGCACATCACTTAAGTCTAATAGTATGTCCATGTTCTATGCCTGTATTCCCCCACCTCTGCATAGAAGAAAGGGAGGTGAAATTTCTCATCTTTTCTCTGGGTCATTATATTTACATCCAATATGCTAGTTTTAATAAAATCATAGAATCAGACAGTTTCAAAGCTGGAAAGGGCATTAGAGGTCACCCAGTCCTATCCCTTTATTTTATATGTGACAAAAAATGATGCCTGGGGAAGTCAAATGATTTACTTAAAGTCACACAGCTATTTAGGGACTAAATCATCCCTTGAACCTAACTCTCCAAACTCTAGTCCAGTGGTCCCAATAATGTTGGGACTATCTCAAGAAATGCAAGTTCATTAATTTCACATCTATATAGAAACTTAAAATAACTCTTAACAAAGCATTTAGAAGTGGAGATTCTACTGAGCCCTACTCTAATTTAGAGATTAGACCATTTACATGCAACTAATTAATGTGTTACTGAAGTATTCTGTTTAAAGGTTTAGCCTGTGGCCTGCAATCATTTTTATACTATTGCTTTTCTCATAAAATACCTTCTTATAAATAGTATAAATATAAGCTCCACCAGTCCAGGTTGAATTGTCACAAATTCTAAATTCTTAGCTTTCCAGTTAGTTACTTTTCCACAGTCATGATCAAAAAAGTTCCATTAAATATTATCCAAGTGTAAATCAACTCAGGGCAGCTAGGTGGTGCAGTGGATAGTGTGCTAGACTTGAAGTCAGGAAGTTGTTCAGATGTTGTTCAGTCATGTCCAATTCTACAGGACCCTATTTGTGGCTTTCTTGGCAAAGACACTGGAATGTTTTGCCAGTTCCATCTCTAGCTCAATTTATAAATGAGGAAACTGAGGTAAACAGAGTTAAGTGACTTGTCTAGGGTCATACAGCTAGTAAGTGTCTGAGGCTAGATTTGAATGCAGGTGGCGATGATTCCAGTATCTTTGCCAAAAAGGGGGGGGGGCAGTGACAGTCAGACACAACTCAAAATGAGTAAATAACAGCAAATCTACTCAATATATCTGTTCTTCTGTTGAGAAAATTTAAGCAATAGTAAACAAACCAAAGTTTGATCCATTCCAGTTTCCAAGCAAGAAGTGATCTATAGAATGTCTATATCAGAGCCTGTCCTATTTTCTGACTATATGGCTCTCCTGTTTTCCCAGATACCATCATTTTTGTTGAAACAAAATTTTATCCATTTGCAGTTTAATTCCATCCATTAAGTGAGCAATGTTGCCATCAAAATATCTAAAAATCTATGGTGTGGATGTCATGATAATGAAATATTAGCATATAAAAAAACAAATGGTGGCAAACAGTGGAAAGTTAGAGTGATTGTTCTGGCCATAAGGAAAAGAGATGATATCTCCTCTACTTAGAATTGATATCTTCTTCCATGGGGTTGAAGTGCTTTCTTTAGATGTTTAAGTTTCTCCCAATGTCTGTCTCCTGCGATTCATCTTCTTTGTTCTTAATTAATTATTAATAAATAAATGGAACACAAAATGAAAGTATTTTAAATCAAGTAAGGAAATTATTTATTAAGGAAGATTAGGGAAAATCTGGGAATAAAAAGGACTTGAAGAGTGCCAAAGTTGGATGAAGATTGCAAGGAATATCAGTAAATTCATTAACAATCTTTGGGGTTTTGAATTTTTGCAAAATTGTAGCATCCATCCACTTTTATTTCACTATAGAAATTACTAGATAAAATATATAATGTAGGCATGACACGAAAATCCAGCATATAGAACATCAGGCAAGAAAAAGCCTAGCAAAAAAACATGTGTTGAAGTGTTTATATCATGTAACAAATAATGTGAGGAAATAAAAATTGGAAGGAATATTTACAAATTAAGTTGAGGATTCCTACTGGGGACTGCTGAAATCCAGAGGGACCATTCTCATAGCCAGTATGTTAACGTATATAAAGGATATAGTCATCAAAGTATTGTACAGAGGAGAAAAATTGGAGTGGAGAGATGCAAACAATATCAAAAATATATTTATAGTATTGAGGAGATGCAGCTTGACAGTGAAGACAGAGGACAAATGAAGGAACCAAAGAAAAGATAGTCCTTGAGAAGTCTCAGTATATATTTGCTACAGGTCAAGGAAGCTGGAGGAGCAGAGAATTAATCATTTCTAATGCAAGTAGTTTAAATTGCATAGCAACATATGCAATTATTAACTGTTTAGCTGTATGTTGGATTAAAAACACAGCCAACCATTCCACATTAGTGAGGTCCTAGAACTATACGGAGAATGAGCATAAAAAGAAACTGCCAGCCAATCTCCCCAGAAGGAGGATGTTAGGACAGGAAAGCTTAGTCTGCCTAACCACAAATTTTTGGAGATCAAGATTTGACAGTGAGAAAAAGTTCCATTAGTAATCATGAGTATAGAAGTATTATCATTTGAAGAAAATAAATCAAGAAACTAGAGATAAAACTTGACGTCACCAATGAAAGCTGGATGTTGCTTAATAGATACCTTTGTTCTAAAAAAACCCAATTCCGGATAGCATTTTTCTCATTTGAGACAATCAGCATGCACAAAAGGTGTCATCAAATCCACTTTTAAGACAGATTGTTTTAGGAATCGAAAAGATTCCACTTTTAGTCTGAGTGACAAGGCTGTGGCAAAGGGAGACCTCTGGCAATGCTCTTTAGTGGGGAGACAGACTAGGATAGCAGTCCTGGGAAACATGGAGAGTTGTGAGGCTAGGAAGGACCTCACCTAGAGTGTGACTGTGCCATCTTACAGCTTTCAATTTTGACCAGTTTTTCTTGCTACCTCACTACTAAAATAAGTAGGATTTTTTTCTTATCTGATAAAAGAGGGCAAGTGCTTCTAGAACCCTTTCAATTTTGAAGCCCTGGTGGAAATTCCTATTTCCCCTCTCCATTATGAATCTGTCACATGGAACAAATTCATTGGGAACAAGTATAGTTACCCCATGTTTGGAGAAGCTTCTCTTGGTGAGAGATATGACTTATGCCATGCTGGTGGCCTTCTCCGTATTTCCTTCAGAATGTTTTGTTTAGAATGAATGTTTGTGCTGCCTTCCTTAGTCCTTCTACATATTGTTCCTGTTTGCCATTCATTCAGCCAACATATAGTTACTGCCCATAATGTGTCAGACACAGACAGATGCAAAGACAAACTTGAAACAATCCTTGTGCTGTGGGAGCAAACATTCTATTTAGGTTGCAAGCCAAAGTTAGCAAATAACTCCGTAACTTAAGAATCCCTTTGTTACATCATGGTGTCAAGGTGAAATGTTGAGAAGGGAAGTTGAATGGATATTGAACCCTGGTCTTATAAAAGCTGTCCTATGTTATTCTTGCCGAAAGGGTTATGATGTTCTTTGTGGATAAATACAAATGGCTTACCAGGCGCACCTGCCACCCTGCATGCAGTTTGAGCATAGGGAAAATATGACCTTCTCAATTAAAGAGATTAATATTAGTTAATTAAGCTTACTCTTTGATTAATGGAGTTTATATGAATTTAAGAGAGAAGGTGACAATTTTTTTTCTTTTGGTAAGTATTGTTTTTGTTTTTATTTTTTTTTTAATTCTACTAGATGTAGTGTTTAGACACTGACAGGACTCCATGATGATGAATCATTCATGAATGGATGAACAACAGAAGATTGTGCATAATTATCTAGTGTTTGCTTCACTAAAGTCTGCTTCATATGTCTCCTCCTGACGTAGAGGTGACCCTGGACTTTTAGAGGCTGTGCAGTTGGAGCACGTTCACTCACTGTTCTTAAGAATTCAGAAGAATATCCGTCATGCATGGGCACAATGAGGGTCTGTATGTTAGTTGTCTGAAGAATAGCTCTGCTAAATCTCAATCCACTCATTAAGAAAAATTTGGTTGTAGGACAATCTTTTTTATTTTTATTTTTTGGCACAGAAACTTACAATATGGATCTGGGTTCAAATTTTGGCTCTTCAACTTGGTACTTTGTGGCACTAGGCAATTCATCCCACCTCTATGACCCTCAGTTTCTTCTTCCATAAAATTAAGTGGTTGGATAAGATGACCTCAAAGGTTCCTATTCTGTCTAGATCCATGTTCCTATGATCCTAAAGCATTGAGAGATAGTGATTTTTACTGATGGATCTTGAAATTGAAGAATCAAAATTTCTTAAGCATTACAATAATTCATGTTTATATAACATTTTAAAGTTTCTCACAACTTTCCTCAGGACAACTCTGTGAGACAGGTATATCTCTAATATTTTAATGAACCTGTGTCCTCATGAATGTGTCTCTTTCCCCATCAACATCTTCTTATCCTGTAAGATTTTGTCTCCCTCTTTCCTTTGTCCCCTGGTAGATACACTTAAAATGTTGGATTTTTCCCCATCCAAGTCTACACAATTGTTGACTACTAAGTCAGGCTTTCTGTCTATCTGTTATCATTCATTATTGCTATATTAATAATTGAGGCAATAATATATTACTATTATTGTTGATGTTATTCTCCCCATTTTGCAGAGGATGAAGGTGAGGAGAATGACTTGCCTATAGTGTTAGAGCTAAGACCTAGAATTCAGGTCTTCCGACCATCAGGAACACTCTTTGCATTATAATGCCAGGGAGTCTCATAAGGCACTAAGTTTACATAGTTCACGGGTGTATGAAGTGTTCAGGGAGAAGCATGACCACTGGTGTAAAGGCCTGCTGAGCCCTTTTCAGGGCTGCTCATCCACTTTTGCAGTCCACCAGCCACCCAACTCTCACTTGTGGCTCTAAGACGATAGCGTGTGCAGCAGCCACACATCCCTAAAACTGTCTCAGCAGACAGGTTAATCAAGGTTGAGTGCAACCCACCGGCTTCAAAGTCATTGATAAGTTAAGGCACTGTCTGCTCCAAGAATGTGAACACTTCTCTAATAGAACAGCCAGATGTGAGAAATTTGTTTCAATGGGCCATCAAGGCAGTTGAAACAGGTGTTGTGGAGTGCTTAGAGCTTTATCAGGCATCAGAGATACCAGGGTCATCCACTGCATCTCAGGCCATCCCAAGTTGTCTTAACTTTTATCTTGCCACTAGATTTTGATGATTCTGAAAGAGAGACTACTTTGTGCAACTCTGCCTCTTAATACAGGAGTCAAAAGATCAAAGTTTAATACAGACAGTCATCAAGTAAAACTATCTTTGTTTTGGCTTGATTCATGTATTTTGACTATAGAACCTCTCCTCTGAGCTATTTTTTCAGAATGTATCTACTACTATTAAGTTCTATGGAGTGATTCAAGGGAGCTATAGTACTAACTTTATAAGGACTCACAATACCAGACTTGTGTGCTTCCCATTAAGTCAGCCAGTAGACACAATTAACTCTCATCAAGGACATTCAGTAGAAATTGTAGATACAGAGTATCCCCCTTCCCCCTAGCCTCCCTGTAAACCTAGGGCACACTCTCTCACAAATAAACAGTGTCTTTGGGAAGGGTAGACTCTAACTTAGAATATAATGATAATGAGGCGCACAAGTAGGAGGCATAGGTGGTAAAGGCAACTCACAATTCCTGGAACTTCAGGGCTTAGAAGTCATTTCTTTCAGTAGAATCCTAATGCAATTCCATGCATTGGTTTAGCCAGATGAGCTGCTCAGCTGGTTTAGGGTCTGCTGCTCTCTAAAATATGACATTCTATTGCTGGGGCTAACTCTGTCGTAAGTCCATAGCTGGATCTTTTCTTTTCTTTCTTTTCTTTCTTTTCTTTTCTTTTCTTTTCTTTTCTTTTCTTTTCTTTTCTTTTCTTTTCTTTTCTTTTCTTTCCTTTCCTTTCCTTTTTCCTTTCCTTTCCTTTCCTTTTCTTTTCTTTTCTTTTCTTTTCTTTTCTTTTCTTTTTTTTTTTTTTCTTTTCTTTTCTTTTCTTTTCTTTTCTTTTCTTTTCTTTTCTTTGCCAGAGGTATTGTTTCTCAAATCTGCTCACCCTCACAAGTGATTGCCTTTTTATATTCATGTCTGTATAGTGTATGTGTATCTGAGCCTTCAGTTGTGCTTCAAACTTTATTGAACCACATAACTATTGAATGCTGGATGGGGAGTCTCCCTCCAAGCAAGTTGTGACAAGACACCATAACCAGTGAGGAGGAGAAGACTTTTAAGAGAAAATTCTCTTCCCTGATGTGCCCCTGGAGTTTTTTTTCTCACTAAATAAAGTCATAAGTGTTGGCTACTCCCAGCTTGGAATGCCTGCCAAGGCTTAACTATCTAAAGTACTACATAAGCATGCCCAATATTTGTTCATTTAATGAGGTCTCTTTCTTTAATTCCATGAGAGAAAGACCAGTGCTTGGCTATCTTTCACGGACCTTACCATTAATTCCAATTCCACCTATATACCTGTTTTAGCTCCTATCCTCTCCCTCCTCCTCAATTTCATTATCATCAGCATTACTATTATTAATAAATTAAATTTAACCTCATTCAGAATATTTTAATCTCTGAAAACTTACAGAAAGCTTCAGAAATAAGTACATAAGAAAGCAGTCATTCTTATGAATAAATACTAGGGATGAATTACTAATAATTAGTTCATTATTTTCAGTTCTTCTTAACTTTGGATCATCTTGGCATTTAACCTCTGTGGGCCACAGTTTCCTGCTCCATAAAATGAAGACATTATCAACTCACACATGGTTCTAATGGCAAAGTTTTTGTAGAGGGGGTTCCTGTTCAAATACAGGGTGCTCTAGATGACCTATGATATCCCTTCAAATGCTGAGTCTGTGATGCTGTTACCCTCCCTACAGGCAGCTTTGGCATAATGGATAATAATAGTAGTATTTATATAGTGTTTTAAGAATTTCTAAGTACTTTACAAATATCTCATTTTATCCTAGCAACAATGCTGGTGTTCAGGGGCTATTATTATTCATCTTTTAAAGAGGAAACTGAAGTAGATAGAGGTTAAGTGACTTGTGCAGAGCCTTACAGCTACTAAATATCTGAGATCAGTTTTGATTGCCTCTCTTCCTGACTCAAGGTTCAGCACTGTATCCAGTGTGTACTGACTTATAGTGAGAAAGACCAGGTCTTGAATCTTGCTTAAGACATGTAGCAGCTGCGTGATCCTGGGTAAGTCACTTAACCTCTCTCAGACACAGCTTTCTCATCTAGAAAGTAGGGATAATAATAGCACCTAACAGGGTTCTTGTGAAAATCTAATGAAATAATATATGTAAAGTGTTTTGCAAATGTTAAAGAGCTAGATGATTATTAACTGGTATTATTATCACCTTTCTTGATGTTTCATGATGTAATGGAGGTAACTATGAGTTCTCAAAGGCCATCTTAGTAGAATATACACTCTGCCAGCCTCTACTAAACTGGAAAAGCTTAAAGGACCAGCCTCCTGATGGACTGTATTTGGCAGTTAAGGATCAACCTGCCTCTGGTCAGAGAAGCTTATTGGCAGTAGCATTATACCAGACAATGGATGCTTTTAGCACAACTGTGAGTTATATAGGGATTGTCATCCATGTAGCTAAGTGACCTTCACTGTCCAAACTGACAAAAGTATAAACCTTTTGAAGTGGTGAAATATTTAAGGGTTGTCAGTTCTTGTAAGTACAAACATTAAAGAAAATGAGTAGTTCTTTCTTCAGATTGTTTCCCCACTATTTCTAGTTTTCTGTTCATGGAAAAAGAAATCACTTTTGGTTTGACATTTAATCCTCACTTATGATATAATCAGCAACTTCATATCAATTGGAAGTGGAGGTTTGGAGGTGGGAGTAGAGTCTCCAGGGAGGGTAAAGGAGGGAGAATAACTTTAGCCTATGCATAAGCAGAACAAATTCCCATGGAGAAGACTGTCCATGAACAAAAGTACTATGTCACCCTTTCCCAAGTCAGCTAACAGCCACAAAGTTAACATAATAATAGAAAGGGAAGTAGCAAATGATATTGGTGTTGAGCCATTTCAATCATGTCCAACTCTTTGTGACCCCATTTGGGATTTTCTTGGCAAAGATAATGAAGTTATTCACCATTCCCTTCTCCAGCTCATTTTACAGATGAGGAACTGAGGCAAACAAGGTTAAATGACTTACCTAGGATCACATAGCTAGTAAACATCTGAGGCCAGATTAAAACTCATGAAGGTCAGTCTTCCTGATTCCAAGCCCAGTGCTCTATCCAATGTGCCACCTAGCTGCCACAGATGCATACTATTGCCAGCAGTATGCATCAAGAGTGGGGCAAGTGTGCCAACACAGCCTGGGTTTGAGTACTGTCAATGTCCAGTCTCCTGAGGGGAAGCGGAAGGACCAATAGTGATACTTATTGCAGGATGTGCCTCTGGCCAAACAGAACTCTACGCTGCTATGACTATAATTCTTCTCTGTTCTAGAACTGATGGCCTGTTATAAAAAAAAATGTTAAATGTCCCATGAACTATCTGATGAAGTCACTGCATTAATTAGCTTTACCTAACTATTTTACTTGGTTACAAGAGACTTCTTCTGAAGTGGGAGTACTCTGTAAAAGTTTTTGTGGTAAAAATGAAATAGTTCAATAAAAATAAATTTTAAAAATATCTCAAATGTTATAATAAGAATTTATACAAAATGGGGATTCAGAACATGAAATTTTGCTTTACAGATAACTTCGTAGAGTAACTATTCAATGTCATGGTTCATGTGCCATTAAGGTATATATTTTGATGATAGTTGTGTCTGATTTTCCCCCCTTTGCATTGGGGAATGTGTTCTTTTGCATAGTTATTTTGTTGCACTGTGGAATAAATTGCACTGTTTTACATGTTCAGATGTTGAGTTTTCAGGTTATATCTATGTACAATCTTATCTATTATCATTCATATTATCATCAAAAGCATTTCTCCACTTATTTCTATACAGTGTCATGCTAGGTGCTGTTGCAATGAAAGTCAAGCAGTATATATTTGCCCAGAAGAGAAGTCGAGACTTATTTCAAGAGTGGAATGGCTTATCCTGGAGCTGGCAGCCCAGATGAATTCTGACTCTGACACTTATCTATGTGTCTATGAGAGATGGGCAGAGAAGAGATACAGAGGGCCCTTTGAAATAGCTCCTATTTCCTCCAGGGAATGTCTGAGGGCAAAGAGAGCCCTTTGCACAGCCCATGGGAAAGAGAAGTCAGGCAGAGCTGCTGCTTCTTTTCCCCACTACAGCTTTTAGTATTCTTCTCCTTCTCTCTTGTTAAACCCGTGGGGGGCTTCTATCCATACGTCTTATGACAGCCTACTCTCTGGATCAGAAAATTGGGCAGAGCATCTCTTAGTTTTGTTTTGTTTCTTTTTACTGCTTTAGTATGTCAGAATTCTATTTTGTCACATTTCTTTTTGAAAGTTAATAGTTTGATATATGGAAAAATCATTTACTTTATAGATCAAAATTGGGGAGGTGGGGAGGTATGGAGCTATAAGACTACACATGATTTTTCATCATTTCTTTTCCCTTTGCTGTCCATTGTGTCACCTCCCTGTCCTCTTGATATCTTTTCTTCCTTTAAATCTTCCCCTTGTTGTTTCACAATGAATTTGAGAGGAGCTTCTGTCTCATTTCATCAAAAATTGTTATGCTGCTTTCAAATCTTTGAGTAAAGAGCTCAACTCAATAAATCCTTACTTAGAACCAGTTCTACCCAATGCTGTTCTAGGTAGTCACTATATTCATGTATGAAAATTCCCTATGGGGAAGCAAAAGCAAATAGTCTAAGTTCTGATCCTTAAGTTGCTTATAATATAGTGAGAATATTGCTAGGAGAGGAGGAGGTAAAACTAACACACACACACACACACACAGACATTGTTCTAATATGAAGCACATTATGATAAACACTACAAATGAGTGGTACTGGGTACACTGGAAATGCAGAAGAGAGAGTGATAATATTTTGTTGAGATGAAAAAGAGTTTTCATAAAGAGAAATCATTTGATCTGGGTATCAAAGCACCTCATTAAGCCTAATAAAAGTGCTTTATTTTCTAATAAAAGCAAAAACAATCTGTATTTAAAACAAACAAATATAATGTTACATTTAAGGTTATTTCTCTCCCAATATCATCACATAGGAGTTTGTATTTCTACAAATCTATTTGTGGTAAAGCAACGGTCATTTATCAGTTTTGTTTTATTTTTGAGTATGAACATGTTTTAAATGGATTTTTTTTTACACTTTTTAATCAAAGCGAAGAAGTTCTTACATTAACCAAGGGGCATTCTTATAGTCTCTTGAGGTTTGCAAAATGATTGGCCCACAACAACTCTATAAAGTAGGTGGAACGAGTATGATTGTTCCAGTTTTACAGAGAAGGAAACTGAGGGTCAAAAAGGTAGAAAGAAGTGAACTCAGTCACAGAGTTAGTGACTACCAGAACTGGAATTCATAGCCAAGTCTAACTCCCTTCCCATTACACTATCTTCACTCCATCAGTGCTGTTCTTCAAACACTGATCAGCTATCCTTTCTGGGTATCTCCAGGCTACATTTATTACCTGGGTCAGGCATGCTTAGACTGATACAGCCCCCAGATTGGGGCGACATATTTAACCATTGACCCCTCATTGGCCAGAACTTGGTCTGCATGTAGTTCTTGATCAAAAAAGTTGTACTTTCTAAATGATGGGAGACAGCAAGGAAGCCTTTGCTGACAACTGCAAAAAAAAAAAAATCAGAGAGAGAAAAAAAAAGAAAGCTTATCATTTCCTCTACCCTGATTTTCTTTTGCTCAGACCTATAGTATATGCATGCATTGTTCTCACACCCAAGTGATGAATGTATGTTGATGTCTTTTTCTCCTTTAAAAAAAATTCCATCTGAGTTGTGTTTGAAACAAATGTTTAGAGACACAGCTGTCTATCTACAGTGGTTCTGCATAAAATAATATGGCTCTTGTGTACTCAAGAATGCTTTCCATAAAATGTACTATAGTCAGATGGTACTATCTGCCTCTTTGTTCTCAACTTTAGTCCTGGAATTATTGGTCTTGCATATGACCAATGATAAATGCCATTCTGGAAAGAGCCCGAAAATCACAACGCCTAAAGTTAAGAAACATTGTCATTCTTTAATACCCTCGAATTTGGAATACTGAGTGCTACTAGTTGTTATTGAAAGGACAGTCCTTCTGAATTGAATAATAAGAAAGAAGGCACAGATGTTCTGCAACAAAGGGGTGGAAAGAATAAAAGAGTATTAATGCACTTATGTGACTAGGCACAAATTCACGGAATCTGGGAAGTAAGCAAGATTAGCTCAGACTGGTGCTAAATAAGGATACAATATCCCATTGAGAAGAGTGATACTCGGTGGGATGAGACTGAGTTAAAATGGGTGATAAATGCTTTAGATTCTGCAGTTGGAGGAAGGGAAGAAAAGATGGAAGAAAGGCTGCATTTTAAATGCAGGGGAATTCATTTAGATAGTGAGAGTTTTATTAGTATGGTATGTTTTAGTAAGGACACAAATATTTAAAAAGAGAACAGAAAATTTCCTCAACATCTTTTTACGTCTCATCAAAATCACAATGTCCTTGGGTTATTATTAACTAGTCAAAAACTGACTCACAAATGACAATATCTTTGACTTATTAAAAGATGACAAGGAGAGCCACTTCATGATTCAAAAGTAGAGATTCCAACAAAAACTCTTGCAACAAAGAAGGCTTAAAATTTAAAACTCCAGCAAGAACTATGACCATGGATGTTACTACTATTTACAGTTTTAACTAATGGGGAAATGGGCTCAAATTTCCCCATATTACAAGGTGTGGTGTGGTGGTGAAACTTGAAAGGATTAAGATCCAAGACTATGAAAGACAGCCATAGCATCTTATAAATCCCCATAATTAAGGCTCAAGAGACTAAAATTCTTCTGCAAAGTAAAAATCAAGGGACTAGAAGCTTGAACATGCAGCTTCACAAAAGATAGATCAAAGATCTAGGGAATCAATAACTTGTAATAGAAAGAGAAAAGGTGGGGTGGAGAGTGCAGTGGATTTCATGTGCCTGTATTAAGTGTTTTTCAACACACGCACACACACACATACACATACACATACACACATACACACTCATAAAATATGGGAAGAAAGTGTTTAAGACTTTAATAAAAGTCCATTTGCAATTCTAACATGGTTTGGTTTTATATAACCTGAGTGGAGTACACTGAGGTGTTTTTGAAAAATTCTTCATCTCCTATTTTTTTAAAGAAAATTTTGAGAAGTACATATAACCTTCAGCGTCATCACATCACCATGAACAAATAAATGATGCATGGGTGCTATTTGAGGAACTCTAAGCTCATGTCTTAAAGAGGAAAACACGTAATAGAAAACACATTTTTTATGATTTGGTATAATAATGCAGCTTGTTTTTTGTCTAGACCTGTGATTTTATTAGTGTGGTGTTAGGAGAACAGGTCTTCTCCTCCTGGAGCGAAAATTCCTTTTATCAATGAAAATCAGCAACTGTTTTACAACTTTTAGCTTTAAAGCAGGGGTTCTTAATATTTTCGTTTCATAGATTCCCTTGGCAATATGGTGAAGCCTATGAACTTATTCTAAGAAGAGTGTTTTTAAATGCATAAAATTTAATATATAGGATAATAAAGCAAACCAATTATATTGAAGTGCATTTAAAATAATGATTTAAAAAAGCACCACAAAACTTCACAGATCTGAAATTAGAGTTCCCTGGGATACTGGGAGATTAAGTGGAGATCTGGGTTCACACAGTCTATACATACATACATACATACATACATACATGCATGCATGCATACAAACACACACATACACACACACACACACACACACACACACACACCAGCAATGGGACTTGAACTCCTGTTGACTTTAGGTTGGCTCCCTTTCTTGGTCTGTGCTCTGCCTCACTATGAAGCTTGTATGAAGGATGAAGTCAGTTACTCCTCCGAATGGCAAGTTTAATAACCTCTGCCTGAGAAGTTGTACTTGGCCAAGCATGAGGTTGACTAAGCATGATAGAAATCACCTTTTCAACAAAACCCTTATTTAAAGAGATGATTACAGACTGAATTTTTCACAGAATAACAAGAAAGATAGGTTTGAACTCATCCAGTAAACTCAGCCCTGAATTTTTCTCTAATTTGTCTTCCCCACTCTGTGTTTGTGAGACAATGAATTTACTAAGATCACTGAAGATCACCTTGATACCAGGTCCAAAGGACATTTCTCCATTATTGTCTTGTACTGCCATCTCTGCTCTTTCTCAACTCATGAACCTGTTCCTCTATAACCTTGCAGACAAAGGCTTTCAAAATACTACCATTATTCAGTCTGTCTTCTTTAAAACAAAATATTTCTACAGCATCTTTTTTCTTGGCTCTGTATGAATCTCCCTGTACCCCTGCAGCAAGAGTTCCTTTGGTCTCTTATATTTACAACTGTATATAAAGTAACTGGTTAATTTCATTGCTCTTAGAATATTTTATTATAAACTATGTGTAAATAACATGCATAGCCTTGGATATATCCCTATACTTATCACTGGTCCTTGATAACATTCCTTTTTGCATTCTGTCTATAGTGAATCCACAACTGTATGCTGTCCATTCATTGATTAGCAGAGTGCAGTGGGTTCTTCTTAGTATGTGTCACTTTGAATAAGTCATAATATCTCCTATCACAGCTTTACCATTTGCAAATGAGGGACTCAATTATACTAGAAGATCTCTAAATTCCTTCCAATCCAATCCACCCATCCTTTCATCTATCTATCTATCTATCTATCTATCTATCTATCTATCTATCTATCTATCCATCTATCTAAACATTTAAGTACTTTCTGTATGCTTCTTACTATGCCAGATGATATGGAGAATTAAAAAAAAAAGATCTAGGACATTGTACCTGCCTTTCCTCTCCCCTCCCCCAAACAATCTAGTTCAAAAGAAAGTATATGCACTCATGAAACAGTTTAATAAGAGTAAGAGGTAATATATGATTTAGCATCAAAATGACAGAGACAATAAATGCTTCAACTTAAGATGAATTTGCCAGAGATAGAACTACTAAGCCTCTTTGCATAGATGTTTCCTTTTTGAAGTCTCTGTATCACAGAGGTTGGGACTAATATTTTTCCAATGAATTTTAGTGGGCTGGAAGTTCAATATAACTCAATAGTGAAGTAGTGTAAAATAGTGACCAAAAAAACCCCCCAAAAACAAAAAAAACCCTAATATCATGTTGACCTGGCTCAAAGAAAACTTACTATGCCGAAACAGGAGATGATACTTCCACTATTCTCTATCCATGGAACACTTAGAGTTTACTGTTCAGTTATGGGCATTTTATTTTAAGAAGGACTTTTTTGGGGGGGCAAGGCAATCAGGGTATAGTGAATTGCCTAAGGTCACACAGCTAGTGAGTATCATGTGTCTGAGGCCAGATTTGAACTCAGGTCCTCCTGACTCCAGGGCCAATGCTGTATCCACTGTGCCACCTAGCTGCCCTTTAAGAAGGACTTTTAAAGCTTCAAAGCATCCAGAGGAGAGCAATGAACTAAAAGACTATGCTATCTACAGATGGTTTGAAGGAACTATGGATTTTTAGGACAGAGAAAAGGAGATTTAGCAGATTCATGATGATGTCTTTAATCAAAACAAAAAGGGAACTCAGGAAATGCTGAGAGAAACTTGTTTGGAAAACTTGGAGCTGCTGTCTCCAGTGTTTCTCAGCATATTAATTGCTAAATCATATGTCTCCATGCATCAGCCTTCTCGAATTCATTGCAGCTTTGACCAGTCCAGCCTCTAGCTCTAGGATAGCTCTTACTACATGGCTTTTGTGATACTCCTCTCTCCTGCCTTTCCACTCACCTATATGATAGTTCCTTCTTAGTCACCTTTACTGGATTATTATCCATATTGTACTCTCACTATGGGGGTCCCCCAGGGATTTGTCCTGTGCCCTCTTCTCTTCTTTCTTTTAGTAAGCACATCAAATATCAGTGGTTCAGTTATTACTTCAATGAAGGTGACTCC
The DNA here is from genome assembly GCF_003287225.1 of Phascolarctos cinereus. NCBI lineage: Eukaryota > Metazoa > Chordata > Mammalia > Diprotodontia > Phascolarctidae > Phascolarctos > Phascolarctos cinereus. The sequence goes on along the minus strand of NW_027556180.1, from coordinate 178,931,719 downwards.
AAAATTTAGCTATCCAGTCTTCATCTCGTTCCAGAGCTCTGGTTCTATTTCACATTTCCTCCTAGGCTCTACTTCTCCACACTACCTGACTTTTGCTGAGGGTAGCACCAAGCTTCAAGTCACCCAAGTTAACAACCTCCTCAACTTTACACACCCCATACTCAATCAGTTAAGTCTCATCACTTTTACCTCCATAACGTATCTTTTTTTTTAATCCTTCTTGTCTTGATCACTTTCATAGGCCTAGTTTAAGCCCTCAACATTATTTTTTGCAATATTTTCAGTTACATGGCTTTCTGTCTCTCTCTTTTCTAATCTATCTACCATGTAATTGCCAAAATTATCTTCCTAAAGCACAGGTCTGACCATGCTTTTCTTCTGATCAAGAAGCTTCAATCCTTCTCTGTTGTCTAGGGTAAAATATAAACTCTTCAGCTTGGCAATGAAAACCCTCTGCAGTTTGGCTTCTGTCTACTTTTCCAAACTTATTTCATTTTTCTCCCCTTTACCCCCTTCATATCCAGTCCAATTGGCTTATTGGCTTCTCCTCCCATTCTCTTTCTCTTAGAATTTTTAGTTTCCTTCAAGGGTCAGCTCATTTACTATAGGAATGAATGAATGAATGAATAAATGAAAAGACCATGTATGGAGTGCTTATCATGCCAAACATTGCGTGCTATGGGGGCTAGGGATAGAAATACAAAAAATGAGATCATCCCATAGTAACTGCCCTCATGGAGGGAGTTAATATTTGAATAGGAGATGATAATAGATAGTAGGCAAAAATAACTATTTAGATATACATATGCATAGACCTGTGTAGGCACATATATATATGCACACACGTATACATGCATAGGCACATCAACACACACACATATTTATACATATACATAGGCACATGTATACACATGTGCATATGCAGCTGCATAACCACAAATATACATGTGTGGACATGCATGACACATAACACTTGTGTAAATATATGCATATATTTGTATATGTGTGCGTTATATATGTATATATGTATGTATATATAGTGTGTGTATATATGTGTATATATATAGTGTGTGTATATATATGCATGTGTGTGTGTACACACACACACACACACACACACACACACACATGAAAGTAGTAAGTAGTAGCCTAGGAGGAGTGTTTTAATCTAGGATGCCAAACAGATGTTTAATGGAGTTATGAGGCAATGGACTGAAATGTACTGACAGGACAAGAAGATGGCTGAGTGCAAAGTGGTAGATCTGAAAATGTCTAGCCTTGGGTGCTAATATTTTCTGCTTGTTTAAATGATCATGTTTTGACTGATCTGGGTATATGGCTATTTCTGTACTAGAAGGACACTTTCTTGTGGGCAGAGTCTATTTCTCATTTTTTCCCATTAACTTACATATAGCAGGCATTTAATACATTCTTGTTGAATTGAATTGAGTAGAATAGAAGTATTCCAAAGGGCTATCACATGAAAGAAGGAATAGAATTGTTCTGGTCAGTGTCACAGTGTCTCATTCATTCTTCCTTTCGTATTTATCTGATATGCATCCCTCAGTCTTCATTCTCATTATCACTACATTATGCTTATCTTAGAATGAAAATGTCATAGACTATTAATATTAAAATGGCTTTCAAGAGTCATTTTGTTTGCCTCCAAAATAGGAATCATTTCAACAAAATCCCTTATGGACATCTAGCCTCTGCTGAAACACTCTTGGTGATTGGTAATTTGCCAGGGAATGAGAATTCACGAGTTCACAATTTAGACCGGTTCTCTAGATCTGCTACTATTCATGAGCTAGTTTTGGAGGAAATCTTGAGATTATATTGAATTCACCAATTATATTTAAGCTCTGAAACCTTAGGTAAGCCCTCTGACTTGATGTCCCATCAGAACTTTAAATTCAATCAATATAGAAGTCTACATGTGTTCATTAAGCACCTATTTACTATGTATTAGGCATTGGGCTAAGCACTGGGGATACAGAGAAGCAAAACTTTGTTTGTTTTTTCCTGTCTAAAGCTGTCCCTTCCCCTTACTTCTCCATTTCTATTACTGCTATCATCATCCTCTGGATCACCTAAGCTTAAAACCTTGGTATGATCTATGTCTCTTAAGTCTCATTCACATCCTATATGTAATCAGTTGGCAGATTCCCTACTTTCTACTTCTACCCTATATATTCAATCTGGTGCACCCCAACTCCCACTACACCACCCTGCTTCTTGTCCTCATTTTTTTTTCTTTCCAAAATTATCCCAGTAATCTAACAACTATTCTACCTTGGACAATTGCCACCATCTTCAATCAATATTGTACACCATTTCTTGAGTAATCTATATAATGCTTTTATGTGATTATGCCATTTTGCTCAAAAACCTTCGATGTGTTATTTGTTTTTTTTTGTTTTTCCTGGAATGATATATAAACCAATGATCTTGGCATTCAACACCCTCCACAATATTCCACCCTACCTGTCCAGAGTTATTTAATAACACTTTCAACCTCTGATGCTCACTACCATATGCAAACTTAGGCAAATCATTTAACTTGCCTCAGTTTCTTGATCTGTGAAATGAAATAATGGGACTAGATAGCCTTTGAGGACGTTTCTGGTTCTCGGAAACTGGAATCAGTAAACATTCCAGCAAGACTGTACTATTCTTTGTCTCCTGCTTATACTGTTTTCTCTTACCTCTGTGCCTTTGCTTATTCCCTCCCCTATGTTTACTCCCCCTCCCTCACCTCTATCTCTATAGATTGATGTCCATATCTTGATGGTCCAATTTATATTCCACAATTTTTTCCATGACCCCTTGTTCCCTACAAATGTTTCACAGTACTTTTCCTGAATTTCTCCTATGCGCTTCTCTTATTCCCCTTGATATCTTATTTATGAACGTGTTATTTCCCCCTACCCTCAAGTAATATCCTTGATAACAGGGCTTGATTTACTCTAACATTGAGCCACCAGCACCTGGCATGTATCAGGAGCTCAATAAATGTTTAGTCAATAGTTAATAAATATCTATTAAGTGCCACCTCTGTGCTAGGTACTGGGCTAAATGCTAAGGATATAAAAAAAAAAGACAAAAAAAAAGGTAGATCTCTGCCTTTGAGAAGCTCTAATGGGGGAGACAAAAAACAAATATATGTACAACCAAGTTATACAGAGGAAAAATAGGAAATAATTGAGAAAAGAAAAGTGCTAAAACTAAGAGGAATATGGAAAGCTTTTCGTAGAAAATAGAATTTTAGCTTGGACTTAAAGGAATCCAGTGAAGCTGGTAAGGCAGAGGTGAAGAGGGACAGCATTCCAGGCATGGGGAACATGCAGAGAAAATGCCAGGAGGTGAGAGATAGAGTGTCTCATTTGAGGAACAGCACAGAGGCCAGTGTAATTAGATCAAAGAGTATGTGGCAAGGAGTAAGATATAAAAAGACTGGGAAGGTAGAAGGGAACTAGTTTATACAGGGATTTTAATGCCAAAGAGAGTCAATTGTATTTTACTCTAAAGGTGATATGGAACCTCTGGCGTTACTTGATTAGGGGGTAACATGGTTTGACCTGTCGTTTAGGAAAACCACTTTATTATTTTTTTTTTCATAAATCAAAGAGCTTTATTCCAATGTGGTAACTTGGAGGGGGGGAGGAGGAGTTGCATTTAATCTTTCTCCTCGTCGTGCCTGCCCCTCCCTGGCCCTTCTTGGCATTCTTCCACTTGACCCTGCCTGCCTGGCTGCCCTGTAGGTGAGGTCAGGGAGAAGTCGATGTGCTCCTGGGAGACCAGGCGCACGATGAAGGAGAGATGTCACCACCGGCTTTCCGAATCTGAATTGCCTCTGGCGGATGAGCATCTGCACGTGGTACGTGTACTTGGCCAGGAGCAGCTTGAAATCCTGCGTCTGCAGGCGCTGCTTTCAGGTCCAGGACGTAGTCCAGCTTCAGCTTGCGCTCGTCCGGGACGCTGATGCGCACCAGCCTCCAGAGCAAGGAGTTGCCTTCAAACAGCCTCCAGGCGTCCTTCTTCTCCAGGTGAGCAGCTCCAGCGCGACCTTGCGGATTGGCTAGCGTGAACTTGACCCGCAACACCTCGCGCTTGTTGCGGCGTTCGTACTCGCTGATCAGCTTCAGCTCCTGGTCTAGGCGCAACTTCTCGACGGGCCAGCGCGGGGTCACGTTCTTCTTCCCACACACCCAGCTCCTGGGGACCTTCACCTTGACCTAGCAGGACGGTCGGTCACGCGCCTCCTATACGCTTCAGAACTGACCAGGAAAGCAGGAAAACCACATTAGTGGCTGAGTGGAGGATGAATTGAAGTCAGGGGGAGATGAGGCAGACTGACCCACCACCAGGAAATTGCAGGTGCATCAGAGTGGTGGCAGTATCAGAGGAGAGAAGGGGGTGTATTCGAGAAATGTTGTAATGATGAAATTGATAGAAGTTGGCAACATATTGAATCTAGGGGAGGAGTATGAGTGGTTGGAGTTGAGAATGACTCCTAAGTTGCAACCCTATGGGACTGGGAGGATAATGTTGCTTTTCACAATAAGAGAAGATAAGAAGAGAGAGGGTTTAGGGAAGAGATGTGTTCCGTTTCAGACGTGTTGTATTTAAGATGTCTAGTGTACATCCAGTTCAAATTGTCCGAAAGGTAGTTGGAGATGTGAGATTCAAAATCAGGAGAGATGGATCAGGATGGTAGTTTCTCGTGAATTAAAACATAATCAATGGTGGGGCAGCTAGGTGGCTCAGTGGATAGATCTAGCACCAGCCCTGGATTCAGGAGGACCTGAGTTCAAATGGCCTCAGACACATAACACAATAGCTGTGTGACCCTGGGAAAGTCACTTAACCCCATTGCCTAGCCAAAAACAAACAAACAAACAAAAAAAAACCCACAAAAGCAAAAAATATAATCAATGGTGTCAAAAGCTGCAGAGAGGTCAAGGAGAATAAAGATTTAGAAAAGGCCATTGAATTTGGCAACTAAGAGATCATTGACAGCTTTGGAGAAAGCAGTTTTAGTGTAATGGTAAGTTACATTGGAAACCAGATCACATGGAGATTAAGAAGAAAATGAGAGGAAAGAAAGAGGAGGCAGTTATTATAGATGCTTTAAAGGAGTTTAGCCAGAAAGGGCAGAAAAGAGATAAGATGATAGCTAGGATGGAAAGATAAAGTTATTCTTGTTGCTGTTGTTTGTTTGTTTCTTTTTCAGGAAAGGGGAAACATGGGTATATTTAAAGGTAATAAGGAGGGAGTAAATAGGGAAAGATTGAAAATTAGTTTGCAGAGTGGGGATGATGGAGGGGGCAATCTCTTGAAGGAGTTAGGTTGCAATGGGATAGTTTGAGCAGCTAGAGGGGTTAGCCTTGGCAAGTAATTTATTGAATGGGATTTAGCCCATTGTTGGACAACAGTAACAAATCAGAAAGTTCTTATGCAGATCTGGGATCTGCCACAGTGTAAATTTTACACATAGGTATTAGTTCTGCCAGTGGAGTAGCATCAAATGCCCACTCGCACACACCTATGTGAAAGCTCTTCAAATATCTAAAGGCAATTTTCACATCCCTCAAGTCTTTTCCTCTCCAGATTAAACATCCATCCCCAAATTCCTCAATCATTCCTTATTAAATGACTCCTACCACTTTGGTCACTCTCCTCTGGGGCCTCTTTTATATTTCAAGGGCGCCAGTAAAGTCTGGAAACTGATATGTCTGACTAGAATACAGTGTAACTATTACCTCCCTTACCCTGAACCTTGTGTTTCCATTAGTCCAGTCTAAGGCTTGCATAAATTTGTTTGTTTGTTTTCAACATAGTGCTATACTCTTGACTTATATTAAACTTGTGGTCAGTGATCCCCCTCAGGCATTTATCTCATGAATTGCTGTCAAGCCAAGTCACCTTCAATCTGTACTTAAGTAATTTAAGTTTTTGGAACTAAAAAGAGAAATTTAACCAATCCCTTTTGAATTTTTCTTGTTGGCTTTATTCCATTGCTATAGTAGATGGAACTTCCTTCTAAGATGATTTCTTTCATAAGGGATTTTAACTCTCTCATTTTAGTTTTGTTTTTTTTAAAAATAAGCATTTTCCATTATCCAAATTATCAGTTAAGTATAGGGGCAAGGACAAAGCCCCGTGGCATATCATTAGGTAAACTCTGCCTCTAGATTACTACTAATCATCATTCACATGCATAAGTGTATTCAACTATTTATTTATTCACCAAATAGTACAAATTCTATTTTTTTTCTCTGTATGGTCATAACAGTATCACAAGAACCAATTAAATATATTGCATAAATTAAAATATGACCTTGAGCATGACTGGCACCATGATATAGTGGATGGAGGAAAGAAAACTGGACCTCATGACAAGAAAACTTAATTCAAGTCCAGTCTACTATAAACTCTAAGAGTGTAAGGACTATCTTATTTTTCCTTTGTAACCCCAGAGCCTAGGAAAGTCCCTTGCATTTAGCATCCATGTTTGTTGGCTTCTAGAAAACCAACTCTGCTATGCCAAAATTGTGTGAGTAGTGCCTAAAAGAAGTACAATTAGGGAATGTGGAGAGTTCTCAGAGGAAGGTCTCTCAGCTCAGAGGAAGTTTCTTGTTGCTATAAGCTCAAATCCGAACATCCGTAGAGAACAAATAAGACCCAATCACAAGGAAGGGCAGAGCAGAGAGAGAGAGAAATTCTCACTGTGGTAACCATAAAGAACATATCTGTTACTCAGCAGTTTTTCAACTGGAAGGGGTGGATGAACTGCCAGTGAGTACCTATCAAAGTTACCTGTGGGTTAAATGTATATACATATTTTTATATCTAGGTAGCTAGGTGGAAAAGTGGATAGAACTCTGAGCTTGAAATCAAGAAGACTTGAGTTCATTTCTAATCGTAAACATTTACTAGCTGTATGACCCTGGGCAAATTACTTAATCTCTGTCTGCCTCAGTTTCCCTAACTGTAAAACTGGGAAAATAACAGCACCTACCTCCTAAGGTTGTGGTGAGGATCAAGTGAGATAATATTTGTAAGTCATTTAGCACAGTGCCTGACACATAGTAAACGTTTAATAAATGCTTGTTTGCTGGGTACATATTGTTTTCCTGTTGTAGGATATGAGTAGGATGGTTTCATTTTTTATTGCCAGTGCCAAACACAGTGCAAGGCGCATAATCGGCATTCCATGTATGTTTTTAAAATTGAATTAAATTGAATGATTCAAATTGCAATCATGCCTTCATGTAACTTACAAATTGATAAAAGAAAAGAACATGTTTACTAATAAGGTAAACATCATCCATTATTACACTTATTATTTTGCTGCTACTTTAGCTTCCTTTGCAATGACAGAAGTATGTGTACTTGTGTGTATACTGTGTATACACAGACAGAAACATGCATACATACAATGTATTTATATAGGTACTACATATATGTATAGATACAATCGATATATATCTATTATGTATACATACATACACATATGTATATGTTTTTTTGCTTCATTTTCCCCTGTTCATTAGTAGTATTCCCATAGTCCTTTACATTTTTTTTCCATAAGTCATTCATCATAGCCATACTTTGCTCTTTCCCTACTTTATATGGTCTTAGTCTAGGATTTGGACTCAATTACTGAACCCCTATACCTCCTCACTCCCACAGCTTTAAAAAAAATATCATTATGAAATGGCATCTCTCCTTAAGATCTCATGGCAATTCCTATTGTTTGATGGGTCAAAGCCAAGCTCCTCAAAGTTGCATCTCAAAGTTCCAGTGTTTGCTGGACAGCCTCAATCTTGTTTCTGAGGCCACTTTTACTTCTCATCCCAGAAACAAATATTTAAATCTCACTTTTGTACCTCTCCCACTCTGGACTTGGAGGCATCTCGACAACTACCACCTGTTTCTATATCATCTTTCTCGGGTCCTTCCTCTAATTTCTCCTAATCCCAAAGCCCTCTCTCCAAAGACATTGGATGGCAACCTTCAACTGAATAAAAAGTTTCAGAAATTTTTACCTGATGATTTTGAAAACATTGTTTTCTAATTTTATATCTGGTTTTTAAAATTAAAATCATTGAGAATTTTAACTTTTCCTCCTATTTTATTTTGTTTACATACATATATACACACATATTCTGATAGACCTAATTGGTATGCTTTTAGGTAAATCAAATGGAATAAATGGTAAAAGGTAATTTTAAAATATTTTAAATAATATTTTATTGATAGCTTTTGTTTTTGTTTTTTAATTTTATTCTTTAAATTTTTTTATTAATTTATTTTGATTTATCAATAATCATTTCCACATGCTTTTAGTTTAAAATTTTTCTCCCCCTTCCTCCCTACCACCTTCCCCAAGACAGTGCACAATCTGATATAGGCTATACATTTACATTCCTATTAAACATATTTTCACATTAGTGATGTTGTAAGTAAAAATTAAAACCATTAGGAGGAACCATCAGAAACAGGAAACAAAACTCAACAGAAGAGAAAAAAAATAACAATTAAACTTCCATAGTTCTTTCTTTGGATGTGAATAGCATTTTCCATCATGAGGCCTTTGGAGATGTCTTAGATCCTTGTATTGCTGAGAACAGTTAAGTTTATCAATATTAGTCATCACACAACGTGGCTGTTATCATGTACAGCATTCTCTTGGTTCTGCTCACTTCACTCAGCATCAGACCATACAAGTCTTTTCAGGTTTTTCTGAAGTCAGCCTGTTCATCATTTCTTATATCATGATAGTATTTTACATTCATATATCACAACTTGCTCAGCCATTCCCCAATTGATGGGCATCCTCTCAATTTCCACCTTCTTTGCTACCACAAAAAGAGCTGTTATGAATATTTTTGTACATGTGGGTCCTTTTCCTATTTGTATGATCTCTTTGGGATATAGCCCTAGAAGTGCTATTGCTGGGTCAAAGGGTATGCACATTTTTATAGCCCTTTGGGCATAGTTCCAAATTGTTCTCCAAAATGGTTGGATCATTTCACACTCCACCAACAGTGCATTAGTGTTCCAATTTTCCCACATCTTCTCCAACATTTATCATTTTCCTGTTTTGTCATGTTGGCCAATCTGATAGGTGTGATGTGGTACCTCAGAGTAGTTTTGATTTGTATTTCTCTAATCAATAATGATTTAGAACATTTTTTTTTCATGTGACTATAGATTGCTTTAATTTCTTCATCTGAGAACTGTCTGTTCATATCCTTTGACCATTTATCAGTTGGGGGATAGCTTTTGTTTTTGTATATCCAAAATTTCCTTCATATCCCTCTTCCTAAGAGCCATCCCATACAAAATAAAGATCCTTTAAAAACTGAATAAAATTATTAAGTCGTAGGTGTAAAGGCATCTTTGATGTTTAGAATAAAACTTTCTTCATTCAGATGTTAAGACAACATTTTCAAATGGAAAAATTAAAATAATGACTTCTGTGTCATGGTTGTATGATTTTTATTCTTGCATCAGGAGATTGTGTGAGATGGAAGAACAACTGATGTTGCTGTGTACAACTGCTTTTCAGGAAAAAAAAAATTGGAGCCAGCATATTTCCTAAAAGAAATCAAGAGTTACTTATTAAACATAGGAAGTTCCTGCATCCCTAAAATAAGCTGAAAAAGCCAGGAGAAAGAAAAAGATATTGAAAGATGCTTACTTTACAAGAGATGAATGCATTTTTGCTTAAAGGAATGGTCAAAATGTGAAATTAAGAAAAAAAAATCAGAACCCTGTATTTCTGTGTTTATAATTTTCCCGTTAGTTATCAGGATGCTGTCTTTATTTTGCAAAAATGTTGCATCAGCTTTGTCCCATATACTTTCATTTCCATATAGATGTTATTTAGCATAATAAATTTTCCATAGTAAATGAACTTTTGGAAGAATTTTTGTTAGAATGTGTAAGTACAGTAATAGTTTGGTTTTTTTTTTATCATTTATTCTGACTCATGGTATCCTATTTTATTGTCTCTTATTAGCACTTACTTATGTACACATTTTATGCCATATTCACTTTTAATTGTTTGAACACTGCTTTTCAAGTATTCCAATGTCTCTTATTTCTTTCTTCTCTTCAGTTAGTTTGTCCCTTTTTTCACCATAATGGTCTTGTCTTATGGGATGATATGTGATTCTGGGGATATATATATATATATATATATATATATATATATATATATATATTCACTAGTCTTTGCTCTTAAGGTAGTCACTTCATTGCAACTTTCCATTTTGTCTATCATTTTAATCACAGTTCCCAACAGGTTGTCAATTTTAAATAAAAGATCAGTGCCTTTAAACCTATCTAAACAAGCAAAAGGAAATTTCAATGGATATGACTAATTATGCAAATGTCACCAAATTTGGAAAACTGATAACAATAACATGAAAGTGCCAATGTTTCTCCTCCCTCATTGTCTTTGCCTTTGTTATTATTTTTTTTGCCTAGAAGGCCCTTCTTCCAATTTCTATCCATGTATGTATTTTTGAAATCCAACTCAAGTTTAAATACCTTCATGATCACCATCCAGAAATACTGTGTTGTAGCAGAACAAAAGCTCAACTTGATGTCAAGAAGACGTGACTTCAAGCCCTACCCTTTATAATATGGAGCTATTGATGAGATGAAGTGAAGGCCAGCTACAAAATGGAATTGGTTTGAAGTGGGAATCAAGAGAATTGTTTTGGGAATCAAATAACCATGGACATAAGCTCCATTAACATCAATTTCCCTTACCTGCATGTAGCATCTGCCCTTTGATTACTCTTTTCTAACCTTCCCTTCTACTAGAGGGCTGAATCCTCAAAGTTCTGGGACTCTACAATGTTTAGGGCTACTCCCTGAGGTGTTGATGGGCTATTTTTCTCAGGCAGTAGTTCAAAGTCTCCAGTGGTATGCTCTCTCTCCTACCTTATTTATAAGTTAACATCAGAAAGCCAGGTCTTATTCTTTTTTTTTTTTTTAAGAAACAGATATTTGCTACTTGTTTGGATTATCTTGTCCAAAATTCTGTGGTACAAAACAAAAGTCTGAGAAAAACTGGTCCACTGGTACTTACAGTGTCCAGGGCTCAAGCATATGTTACACACCCATTCAGTCAATAGGCCTCTTTAAGAAGTGAGTCAAGGGATGACCCCTTTAATTAAAAAAAAAAAATGAAACTGGGAGGGGAAGACTCTCAGGGTTGCTGGCCAAAAGAGAAACTACATTTGCTCTGAGCCAGGAGGACCCAAAAAATAACTATTAAATGATGCTTGGGCAGGGACCTATTGTCGTTCAGCCTGTTTACTGAATGGGTATTACCTCACTCAAAGTGAGAACCTGAAAAGACCTTAGCTTAAAAGGGCCAGGGCCTCCCATTGTGACCTGGGCAATCTTCAGTCTTCCTGATGAATATCTGGCCACTGGACCCAGATGGCTCTGGAAGGAAGACCAAACACAACAACAACAACGTGTTACATGAGAATAGACCTGGATGTCTTTTCTGTAGGGATCCTCTGGTAGGGTGTATCTTTGATATGTTGATACCTTTTAATCTACTTTTCCTCATTAAGTCCACTTTGTTCTTCCCTTCTGATGCAGATAGTTCTGACAGCCACTGATGGGCATTAGAAACAGCCTGGAGGCTTATGAGAAAGTCAAAATCCTTCCGACTTCTGGAATTTCAGCCAAAAGAATCCACAGAGTTAATATTTGTAAATTGCTTAGCACCATTCCTAGTACATAGGCACTTAATAAATGCTTGTTCCTTTCTCCCTGAATACATGTCCTGTGCAATGTCGCTCTAGTATATCCAGTGGCATTCAAAGACATCTCTATCTCTATCTTTTTCCTACTTGGTCTAAAGTCTATGATTTCTCGATTCAATGGAGAAATATGTTCACTTGGTTATGTCATCAGGGTGTAGCATTTTGATACTTTAAGTGGAGTAAAGTAATCATCTTGGCTGAACCGTTCCCCTCCCCTTATGCTTTCCCCTCAGTTTTAATAATTATAAATATTGAGCAAACGTTGAGCAAATCTACTGCAATGTATTTGGCAAAGTATATAGTCCCAAATCTTGTATAGCCCTTAAGTCATTTGGGCAAGGTTTTACACTGTCCTTTTTAAAAAGTATATTCTCTAGTCACTCGTATTAAGAAAACTCAAGAAAAGTTGGGGTGGCACAATTCATAATAAAAATCTGTTAAGTTGTTGTTGTCATGTCATTCAGTCATTTCCAGCTCTTCATGATCCCATGGACCACAGCATACCAGTAAAGTCTATGGGGTCTTCTTGGCAAGGATGCTGGAGTGTCCTTCTCCAGTGGATTAAGGCAAGCAAAGGTTAAGTGACTTGCCCAGGGTTTTAGGTTTTAGTGAGTGTCTGGGCTCAGGTCTCTTTGACCCCTAGGACAGCTAAGTGACTCAATGGACAGAGTGCCAGCCCTGAAATCAGGAGGACCTGCTTTCAAATCTAGCCTTAGACATTTAATAAGTGTGTGACCCTAGACAAGTCACTTAACTCTACTTTCCTCAATTTCATCATCTGCAAAATAAGCTGAAGAAGAAATGGCAAAGAAAATCCTAAATTTAGACATAACTGAAAAACAACTGAACAGCAATTGTATAGGGTTTTAAGGTTTGCAAAGTACTTTACAATATTTTGGAGCCACTTAGGTGGCTCAGTGGATTGAGCACTGGGCCTGGAGTCAGGAAGGCTTGAGTTCAAATCCAGCCTCAGACATTTAGTAGTTATGTGACACTGGGCAAGTCACTTAACCCTATTTGCCTCACTTTCCTCATCTATAAAATGAATCTGAAAAGGAAATGGCAAACCATTCAGATATTTGCCAAGAAGACTACAACTGAGATCACCAAAAGCCATAATTGACTAAGAGCAATTCCTTGACTTTCAGGTCACCACACCAAGGGATAGAATTTGGTTAGGTACAAAGAGGAAGGAATATATTTGCTATATGGTGGGATAAAATGTATAATGATAATGTTATGTAGGGGAGTAGCAGGAAAGAAATCTAAAAAGAATACTTTGGTCTACTTGGTTTGTGGAAGTTTATGAACTTGATAGACTAGGTTTGCAACATTAAGAGATACTATACTGCCCAACCTTCATCCTGCTTCATTTTGGAATAAAAATGTTAAGCCATTTATACTATTCAATTGGATAAGAGCACTGGATCTGGTATCAGGAAGAGCTGGGTTCAAATGTGGCCTCAAATATTTACTAGCTTTGTGACCATGGATGAGTCACTTAAATTCTCTAACCCTATTTCCTCATCTGTAAAATGGGGATAATAATAGCCCTTATGTTTTAGGCTATTCTGAAGATAAAATGAGATAATATATGTAAAATGTTTTCCAAACCTTCAAGCACTATATAAATGATAAGTATTATTATTATTACCAGTTTGTTTATAATTTGTCATTATCATTATTACCATTGTCATTTTTATTATTATAATATTAGTGAATATAGCCAATGGATTCAACTAAAAATCTAGTTGGACTAGTCCTTAGAGATCATTTAGTCCAATCTCCTAATTTTTCCCATATGGAAACTGAAACATAAAATGACATATCCCTGGACTTGCCAATATTCTAATGTATTGGTGTCAAAATCAAATAAAATGAATCCCTGTCAGTCACATATTGACTTAGAAAAATACAAATAAATGTTATTTATGTTTTATTTTATTTTTACTTACTGTGTTAAACCTTTCCCAATTATATTTTAATATGGCTCACATCTTAACTCAAGAGTTTTTGCCATGCAGCAGTCAGCAAGTTTGATACCTCTGCTCTAATAGATCTGTGATTGTAATGATACAGCTTTTCCCTCCCAGTATACAGATTGCAAGAGTGTATGTATGTGTGTTTATGTACATAACTACCAAACCTGCATGATTATTGTCCATGTCCCACTTGTCTTGTACTGTAAGCATACCAGTGTAGCACATCCATTATCCTTTGCTATAATCACAAGGCAAGACCATTTTCTTCACATAGGCAATAACAGTAGGTTCAGGTTTCAAACTCAGTCTCTACCTCCAAATTCATCTCACTGCACTCTGCTTTATTGTCTCTTTCTAGACTTATTTTCAGGTTTCATACACAATATGAGCTTTCTCCCATAGGCAATAGAAAGTCAATGAGGGTTTTTTCAGGAGGGTAGTGACTTAATAAAAGTACAGAATTAGTCACAGAAGGGTTGTGTGGAGGCTGACCTGGAAAGCAAGGAAGAAGGAAAACCAGTCAAGAGACTATTGTAATAGTAAAGCGGTATGACAGTTCTTTCTACATTAGAGGAAGAAAAGTGGGGCAATAAAATGATTTTTTTAAAAAGCAAGCATATAGGAGGAGAAAAGGAAGAAAAACATATAGTAAGATCTTTGAATAATCCACAAATTGAATAATCAATACTTGACTAGTGAGAGGTGACTCTGTTCTAAGTAACCAGCTATTTAGAATGATAGAAGAGAAAATTGTATAAAGCAAATTTGGAATGTGTGTGTGTGTGTGTGTGTGTGTGTGTGTGTACACATGTGCTCATGTATATGACTGTGTGGGTATTTTCGAATGGTATGGCATTTCTATATGTGGGTAGGTGTAAAAGGCGGAACCTGAAACTAACTCCACAGATACTATTTTCTTTGGCATAACACTTCCATAACAAATGAAATCCTAGTAATGTAAACCTCAATCTGCCAAGGTCACAAATTTCACATAAAACAATTATAACAGTGTACTTGTCTACAACCAGCTTCTGGTCATTGCCTTTCTCTCTGGTAACTACAAATAGAAGTTGAGTAAGTGTTTGCTTGACATTTTTGCAGCAACGAAGCAGTTAAAGGCCTAAAGTATTTGGATCATCAGTAAAAAGGCCTGTCCACTAGCTTATAGTTAGTGTGGCTATTTTATCACCCATTTGGGCCTTTTTCCAACTGTGAAAAAAGGTATATGGCATTTCATTATGTTAATGGGGCATGAGAGACACAAATAAAAAAGCACTTGGTTCATACTGGGTACCCGTGAGAGGTGAATATTTTTAAATATCTGTAGGTGGTTCACTAACACAGGTAATTGAGTTCCAACATATTTCTCCTTTGAGCATTTCCACAGGGGTGTTCAGGAGTCTTGTAGGTGAGGGGGTGGGGTATGAATAAGAGAAGAATCCTTTTAAGGAAATACTGCATCCTAAGCTTGATCCTTTAAGGAATATTTTCTTAAGCTTTAATGCCGCCTTTTATGGCAATACTTTTTTCCTCAGAAAGGAGCAATCCCCATTTTTAGAGACACTGCCAGCAAAGGCCCTAATGCTGCTGTTTGAGTTAAGTGTGGAACATAGGTATTTTGCAAAGGAACAGAGGACTTGTTACAGATGGTGCGAATGATGATGGTGTGGGCACTGCCATTGTATACATTGTGGGGGGAAATAGCTCCCTTGGTAATTATAAACATGTGTGAATTATTAACCTTCCATTCAGAAGGAGGTTTTCTTCTCTGTCTTCTTTTTTGAGCTTCATGCCCAGCCTTGTAACCTTATTTTATTTGTTCTATAGTAGAAGTATAATTGGCATCCAGGGAAGCAATTATGCCCCCTTTTTTTTTAATTTAATAATTCTCTTAGTTCCATGGGGCATCGTTTCACAAAATTTTCCTGGAATCTTTTCACTGTTAGCAAAGATGCAGCATATGCATGTGTGCTTTTATACTTATATAAAGATATACATACATAACATAAACATACACATGCACGTACATAAATATGTATAGATACATCATATATGTAGACACAAAATCTTGGAAGAACTGGAAATTATTATCATCCAGAGCATAATGGATAAATTTTGGATATAGTGTATTTGTTTGTATTCTTATATGTTTTAGCAGATGGACATCCATATCTGTGATGATTTCATGGATTTGAGGATGTTTCATTGTGGAAATTTCCTCTTCTGATATACATCTAGACCTCTTATGTGACATACTTTTGGAGAAAGTCACCTTGAACAGTGTAAGGTTAACTCATTTGCCCAAGGTCAAAGAAGTAACATGTATCAAAAGTAGAATTTAAATCTAGGTCTTCCTGACTCAAAGACTGGCCCTGTCTTTACTGTCCCCTGGTTATCTCTCGTACATATATAACATATATGTGTATGTATGTGTATTTGTATATATATGTGTGTGTAAACTTTAATGCTTCATTACTACTTCATGTGATTCCATAATACAGTTCTCCTTGAGCAAACTCCATCTCTATCTTAGTAGATAGTCCTTAGTGACTATTGCCAACAGGCCATCATGATGTCACAAGGCTTATGTGAACACCAAGTTTATGAAACCCAAAGGATTCACAGTCCTTACAGAAGTTTGTATTTTTATGACAGTCTAACAAAAGGAGGAGGATAAAACAAGAAGGGGCATAGCATGGGAGAGGAAATGTGCAGTAGCCCCCCTCGAAGTGGAAGAGTAAAGCAATGGCAAAAGCCACATTCTTTTCCCTTAGGAACCACCAGAGATTCCCAAACGTATTGTGCCTACTTCCACCTTTTAACAGCCCCCCTGGAAATCTACTTTCTTTAACCCCTTAATGGTTTTTAAAAAAATTTGTGTCATTTCAAAAAATATGTTTTTTAAATGATGCATCTTAAATTTAATAATTTATTGTAAATTTTTGTTTTTTTCTGCATTGATATTTTTATGATGCAATGTCATGTTATGTAACTGCATAGTAGCATATTATAAACAAGTCATTACATGCACATATTCCTGCCAATGCGTGCTGGACTTCCTGACAATGCATGACATGCTTGTCTGCCAACACCTGCTTGTTAAGACATGTCGACGGACTTGACCACTAATGGGTTATAATTTGTGTTTTGTGTGTTTATTTGGAAAATAATGTAATCACCACAACTTTAACTCTGTTATACAACAGATGAAACATGTATGAATGGTTTTGCAAGATTTTCTTGTCTTCTGTTCTTTCCTTATGCTTACACTGCCCCTTCATTTTTATTCAACACCCCCCAATTGCACCCCAGGCTATTACTGCCCCCTGCATCATTACAGTGTCCTTCAGGGGGCAGTATCACCCACTTTGGGAACCTATGCACTAGACCATGAAGATAGGAGGGTTTGCTTATCTGCAAAGGAGCCCAACTGCACAAGCATTATCCGAGCTTAGCATAGATTGGCTGGTACCTGTCTTGCCTCCAAGAACACACAAAGTGTCCAGCTTGGGGTACAGCAACAAATTATGTCAGCTCAGGGGGAGCTTTGTGCTTGACACATTCGGGGCCTCCTGCATGCTCTGGGTCCAGTGTTTCTGGAAAATATAGCAACTCTAAAAGACAAGTTCATGGTACCTCTTAACAGCCCTTAATATTATGGATGAAAAATGTATTGCCCTTTGGCCATACTAGGTGTCTCAGAACTTATAGCTAGTTTGATCATTAGACAACAGACACGTGGACTATCATTGGGTAGCATTTCATCTTGGTACAACCCACCAGACAACATACTCTATTTTAATTATCACAAATTGAGCTGTGATTTGATCAATGTAGGTATTCTCTCCAGTGATAAAGAAAATAATCCATCCATTCCTGCCCATCCTGTGCATCTCTTATCTATATCTTACCCTGTTTGCAATGGGGAGGAGGGAGAGGGGGATCTAAGGTAGTAATCCCTTTTCTTGACAGCATAAGAATATCAATGCAGGCAAGGCCATTCTTTGATTCTTGCATCATGGCCAGCTATCTCTTTTTTTTTCCTCTCTTACATTCCATTGATGACATCTTTTACTCTATTCATCCTTTGTAATTCTTTGCTTGTAATATCCTGAAGTCTAGACATATCTACCATTGTCTCTCTCCCTTGCCCTCTGGGTGGCATGTATTTTTAACTCTTCAATGACTAGTGTTCCTTTATTCTCTATTGTCATAACCTTTGAGAAGCTAAATTCACTTCCACTTCAAGTTGACATATCAGTATGATATTAGTGGGGAATATATGTATGTATACATACATATGTACATATGTGTATATACTTACATATAGGTTATTTTCCCACCGGATTCTAGTACTGGTCAAACAATATGTGTATGATGGTATTCAATCCTGAGTGCCACAATTTTGTCTAGGTTGATTGAGGTTTTTGACCTACCAAAATTACCATAGAAAACAATGAGGCTTTGCTGCTGACAGTAACACATGTTAAAAACAAGAATGAAGCTAGGTTGGTCATGGTCTATTTAGTTTACCTTTTGTTTTCATTCAAATTCATTTTCACGCTAAACCAGAAAGGACCTTGGAAATATCTGATCTTAACTTCAATATTTTTCTTTGTCATAGAGGATTGGTCTGTTCCTAGATAGAGGATTCCGCAAAACTTAATCTTAACCCTAGAACATTCTCCCTTTTGTTAATTGGGTGTGTGGTGCTTGTGACTAAGGAATTATTACTCTGCCGTTATTGAGGAAAGGTTCTAGACACTAGACCTTACCAGACTACAACTGAGACATTTGGGTGTTCCAGATGGCATGAGCCTGTATCTCAGGAGTAGGGAACAGCACCCAACTGAGTTTACATAGTGACATAACCAGAAATAGTTCAGAAATGTGAGATAGGAGCTGTCCTTCGATATATGTGACCTGGCTACACATTCCCTTTATGCATGTTAGCCGTGAATGTATACTTATTCCTGATGTTGTATGTATTTGTAAGACTATGTCATCTAACTTTATCGGGCGAATGCACTTTTGTATTTTTTTTCTTGCTATATTATTCATTAGATGTCTTTTCTTTATGACCTCTACTTGAAAAGAGAAAAAGTAAATATGTTAATGGGGCTCATAAACTGACTTGGGGTAGCTATTCTGGGCCCTCACAAGGGATAAGGGGATAGCCCAGGTGCTATATCAGCAGAATACTTACAAATTAGAGAAGCACTTAAAGGAGGGTGACCAGCATGGTTAGAGTTCCGGAAGTCACCTCATATAGGGAATATTTAAAGCATCTGTGGATATTTAACCTGGAAAATAAAAGACAGGGTTAATATGATAGCTTGTTATGTAGTCATGTTTTTAGTCATGTTAGACTCTTCATGACCCTGTTTGGGGTTTTCTTGGCAGAGATTCTAGAGTGGTTTGCCATTTCCTTCTCCAGCTTATTTTACACATGAGGAACTAAGGCAAATTAGGTTAAGTGACTTCCCCAGTGTCACAGAGCTTGTAAGGATTTGAGGTCAAATTTGAAATCATGATGATGGGTCTTCCTGATTCTAGGCCCAATGGTCTATCCATTGCACCATCTAGCTGTTCCAACAAGAACCTTAAAAATAATCTAGTCCAATCCCCTTATGTGATAAAAGAGGAAAGTGAGTCCCGGAGAAATGAAATCACTTTCCTCAGGTAAATAACAGAGTCGGGATTGGAACCTATGGCTTCTGATGTCAAATCTATAGTTCTTTTTTCTATAACATAACTCACATGGTGGTCAGAAGAAGTGATACAAGGACACTGTCAAGGTCTCTCTTAAGAACTTTGGAATTGATTGTGTGACTTGGGAGACACTGGCACACAAGTGCTCAGCCAGGTGAGAAGGTGCTTTGCTCTATGAGCAAAACAGAATTGAAACAGCTCAAAAGAAATATAAGATGTGCAAACTTAGAGAATCCACCCTCAATGTCCACATGGACTGTTTGTGCCCAACTGTGGTAGAGCATTCCAAGCTCATATGGGTCTGATCAGCCATAGTAGGACAGACTGAAACTTGACTCTAACATAGTGATGTCATCTTGGTCTTTAATAATAAAGGACAACAACCAATTCCTGTTTCAAGAGCTGCAATTTGAAAGAAGGAAAAAAAAGTCATAATTGTATGGGTTTGACCCATTCCAGTGAGTGGAAGTGGGAGTTAGGGGTGCTAATTGAAGAGGTAGATTTCAGTTTAAGATAAAAAGTTCCTAAAATTAAAGACATCTGAAAGTGGTATAGGCTGCATCCTAAGGGAGTGAAATCCCTGTTACTGGAGGTATTCAAGCAAATACTGGATGACTGTATGTAGGAGATATATTACTAGCGATAAGAATTAGTTCAACTGATTAACCCCTAACACCCTTTCTAATTTTGAGATTCTACGATCTATACAAAATTAAACAGTCTTAAAGCCTTTTGTTTGTTTTGTCCTCTGATACTGCACAATATTTGCGTGAGGTTTGATTGCATTTGAAAAACACAGGGATGTTCTGTTTTTATCTGAGCACAGCGTTGGTCTCTCTGTTCAATGACCCCACCCACCCAAAACTGTGCTTAATTTCTCCTGGCCTCAGTTCCCTCTTTTATAAAATAAGGGGATTGGACTAGATTATTTTTAAGGTTCTTGTTGGGGCAGCTAGATGGTGCAATGGATAGACCATTGGGCCTAGAATCAGGAAGTCTCACCTTCGTGATTTCAAATTTGACCTCAAATCCTTACAGGCTCTGTGACACTGGGGAAGTCACTTAACCTAACCTTAGTTCCTTCATCTGTAAAATAAGCTGGAGAAGGACATGGCAAACCACTCTAGAATCTGTGCCTAGAAAACCCCAAATAGGGTCATTAAGAGTCTGACATGACTAAAAAATAATAATACAGACTCTGGTCTATATATTTGAGCAAAAATATTTCATTTAACTGCATGGCAAAGAGAGACTTTTTTTTAAATATAAAATGTGCCTATTCACATCAATATTCAGGGAATAAAATCAGGAAACTCTTGTAGGCCTTTACCTGTTATACTCCCTCTCCCTTTCCCTCTCCCTTTTTAAGCATCATAAGGAGTTGAAAATTATGCACTAATATACCCAGGGAAGAAAAAGGATCCAAGAATAATTCAATGCCTCATTTCTTTCTCCTTTTTTTAAAGAACAAAACCCAACCCAAACCAAAAAGAAACATGAATCTTTGCCAAAGCCCTTGATTCTGCTGCCCCTGCTTCATTCCTGTAAGGGACGTTATCAAGGGCATCACAGCTCTTGTCTCTTGGACTTCAGTCTCAGTCTGTCTCTGAGGCCTTGGATCATGAAACAAGAAGCCCATGCACTAAGGTTCATCGTCTTAGCACGTGAAAAAATTATCTCCGTCTCTCCAAAACAGAAGGTTACATTCAATATGTTTGTGCAAGGGAAGCCACGAACAAAAAGACATCTGTTTAGGCTGAGCACAATAAGGAAGTAGTTCAAGAGCTGCTGAATTATCTTTCTCATTACAGGGCATGTTCACGTAAATTTCCTTGCCAGGTAGTTTGCAAAAAAGTTGATGAATCCCGATGGGTGAATACCAATTTTGTGTGACTTAGCTGGGGGAGTCACAGCCTTCCACTTTCCATATGCTGAAAAAAAATCACACTGGCATGAAGACATCTAAAAAATAATAAATAGAGCACTTTGGATACCTTGGAGCAATGAAATGAGTTGGGTGCCTTTAAGAACCAGTCAGTAGCAGAGGTTTTCCTCTGCTATTTGAATTTGCTCTTCCCCTATGACCCTATTCCTTCATCTGTACATACCATAAGCTAGGATCATTGAAAGGGTTAATGCATTCTTTAATCCATTGGTGCTGGGTTGTTGTTGTAGGTATTTTAAGAAAACAAAAAAAAGTTACCATATACAATCCTAGTTCAACTGAGAGTACTCATTTCTTTTCTTTCTTTTTTTTTTTTAAGTAGAGTGCCACAGAATCCCAATCTAGGTCCAGAAGCACATGTTCTCACCCCCTCGCCTCTCGTTTTCTCCATTGGGAGAGATGATGTTCTTTGATAGACTAATTGTGCTCAGGACCCTTAGTAGGTGTTGAGAGAGCAGCTGTTCTCTGTTCTCTCTGGTGATGGCAATGCCCCACCAGCATACTGAGGGTGCTGCTGGGGCTGCTGCTGCTGATCGAGTTACTTCCTGAAGCAGTTGGCAAGCAGTGCCCAGTCAGCAGGGAGTGGTGAGGGTGGAAGGGGACCCAATCAGGCATGCTGCAATTTCTATCTGATTGATGAATACATGAGTGTGGAAACAACCCATTAAAAGTGGGCCTGTGGCAGAGAAGCAGTTTGCCTGCCTTTCTGCTCTTCTAGCTACGTCTTTAGTATGACTGTAAGAGTTTAAAAATTATTTTTATGAAAGAGAAGAATAAGTGTTTTTAACGATTTCATCGGTTCAAAAGAAAAATGCAAATATAGTGGATTTTTATAAGAAGGAAACTAAATAAAAGGAAGAGCAGGTTTAAATTCTCTGAGAAAAATGAATTGGGAATTATCAATTAGACTGAAAATGTTAATAGTGTGAAATTTGTTTATCTTCACATACCCTTAACCCTCAACTTCTTGCATATAGAATAAAAACAATACTATTGACTCAACATTTACTTGGAAAAAGTAGAATAACTTCTTTTGGTTAAAAAGTAACAGACATTAAAATATTTCTTCGTAACTATAGTAACAGTTTCATTTTTCTAATTCAGTGCAGAAAATAATAATAATAATAATTTTCTTTCCTTTCTTTTTTTTAATTATTGCAGCTGTTATTCCTTATTTGACTGTGGCAAAGAGTACTCCCTTTATCATCATCTTTAAATCCATACAAAACCAATTTTATATATGTATTTATTTATTTTTTTGGCTTAGACTATAGCAAATGTTTGAAATTTGCTTTTCCCAATTTCACCTTCCCAGCAGAATGTTTGGTATCATTTATCTCTGGATAGGAGAATCCATCCTGATATTGATTATGCTGCGTTAGATTTTTAGATTCCTCTGTAAATGTGTAAAGCCTTTAAACATCGACAATTCCCAGCGGCTTAACAGAATCATCCCTTCTCTGACCACATAATTGTTAAATTGTGCATGTAAAATGGCTCCGGGATATTCTGTCCCCTTTCCAGCAGGTTATCAGGGAAAACTGGCCGGGGAACATTGTGTTGTTTGTGTATCCTTTAGGTTAGGAACTCAGAGGTCAATAGTTGCCAAAAGCATTTTCACTGAGTAACTACTTCTTTTTCCCAAGCTCTGTAACCTGCCTTGCCAGTGATCCTTATCGTTTATTACTAAATGTATATATTTAGCTTCTAGGCCAAAGCCACCTTTTACGCCAAAGACAAGTTATAGTAGTTTACTGGAAAATTCAGTTCACTTTTCAGTACAATTAATCATAGTGATTAATTAGATAAATAAGCATGTATTACATGCCTATACACAAGGCTTACTTGGTAACATTATCGATTTCTGTGACGTTTCATCTCATAACTATCTTTGGGAAGGCATGTGTGTGGTTTTTTGTTGTTGTTTTTGTTATTGTCTGGGAAAAATGAATTGGCTTATTGCAATGATGGCCTTCAGTAAAACAATAATTAAATATTTAGTGAACAATGGTGTTTAGAGAAGCATTATTTGTGGTAGGCATTAAAACCTTTCTTTTTAATGAGAATGTTTTTGTCTTTAATTTGAATGCTAACTTTACAGTAAAATGGTTCTATTAATATACAGTGAGTAATGTTAGAATTGAGCTGTTAGACTCTATTCAGTGCGCAGTTCATAATTTCTGCCCTTCACGAGTGTTTTGTATGAGTCACATTCATGAGTGGTTGCCATTGGTTGCTGCATTGGTTAAACTGCTACTGTTAGATTAATCTTTAGTTTTGGCAGTTAAAACAGTTGCAGCAATTAATTGCCAGGAAAAAAAAATCCCCCCATCCCAAAAGTACAGACCACAAAAACATGTTCATAAATATGCTGCAATCCTTAGATGTTTTCTTAAAAGTATAACCTAAGCCATCTTCGTGATGACAAGTTCTAAAACTTGCAAATTGCATATGCCTGGAAGTTAAAGCACTGAAGAAGTACTTGATTTTTAAAAGGAGATGTGAAAATATATTTGACATTCATATTTGATCAGAATCCCATGCTTACGCTAAAGACGTAAAATTCACTTGAAACCTCTAGTTTTTCTTTGCTTAATTGTGGTGATATCATCAGCATGAGAAATATAGCTAATGAATGTAAATCCAGAAAGAACAAAAGAAAACAAATGGGAAGCATGATGGGAAAGTAACATTAAAATATAGACAAGGCATCTAAGCAGCAGATGAAATATCATGCAGCATCTGAAAGAAATGAAATGAAAACAGATTGTCATCAGATCTTCATTTTTTTTTCAAAAGTTTGATACATATTTCTTTGGGGAATAGTTTGCAAATGATATATAGAATATGTGAAATACAATTGTAAACAGACATGCAATTTACCTAGCTTACAATCTGTTTCATGATCTTTGTTCATGCTTAAGAAAAAAGACAGGGTACACAACTTAGAACAGAAGTGTACAAAAATATAGCTGAGATTGAATTATTAGAACTGACATTATTAATATTTTTAATATTCCATGGCTTTCTCATGATTCTTTGCATGCCACATCTTTTGCTAACTCCGGGGCCTTAATCATTTTAAGATTTGCTACGTTCTCAAATAGCTGTTTGCTGGTACGTGAGTACAATCTCTTTGAATGGTAATAATAAATATGCATGATTAAAAAGAAAACTATGGGTCAGAAAATCGTATGTCTGAAGTATTAACTGCTATATTCAGTGTTTCTTACACCCTCTGTCACTGAACACATGTTGCCCTCCGGTCTGTAACTGAGCTGCTCTTGGCCTTTTATGGCAGTTACTAAGAGCTAAGTTCACTAAAAGGCAGTCCACGATGGGGGTGAAGGAGTGGGGGAGGAGTGGGGGGAGCAGGTTGGGGAGGGATGGAAGAGAGTCTTTGAGCCGCTTGCTGTCAGAGCATGGGAAAACAAAATCCCCTGCTTCTTCGGCCCTTGTTCCACACCACTTCACCCGCACACCAACCGTGCCTGACCACTTGTCACTGACCCCTGCCTTGT
The DNA here is from genome assembly GCF_003287225.1 of Phascolarctos cinereus. Taxonomy (NCBI): domain Eukaryota; kingdom Metazoa; phylum Chordata; class Mammalia; order Diprotodontia; family Phascolarctidae; genus Phascolarctos; species Phascolarctos cinereus. Next base: position 178,906,755 of record NW_027556180.1, on the reverse strand, counting down.
CCCATTTTATTTCCTCCTTGGAGGGTGCACATGTGCGATGGAGCTGAGCAACACCACATTTGGAAACTGATTGTACAACAATGTCCAGCACAAACCACGCAGAAACCTTAGCTGGCAGTGAGCAGAGCTAGTGTTCTTAAGATAAAAACATTTCTTTCTAGGTGGTCAGTGCTGAGGCATGGTTTTTGACAAATGTTATTGTATGTATATCTGGCTGCAGAGGCACTGAAGTAGAAATGCAGGATAAAAGGCTTGGTGGAGGAATAAAAAGGCAAAAGGTTAGATAGGTAGATAGATAGATAGATAGATAGATAGATAGATAGATAGATAGATAGATAGCAAGTTAGATAAATAGAAAGATAGACAACTATGTAGATGGAGAGAGAGAGAGAATACATAAATTCACATATCATGGATTTTGCACTGTTGGTATCATTTCAGAAGACATTGGTGTAAAAATTACAATTTGTCAGGCCTACTCAGTACTAGTGCTCCCTAATGTTCTAACAAGTCAGTTTTTATGGTAGTTATTAAAAGGTACAGTTTGGAGAGGCCATATGCTGATCTAACTTAAATGGAAAAGAGTTTTGAGGAAAAATAAGGAATTGCAGCTGGTATCTACGGTAGTTTACTATTTTTGAATGGCTGTTTAGTGTATGGTATTTTAATTCATAGCACAGATTCAAATTGGACTTTGGCTATGCATACTGGGATATACTGTATGGTGCTATGAGTAATGCTGGCTCGCTAAAATTACAAAGTAGATAGATGTTAAAAAGGCAGCCTTGCCATTTCTAAAATCTTCTTGAGCACTTTATACAAAACGGAAATGCAGACAGGCTATCTATCTTCTTTCCATATGGATCCATAAGCACAGAATCCATAGACTGGATTCTTATACAATATATGCATTGAATATGCCATGTAGCACATACTGCACATGGTGTATGGCTAACGATTAGATGGGCATTGGCATTGCACAAAGAATGGTGATTTTTTTTCCCCAAAGCTTTATTACTTGTCATAAACAAGTGTCATAGCCAAAATTTGGCATGCTGGATATTGCCCAGGGGAGAATATTTTTTAATTATTATTTTTTCAATTAACAAGCATTTTTTTCTTTTTATCCTACCTCCCTTTCCCACTAAAATAAAACAAGAAAAGCAATAACAAAACCTTATAACATGTATATGCATAGTCAAACAAAGCAAATTCCCATTATTGACCATGTCCAAAATAGCATGTCTTAATCTGCAACTTGAGTTTATCACTTCTTTGTCAGGAGATGGGTAGCATTCTTCATCATTAATCCTCTAGAATTGTGGTTAATAATTGCAATAATCAGAGCTCTTAAGTCTTTCAGAGTTCAAGGATATGGGTATGGCATAAATTGTTCTCCTGGTTATACTCACTTTATTCTGCATCAGTTCATAAAAGTCTTCTTAGACTGTTTATTTAATTGAATAACATATTAAGCCATAATGAGATAAACAGCATTTAGTTCTGGGCCTGAGAATCTGATGAGGGCATGTCAGAGTTGTCTGAATTTAGACAAATGGTTCTCAAACCTGTTGTGTGTGCACCCTGTACTTGAGCAAGACTTTGCTGCCCAGCTGAGGTGCACAAAGGGTTAAATTTTACAGCTTAAAGTTGAAGTCAAGTTAGGGTAAAATAATCCTACTTTCCATGTATCACTTTATCTCATTTTGTTTTGGCTTTTCCATTGGGCATTTCTGTGTGGTTGACTGCCAGAATTTTTTGGTCTCTTTATTAGTGGTCACATCGCATAGTGTTTCTCTTTTAATACACTGCTAAGCCAAGGAAAACCTTACTTAGGCTTCTCTACCACTGAAGGCAATTAACCTGTAACATGAGCTCTAACATCATTGTGTATTGCAGAGAACCAAAAATATTTGCTGTTTAGGGTGAGGTTGGGTTTTAATCCTCTCCCATGAAATCTCTAAGGAAGATTTCTAGCACATGGACTTTACGGTGCAGACTTGCTTCAACTACTCTGGTATAATGTATTGGATATTGTCCAAATTTTAAAATCTCCAAATAGGACTGAGCATAATACAGCTAAGTAACCATAAAGAAGCCATTATGATTTCCAAAATTCATTGTCATAAGTAGGACCCTAAGAAGCCACAAAACAAGTTATTAATCTTTAACTCAATACAGCCATAATTATTCTTTTCTGTGCTTAAAGGTCCTAGTCGTTTCTCTAGGGACTAGGAAAAAAAGAATGCCATAATGACCTTCCCTTATTTGAAGGTGATTCATTTCATACCTTGACTGCCTAAACAATGGTCTTTGAGGTTCTGAATTGAGATAAACCCAGTATTTACCTAGCAAAATTTTATATTCATTTTAATGTATATTTTCATATGAGATTTCGGTCTCCTAGAAGTCCTTTTGCTTTTTGAATTCCATAACTGCATTTCATAAGCAGTTTAAAGTTTCAAAGGCTCTCTTCCATTAATACTATAAAGCCAATCCTTTCCAGGAGAGACACAACAGAGTTGTTTTGTATGTTTATGTTATATTATCAGATCCAAGTGAACCCAGGTTCCTCACAATATAGAAACTTTTTGAAGCATTTTAAATGAGTTCACACTAATAATAAAGCAAAATCTAGCTACATTGAAATGCAATTCTTATTTGTATCATCTCTCAGGGTATGCATCTCATTCTACTGATTTGTGGAAAGAGGAATGCAATGCTTCTTTTCTCCTTCCCCTTCATCTGTACCCCTGCACTCGAAAAAGACGGGCTCTCTCACTCAAAGGATCCCTTTATTTGATCACCAATCCTACTTCACACAGAAAAAAAGGGAGGTTTTTCTTTCCAAAATGTAAATGGGCTGAAAGTCCAACTTTGTTCCTTATTGTCTTATGTTTTCACCCTTTGAAATCTTTAATCGAGTTATCTGGATGGATTCCTGAGTGAGGTTGTTTTAATGTTACAATGTTACAGGGGTTCTTTTTTTCAGGGTTGGAACAATGATAAATTACACTGACCTGGGATGATAGCATTATCAAATTGGATTTGGAAGAAACCTTAAGGGTCATTTTGTCTAACCCCATATTTTTATGCATGAAGAAACAGAGCTCTATAGAGGTTAAGTGACATGCCTATGATAACACAGTTAATAAGGACGAAGATAGCAGTTGAACTCAGGTTCTCTTATCTGAAATACTCTTACTGCTGTAACATGTGCCCCACCTCCATCCCCAATCCTTCCTTTAATTGTGTAACTTTTTAATCAATTAATTTATTAAAGGCCTACTCTAATGTTCGGAAAGGGGGCCTTTCCTAATGAAAGCTCTTGATAACATTTGAAGATCCTGTCATTTGACCCTCCCATTTAACAAATCAGGAGACAAAGGTGCAGACAATTGGCATGACTTGCCCAGGCGCAATCAGTTATTCTGGAAGCATTTGTTAAGTACCTACTAGGATGCCAGCCACTGGGGATAAAAGGGCAAATATGAAGAAAAGTCTCCATCTTTAGTGAACTTAGCAGAGATAGAATTTGGATCCATGTCTCCTGACTTAGGCAACCTGATGGTGTATAATGAAAGTACTAACAGTATAAATACAAACACCCAGCAAGTTAGAGATACCCTAAAAAATAATGTTTTAAAGAAAGAAGTATGATAGATAAACAGCCAGGGAGAGGAGTACCTATGGTAAAGTGTCAATGCCTTCTCTCATTCCAAAATGATAGCTCTTGTAAGTGCTGGTTTCAAAGGTGGTTTGAAAGATATTTTGTGGGGTGACAAATTCCACACCTTAGACATAATTAAAACAAAAAAAAATACACTGCTTTCTTGCTTAAGGCAAGAGGTTATTTATAAAAGCTGAACAGAGTCTAGAACATTGTTGATACTCAATAAATGATTTAACTATAATAGCACTTTAAGGTTTACAAAATGGCTTGTAAACATTATCTCATTTGATTCTCACAACTGCTCTGAAAAGTAAGAGCTATTATTTTTCATATTTTTTCAGTTGAGGAACCTGAGGCAGACAGAATTTAAATAACTTGCCCCTGGTTACACAGATCAAAAGTCTCTGCTTTGAATTCAAGTCTTCCTAAGTAATGGTCCAGGTTGAGGCTTCCTATAGCATCTTAAGAGAAAGATGGGTTTATGCAGAAAAAGTTTCAAGTATCAATGGGCCTTGCTCCAAACCCATTCATTGATAATAATGATGTATGTTTGGATCATACCTAATACCCCTTCCCCTTTTAAATTTGAAAAAAAAAAGATAAATCAAGGAACATATCAACATTTTGCTTTGGGGAAGAACAGCTTGGGTGTTCAGCCCTAGATATGATGAATCAAAAAACAACAGCACTTTCCTCTCCTGTCCTTCTCCTAGGCAGTGTGATTTAGTGCTTGACACTCAAGGAATCGGGGTCATGCTGTTTCCGTTTTCTCTGTGATTACCAGGATGTGTTCTGGTCTATAGCTGGGGATGTTTAAATGCTACTCCAAAGGCAACCAGACAAAAAAAAAGTTTCACATCTCTCATGTTTTGAACAGCAGTTACTGAAGATACTGTGACTTGCATGAAATGGGAAACTAAGAAAGCCAGTACTGTGGAACCAGTTTCCTGATTTTCTGGCATATTTTGCCACGGAAGAGGCAGAATCAATGCATGTTGTATCAACATTAGCTTCAGAGGGAAAAAATGATACTCAGCCATTAGTATTTTGACGGAAATATTCCCTGCAATATTTGTTTTAGGGATTGGTGTGGGGTGGGGGGGGAGGTGTGGTATGTTTTGGCAAATTAAGGTTATTTGCATTTGAAAAAAAGCAGCTTCCATTAGAAAGTAGATGATTTGCAATATTGGGAAGCATCAAACATTTGGCCAAATGCAGAATTTTATATATAATATATATATATTTTTTTGGGGGGGTGGAAGTGGAAAAGAGTGAATCATTTTTAAGCTTGACATTAAACTGAACAAAATGCTTTTCAGTTTAGATCTTAAAGTTGGGAAAACGTCTTATCTGCAAAGCAGAACAGAATTAACAATTTCGTTCACCGATCCATCAGTTGTACATTGCCCTGAGGAACATAAGACATATAGTTTGTCACCTGAGGTATTATTTCAGAGAGTCTATTTACCTCTGCTCTACATTTGGTCTTATTACTTATGTCAGAGACATTTCAGTTGCACATACCTCCTTTTATATAGGTGTCATTAGAGGTTTCTGTATCTTTTGCCAATTTGGTTGATCTAGAAAACATTGTATTATTTTATTTTGTATCAGCTTGTATCAGTCTTTCTTCCTTCCTTTTTTTTTCCTTCCTTCCTTCCTGCTTTCTTTGTAGTCCCTCTCCCTTTCTCTCTCCTTTATTTCCCTATTTCACTCAGGCTGGAAGTTCAGTGGCCACTTGAAGACCAATCTAACTACTGATTGGAATGGGAGCTTTTTGACCTGGTCTAGTTCATCTTTTCTTAGGAAGCCTGGTAGCTTCAGCTCCATATTGATGCCAGACAGTGCAAATTGGAGAACAGATTTAGCCCTACTACAACTCAAAACTCCTGAGCTCAAGTGACCCACCACCCCCAGCCTCCCCTGTAGCAGGTGTTGTAGGCATGTACCACTATGTCTTTCCAAACACTCTATCATATCTAGGTTGAACATTGTAATTTTTTCATGTTTTATTCATCCATTGTTTTTCCATTTTACCTCAAAATATTTTGTGTATTCCTAAGTGGCTCATTTGATCATCATTGTCCAAAAAACCTAGTTATAAATTTAATTTTCCCTCACATTTGGAGGCCATAAAACTTCATGGATTAAGAGCTGGAAGGGAACATAAAGGCTAAACTCATCTCCTCCTGACTTTTTCAGATGAGAAGACTGAGGCAAGAATTGTCCAGGATCCCACAACTTGTGTTTGAGGCAGTATTTGAACTCCACTGATCCACAAGTGCAGTGCTGTATCTGCTATGCTATGCTGCCTCTCTAAAGGCATTCAGAGTTTGCCTCTAGTCTTGCTCTGTCTCAAGACCTTGCTTAGGGTATTTAATTTTCCTTTTCCCCATTAAAATATCAAGGACATTTTTTCCTCTTGGAAGAATCAGGAAAATGATACATTTTGTGTTATACATTGGGATAGACATCTTGTGTTATGTGGCCCTTGGAGAGAAAATTTCTATATTTTTTCTAAAAATTAATGGCTTGTCACATTAGAAATTAGTAAAAATTAATATTCTTACATATTAGTTTTCCAAAATATAACAGGATAACAGTTCTAGAATTTAATGGTACCAATCTACATATATAACTAGATATAAACATTCATGTATACATGTTTATGCAAGTGTGTATATGCACGATATACATATACATTCAGTGTATACATGTACGCATGCATATATGTGTGCTTATGCATATACACATAGCATACATATGTATGTCTATGGTTATTAACATGAAGTTTCCTCCATTAGACTGAACTCCTTTCAGAGCAGGGACTGTTTCCTTTTGTTTCTTTGTTTTCATCTCTTTTTATCCCAGAATGTACCACCGTGCTTAGCACACATAAGCACAGAATAAATATTTATTCATTTGACTAACAAGTCATACAGATTTAGCTTTAAGGTTGGTCAAACCCCTTTCTCACAAGAACCCTATGAGATATGTAGTAAAGTCTTATCCCTCCCCATTTTACAGATGATTAAACTGAGAATCAGAGTGATTAAGCAACTTGACAATGCTTACACAACTATACATAGCTAGAGTTTAAAGGTGACTCCAAATCTAGCACTCTCCCCCCTTCACTATAATGTTTCTCTGACTTTCAGGTTGCCTATTACTGTGCTAATGGTTGATTTTAAGTAAGGAGGTTATTTTGTTGAATTCATTTAACTTTCCTTTCTTCTTATAAAGCCACATGATTGTCTTTATTCAGTATCTGTGCTTGGGCACTTTAAATCCCTGGTAAAGTTCAAGAATTAAACAACAAAAAAAATTAAAATAAAGAACAGAGATCTAGAGCTAGAGGAAAGCTCAGAGTCCATCTGGTTGGTGTTTAAAGTTGTGTCTGTTTTTACCCTTCATACCTTTCCAAGGTTACCATTTCCAGAAGAACTTCAGGAATCTCTGATTAACCAGTAATAACATATTGACCACATTTCTAGTGCACATTGTTCATGTAGAGTGCTTACATTACCAATTTGCTAGGGTACAGTTTGGTTACCCGTCCCCCAAATTCATTCATTTACATGCATATATATGTAAATACATATGAATTTTTATATATGAATGAATTTTTACATATATAAATTAATATATGTGTGTGTATATATTTTATATACATATATATATATATATATATACATATAAACCAAAATATACCATTCCTTGCTCATCCTGGTCATTCCATTTCTTACTTAAATTGATGTGTACCTTTATATAAAATAACATCACCTAAGAAATGGTGAGAAAAGTGGTAGTTTTGAACTACACTAAATTCTTGGCCTATAAATTACACAAAAATAACCAAATGTTTGTAAATCTGACCCTTTTTTCCTTCTGTTTAGGGAGGGGGCAGTATAAGTTCTTCAGCTATGCAAAGGAATGAAAATTATCTACAGATGATCTCTGTTATAGGTTATAGGGAACTGATCCCAAAGAATAAAATTTGCATTAAAGCGCAAAAGGCATCAGTATTGTGTTCTCCACAATGAAATAAACAGATATACTTCTCAGTTTAAATATTTGGAAAGGAGATCTACCACATATGTTTTCTTTGTTCAAAATTCCAAAATCTGGTAGTTTGTTTAAATGATTGTTTGTCATAATTCTAGGAAATTTGGTTCCCAGAAAGCAGCAGATGTATAACATGCTCTATTAAAATGTAATAAAACAGTGCCCATGGTGTTTTATTAAAAGTAGCTTTTAAAATAATTTCCTTTTGGGTGCCAAAGAATAGTTTTCTTAGAAGTTGGTTAAGTAAAAGTGATTGAAAGCAATGGGTTAATTGTTTTTAAAGCTCTTATAAGCAAATATTATTAGCAAAGCATTTTAATTACTGTACTTTATGTGGCCTAAATGTAAGCATTTATTAATACAAACCAAGCGCTCATTACAAATTTGCACAGAAAATGATAAAATATTATGTATGAAATGAATCATTAGCATGGACCATTAAGTCCTCTATTTTCATTTAATTGAATTTGTCAGTAGTACCCTCTTTAACTGAAAACCAGTCATAACCACAAAATTAAATAATAATTAAAGAAACAACTATTCAAAGAGTTGCTTGGAAGCTAAGGTGCCATTTAACCAAAACATAGCAATTTAATGTAAATTGCAGACCATGTAGACACAGTTCTGAAAATTATGCATCCTGTGGTTCGGTATATATTTGATTTAACAAGTCTTCTCTAGCACAGCAGAGTTGTTGTCCTAGTTTAAGAATTAGTCTGGTATCAGAAGGAAAAGCAAGGTGCTCAATGGAAAAAAAAAATCTCAAAATTTAGTGGTGTTAACAGACAATTCAAGCCCTAACCCTCAAAATTCCTGTGACTGTTACGTGACTTTTTTTTAAATCTTTCCATTGCATTTATTATGTAGGAACTAGATATATTTCCTTTCATTTTTCTTTGGAAAAGTTCCACAGAAATAGTATACATCCTATAATATCTAAAAGTGAGGCTTCATAAAAATGTATAACACATTGCTGGGTTGTGTGGATATAAGCAATAGCTTTATATCCTCTTTGTTTGAAAATTGTGCTGTGGCACTACCCTCTCAAATTAGGTCTTTCTAGCTATTTTAGTTCCTAATAAACCTTTCTAAGACAACAGTATTTCTAAAAAAATTCTCTACTTTTGTCATTTATTTTTTTTCCAAGTCTTTTAATAGTGACCACTCTTACTTGAAATCAGCCTTCTACAAACCATTTCTGCTATACCTACACTCATTCCATATTGCACAGCCAGCAGGGGGAGGTAAGATTTAAGGAAAAAGACAGGATCAACTTCATGGCAGTATATATTTTCACAAGCAAACAAACAAACAGAAATGAAACCTCTGTAGGTCAGGAGAATGTAGGTGTGGGCAAAGCATTAACAATTCTTTGCACCAACCTCAGATATATAAAAACTATAGGTGAATTTATTTTCTTAAGCCCTGGAATAAACTAACACAAAAATAGAAAACAAATGCTATATAAACTTGGAGAAAAAAAAATTCCTTGTCTAATTATTTCCCAGAATTATGTGTGCTCACATATTTGACTGTGTCCTGCAACTAGTGTCAAAAATTTGCAGATATATTTGAAGGATCACAAATTTTTGTTCATTTTAAAAACCACATTGAATTTTTATTTTTCTCCTTACATTACTTTAATCATAGTCAAGAACAATTTACAAGTGGTTCAGTGCTACCTAGGAGAGAGTATTCTAGAAGGAAATATAGATGTAACTTCAGTTCAGTGCAATAAACAATCAAATTAATGTAGTACCTACTTCCAAGATTGGGAGTCATTTCATAGGCATAATTATCCTTCTTTTGCTCACTAGAAAAAATGTTTTAATTAATTTTATATTTCATAAATCTTATCTTCAAAATTCACTTCTCCCAGGTGAGTGCTAATTTTTAAACCACTTATGTGGTCCTTACATTTATGGTATATATTGCATCCCACTGAGTTTATACTTAGAGATTAATGATGATTTTAAAAACCAGACAGTATTATCCTACTTTCCTTAGTTTGTAAAATATAATGACCAAGGAAATACAATTGTACAGTCCCAGGGGCAAAAAAAGGTTGTAATATAAAGTATTATTTTAAATTTAATTTTTATTCCAGTTCTACGTTGTCCTCTCCCTTTACCCCTCCTCCACCCGCTGAGAAATCCATAAAGATTTTTAGCAGGTGACACAAATACATTTACCTTAAGGTTAAAACAAATACCGCTTTTTAAATGATGTATGGTCCATTAAGATTATATAAATTTTATTTCCTGTTTTTTCTTAAATACTGTAATATAGATTTAGGAAGTCTGATTTCTTTGAAAGAAGTAATAAAAATAGCATTTTGTTATTTTTAAATTGCCTCAATTCTTTTTCTATGAGTAACTTAAAGCACAAAAATATAAATATATATTCTATTGAGATTGTAGAAGTATAAACTGAGACATCAGATGTTGAGATTAATGTAAAAGATATCAGGTAATAGTTCAAGTTGGGAATAAAATTCCAAAAACTAAATCAGATCTTAAGTAGTCTTAATTATCTGAACAACTTCTCTCACATATAAGTTTTAAGAAGTTTATATCCAGGAGATATTTCAGGCAAAATAATAATTGTATTTCAAGGAAACTTATTCTCAAATTCTAACGTATTGATGCTTTCATCCTCTAATCTATAAAAATCACCCGACTAAAAGCAGTAGGGAAAACACTGTTGTCTTTGGAAATTTCTGTGTTTGGGGAGTTTTCAGATGTTAGACATAGGCATCATAAATCATGGCTTATAAATAGTCTCACCTTTGTAGGATGTTTTGGTATAGAGGCCTATGGCAGGTGTCAATTTATAGTATATATCAGCATGCACTTCAAAAAAAACCAAAACGAAACTTTGCTACAATAGGTCATTCTTACCTGAGATATTTCATTCTCTTTTAATCGCTACTAGCTTTTAAACTCCCTAAGAAAATGGGCTTGGTTGTATTCTTCTTTGTATGCTCCACAGAATCTAACAGATCATGAATTCAGAACTAGAGAGAGCCTTCACTATCATTTAGCCCTACTTATACATTTTACAGATGAGATTATTGAAACCCAAAAAGGTGAAGCAATTTGCATTGAGTAGCAGAGTCAAGATTTGAACCCAGGTCCCATGCCTTCAAATATGGGACTCTTTTCATGACAACATGCTGCTTCCAAGTAGGTGTTCAGTAAAAAGGTTTTTGAATGAATGAGTTAATTTCTTTTAAGTGTTATAGTAGTTACATTCCATGTAGAGGTTGGTACTACATAGAATTGAAAACATACATTTTTGATATTTGAGTTAGCTGTTTGTGTTTTAGATACATGGACTTTCATCTGTTTTACTGAAGGCATTTCATGTAAATTCAGTCAAATAGTCTTTCCAGCACGTTCTCTGATTATAAGCTGCAAATCTTCCTGCTCCAACTCTCCTTTTTTTTTTAAAGGAATTACTTTCATTATACTTCTGACAGCCTCTTTAATTGAGGCCAAGGTGCTACCAAATTTAAAAGAAAAATGAACATATAGACAGAAAATCTGCAGGGATGACTCAAAACCTTGTTCCACAGGAGGCCACTTCACTCCACTATGTTTTGATCACAGTCACTCACAATGTACTAATTTTTCTTTTTTTTAAAAAAAACTATCTTTATGTCAAGCTGTCAATTTAATGGCTTATGAACCTAAAAAAATGACACATATAAGTTCATCTGTGGTCATATCCTAGAAACAAGGTCCGTATAATGATATTAAACCTGATCTTAAAAGACAAGAGATAGAGCTTCCCAAGGAAGGCACAATTGTACATTCCCAGGAGCAAAGAACCAGAATTGATAGAAAGATACACAGATGTAAGAGAAAGAATGAAGTGTCTGGTGATAAATGGAAAGGTGGATATCAATAATGAAGAGGTAGATACTGGGGAAAAGGAAGTAAAAAAGAAGGTTGTAATTGGACTTTTAAAATTCAGGATAATCTTATCTAAGCAAGATAAACTAGAACTTTCTTATAAGATTTAATGATTAACTGTGCTGGAGTTTTAAAAATCTCTCACAAAGACATTTGAATAAAGCTTGGACTTGTAAAACCTTTTAGGAAAGTATTTAGGACCTAGTGTTCATTGGACTTCATTTCAGTATCTCATACAACAGATTAAATGATTACCTCACGTGCATATCTCATGATCGCATTACTTTATGACTACGTCAGACCACAGCAAACCAGTTTCTAGTAAAAAAAAACATACTAAAGAAATATAAAAACCTTTACTTCATGTTACAAATTAGGCCTGTCTGTCCCTGTATAACCCATGAGTCATGTGAAATCTTTGAGTCATTTAATCCCTTTGAGAGCTTGACAGATTCTAAGCCTGGTGTTGATCCTTCTTCACAGCTGCCTCTTTCCTCCAAAAGCAGAATCCCTGTTGACATCAGAAGTACTTCTGTGATCAGATGAGATGCGATATTCACTATGTGCAAAAGGGATCAGAGCTTGGGCCTTTAAGAAGACTTACTCCCTGTCCATGCAAACAACTACCACCCCTTAGGGGGACCACACAAGATATTTCAGCTATATTTAATGTTAATTTAGATTAAAAGTTGGGGGTGGGGGGAGGAAAAACAAAGAATGGGAAAGAACAGATGAAGACTAGACTACGGAGTGGTGCTAGAAATCCCAAATGTCCAAATGACCTATGGTCAAGTATACTCTATGATGCTGATGTGTTATACATGCGTGCACACACACACAAACGCACATACACACACACCTCAAATAGGAAAGGAGTAGACTAGATCAATGATTTCATTAATAAAGGAATTTTCTTATGAGGAAGCTTTTCTACTAATACAAATCAGTACCTTTTCTGTAACTTACACTCTTAAAACGTTGCTTGGGGCACTCAGAGGTTAAGTGATTTGCCCAGAGTCATACAGCCATTATGTATTAGAGGTAGGCCTTCAATTCATCTTCTTTCCTCTGAGGCCAACTCTTTATCCACTATGCCACACAGCCTTCTTCTCTGTCTTTCTCCTCATTTTTATCTGTGTTTCTCATATCTATCTGGGTCTCTTGATTCTGTCTCTCACATTTCTCTCTCTCTCTCTCTCTGTCTTTCTTAAAATCTTTTAATATAAATAAATATTGAATATACGTATATTATATATATATGGATATGGATATGGAGATAGAGAGAGTAATGATCAATCATATTGTATTCTGGACCACAGTTGAAGGCATGAAACTTTGTTCTTCCGTTGTACCAGTCTTCTCATTCTCTGGAATTTCATCTGTTTCTTTTCCTATTATTTCCTAAAAATGTGATCACACATATACATGCATGTACACACATGTGCACAATGCAATGCACACATGTATACACATATGCTATACATGTATATATGATATGCTTATACATATATTCATCTGCATACATGTTATATACACACATATTTAAATGGTCAGTTATAAACAGAACTCTGAATGAAGAACACTTTACTTTTGTAACTTTTGAAATTAGTATCAAGTAATATATATTGCCATGATCTCTAAAGTCTTCTAAGTGCCTTTGGTATTGGTCTCACCACAACTATAACACACAGCATTCCTTTTGCTAAAATATGGCATGATAAATGTGTATATGAAATTTATATTTTTAATCCCAGAGTGTCCACAAAGAAAATTATTAAAATTAAAAAGCAATTGAAAATTGATTTAGGTATAAAGTGGACAAAACAACTTTGACTTTGCACTTAACAGATGTACTCATTATATAGCTCATGGTTCCCCCAAATCATTTGGCTTTTATTTGAGCTTATTAAAATACCCCATAAAACCTATTTGACCTCAAAAAGAATTGTGGTTTATGTTAAGGGGTATACTTCTCAGTGTCCTCTGTGTAATATGGAAACTAGTACTTTATTACAGATGTTGTGGTTGTGTCCCAAATTCCCAAATTAATGTCTTTTTGGTTAGAAGTGGTCGATATTATTCACACAATAAAATAACTCATCTGATTATTCCCTCTAATACTGTCTTTGGTATGTTATGGCCAGATTCTGTTCTCAAATACGAGTAAGTCCCTTTGACTTTTATAACTTTAAATTGAGGACAGTTTGCTTTAATGGGGTGGGGTATGTGTATAAAATTTGATTTTACTTCTTTTGGATGAACTTATTTTTCAGGAAGTTTGGGTAATATTTCAAAATCACTTTTCACTGCTAAGACATATTTCTTCATTAAATGGAAATTTGATCAACCCTCATTTCTTAAACCCTGGATATTCAAAAGGACTTTAATCATTGGGAGAGACTTTTCTTAGTGATTTTTTAAAGAATTATTAGAGGATCCTGATGAATCAGGCCTCTCCGGCCGAATGCTAAACCTCCCACCCCTCCCCTTTTGTAGTTTTTTTTTATGTCCAGCAAGATCCTTCTTCAACATAGTGGGATTTGTCTGGCCTGAAAAATGATCATTGGCAAGAAAGACTGTTGCAGAGAACATGGACATGTGGGGTGGGAAGATGGGCTAAATAACCTCCAACGTTCCTTCTAGCAATGAAATTATATGATTTTATGTGTCTTTCACTGTCCTGGAGACAAAGGGAAATCACATACCTATTATCAAAGCCCTTTTGCTTTACATGGACATATGTTAATATTCCAATTTTGACTCATTGATATAGCTATACTGAGTAATGGGAAAGTACTGATTTTTTAAAGAAGGAAAGGAACATTATTTTAAAATGCCCAGCAAGTACCAAACGAAATTATTTTACTCTTTATCGTTTGTAACGCCTAACTTATTTGATAAGGTCTCTCATATACAATTCATCCCCTTCTGTTTCTGTGAGCAGTTTGTCACTTAATTAATGTTTATTAAATGACTTCCTATCATTAACGCTATTCTGATTTTCTCAAACTAGAAAAAAAAATGTTCATTTTTAAAGATAACATTCTTCATACTTTTGCTTTTACTATAAGAATGCAAAAATGAGCTCAAATATGAAACAAAGTCACTGATCAGACAGTATATTAATTGTTGACTAAAGTCTGAACAGAAATCAGAGGTTATTGATTCTTAGTCCCTTGGATAAAGTTAAAGATCATGCTGCCATTTAAAGATGTCCAAATGTTTGTCACCACAAGCCATGTTCCTCTTCAGATATGATTCATAATTCAACTAAAACTACCCTAAAAAAATGCATTTAAAACCTCTCATGACAAAATCTATTCTCTCCCTCCATTAAAGGGAAAATAAAATCTCCTTGGGGCATCTAGGTAATGCCATGGATAGAATGCGATTCTTCGAATCAGAAAAACCTGAGTTCAAATCTGGCCTTAGACATATACTACTTGCATGACCCTAGGCAAATCACCTAATCATTTTTGCCTCAGTTTTCTCATCTATAAAACGAGCTGGAGAAGGGAATGGCAAACCACTCCAGTTCTTGACAAGAAAATCCTAAATGGGGTCAGAAGGAGTCAGATAGGACTGAAACAACTGAACTATAAAATCTCATTTCCTTTATTGAGCCTTCTTAATTTGACTAGCACTTAGCCTTTCCTTAACCATAAGTAACCACTTAACTCCAGAATCAAAACAACATTCACACATTTATTTGTGTTCTGGTGTTTCTCTCTCTCTCTCTCTTTCTCTCTCTCTCTCTCTCTCCCTCCCCCCCACCCTCTCCCTGTCTTTCCCCCTCCCTTTCTCTCTCTCTCTCCCTCTCTCCTCCCTCCCTTCCTCCCTCCTTTCCTCCTTCCCTTCCTCCCTCTCTTTCTTTCTCTCTCTCTCACACGCTTTAATTTTTTTGTTTGCATTTATGTGTACGTGTATTAACACATATATGCATCTGTCTGTCTGTCTGTTTGGGTTGTGTCACTTTTCAGAACATCCTAGTAATTAAGTATAGTACTTAAAAATCCAAAATAACATCACATATCCTGTGGACAGGCTGTATCAGGGAAATTGTGGATTGGGCCTCCATCCAATCACTATTTCATATGAATCATGTTGCACAAGCAGCACAACACCAAATCCTAAGGCCTCTCCTAAATTCTCTTGATCACCTTAACAAGTTTGCTGTATGCTCCTGCACCCCAGAAAACATCTACTGAACTCTAAAGTACACAAGTTATCTAAGAGCTTGGCCAAAAGAATTACGAGCCTTGGAAGATCCTGGTGAATCTCTACTGAAACTCAGCACAAGGGAAATTTGTTGAGGGCTTATTCATGAGAAAGGCAAGCTGGTTTTGACTATTGAAGATATGCTGGTGTATCCTTAAGCACATTTTTAAGTGTGCATCCGTTTCCAATGATGTGAAGAAGGTAAAAGGCACTGTGATTTCTTTAACACAGTAACATTGTTATAGCTTTGCAGCATTCAAAATATGCACAAATAATAAATTTTGTTCAGTTGTTTCAGTTGTGTCTGGCTTTTTGTGACCCCATTTGAGGTTTTCTTGGCAAAGACACGGAAGTGGTTTGTCATTTCCTTCTCCAGCTCATTTTACAGATGAGGAAACTGAAGTAAACAGGATTAAGTGACTAGCCCAGGGCCACACAGCTGATAAGTGTCTGAGACCAGATTTGAACTCAGAAACATAAATCTTCCTGACTCCAAGCCCAGCGCTCTATTCACTGCAGCTGCCTTACTATAAATAGTAAATAGATAGTAACTGCTATTTGCCCCCTTCAGACTCTCACAAACTATTACTCAAAGTAAAGATTGTAGAGAATAAATAGTCAATAAGAACTTTTTTTTTTTTACCAATCATATGCGAGATATTGCCTTAGGGTATGGAGATACAAAAGAAAAAAAAACAAACAAAAACTATTCCCTGCTTTCAAGGGGCTCATATTCTGTCAGGAAGAAGTAATAGTCTCTTACTGGACAGAACTACTGAATGATTGACACTCTCAGTGCCATAGTAGGTAGAATCAGCTAGCTCTCACAATGTTCTCCTGAGTATGATTTAATTCACACAAACTAAGAACTTCAAAGGATAGCCTCTAACAGCTAGGAATGTCATTGCTGGTGATGGTAATCAGTGATCACACCTGGCATGTTTCACTGTAAGAGCACTACGGTGAAAATGAAATGTCTAGAAAGTCCCAGTTAGTAGCATGTCATTGTTCTGCCATACATAAATACATACATGCCCAACTCTTTCCATGTCCTTTTAGCTAGCTTTGCTTTCATGATGTGTGCTTATGGTTTCTACTCTTTCTTAGACTGTAAGCTGCTGAAGAGAAAATGGTCATGTCTTCTCTTTCCTCTTTAAGCCTCTACTGCACCTAGTGTGTATTCAGTTTGTAGTTAATTATTTTTTTTTGTTATTTTCTAATGTTGATAAAAAAATAAAAACCTTTCTTGGTACTTTTTGTTTCTATATCACTTCTGTTTCCAAAAATATTTCTTTTTCTCCCTTACTTGGCTAGCCTACTGTGGTGACATAGATTAAAGAAAAAAAAGCTTAGCAAACGTATTGAGCACATCTGATAGAATGTGAAATATTCTAGACCCACAGTCCCCCACCTCTACAAGACAGGAGTATGATCTGTTTTCTCATCTGACACTTCTTTTTACTCTTTAATAATAAATAACCCAAATTCAGTATGATTAATTTTTTTTTTTATGAATTCACACAAAGCATCTTATGGTAAAGCAGACTGACTGAGAAAACACCTAGCCTGCTGAAGTCTGTTTGATTCTGAGAACCCCAAGAACAGACTCTTGCTTTCCTATCTGAGAGTTATTGCAACTCTAATTAAGATCAATTTTTTCCTATAGCATATATTTCACCAAATTCAGTATTATGGAAACTGTAAAGTGCTTAATCTCATCTGTGGTAATTAAAAGCAAGAATATGCCTCAGATAAAAATAATGACATATTTTGTTAACTTTCCTTTCCCCTCCACCCGTCTCTAGCTTCTGATTCTACGTTGCTGTTTTATCCTTTGGTGAGATGACATTGTGTGAGGTGGAGGGGCTGGTGTCTCTGTTTAGCATTGCCTTCATTAGAATGTTTCAAGGTTAATTTTGAAACCACTTAGCGCAATGCTTAGCACACAGTAGGTGCTTTATAAATTATTGTTGAGTGATTTACTGACTGCAACACTTGGTGGT
Organism: Phascolarctos cinereus; assembly: GCF_003287225.1. NCBI lineage: Eukaryota > Metazoa > Chordata > Mammalia > Diprotodontia > Phascolarctidae > Phascolarctos > Phascolarctos cinereus. The sequence goes on along the minus strand of NW_027556180.1, from coordinate 178,888,879 downwards.
ATAGTGAATAGAGCATGGGGCCTGGAGACAGGAAGACTTCAGTTTAAATCTGGCCTTAAACTCTATGCATGCCATTTATCCTCTCTGCTTCAGTTTCTTCACATGTAAAATGTAAATAATAATAGTAGCTACCTCCCAGGGTTGTTGTGAAGATCAGGTTAAATAACCTATACAAAATGCTTTACAAATCTTAACTCACTATATAAATGCTAGCTGTTACTGTTATTACTTACTATTAATAGCAGTATAATAATAATAATAATAATAATAATAATAATAATAATATTATTGATGGGCTATTAAGAATAGTCTATAAGTACAGGGGTACACTAGGGCCAGCTCCAGAGGAAACAAGAAAGGATTGGTTGTATTTGTGTATCTGTGTGTATGAGAGAGAGAAAGAGAGAGAGACAGAGACAGACAGAGAGACAGAGGCAGAGAGAGACACACATCAGACAGAGAGAGAGAGAGAGGAGTACAGCAGATATATATTTGAAAATAAAAAGGTTTGCTTAGAGATCAGAGGCATTTGGAGCCAGATCATACTGGCTCATAGAACCAGTTAAAACTTACAGTTCCAAAATCAGCACACAGTATAAATCAGGGCTTGATTTATTATTTTGTTGATTATCTAGACAAGAAAATAATGGAAAAAGTTTAATAATGTAGATTAAATTTAAAAGTGTGTTTTTTGAGAGTATTTGTTAAATATTTACCAGCACATCCAGAAAGTACCGATTCTTCATATCTTTAATACAATATCATTGTTCCACTTTCCACCACTATCGATTCATAAATTAATGTAAATTCTATCTTTTCCTTTATCTCTATATTCCAGAAACCAATAGAAATAAGTTTGATAGAAAAGAAGTAACATTATTATTCAACATCTACAGACTGAGTCCATGGAGAGGAAGAGAGAGGGTAGGGAATAAGCACATATTAAGCACCTACTGTGTGCTATGCATTATACTAAACACTTTACAAATATTATCTCATTCAATGCTCACAAGAGTCTCAGGAGATAGGTACTATTACAATCCAAAAATTTAGATTTAGAAAGCGAGGCAGACAGAGGTTAGGTGACTTTCCAGGGACCTGCAGCTAGTAAGGATTTGAGGCAGGGCTCTATCCACTGTGCACCTAGCTGCCATGGAGTCATCATCATAATAGTGTTCATTTAGCTTTAAGGTTTGCAAAGTATTTTGCATATATTAACTCACTGAATCCTCACAAGAATCCTCCAAATAGAGCAATGCAAGTATTTTTATCCTCTTTTTAAAGATGAGGGGGGAAAAAAGATCACACAGCTACCAAGGGAAGAAATTTGGGTTAATAAACAAGTTGTCTGACTCTATATCTAAGGCTAACTATACCATAACTCTCTACTAGTCATGTGCTAAGCATTATTATGTCATTATAATATACTGATCTTCAACATGTTATCTGTGTTCACAAAATACATTTTCATCTTAGTTCAACACTCCTGTGTCCTTATTTATACTCTATTCAGAAGGACTTTAACCTGTAACAGCCATGTTGTATTGTAATTTACATTTGGGACAAAAGTGAATGGGTCATCTCTTTTATTCCTTTTTCAGAGAAAATTCTAGCACTGCCTTTTTATGTGTTTTGATGAAGATTCAACTCAGGCTAGTGTTTGTAACTGAAAAAAAAATGAGGGGAAGCGTGAGATGATGACAGTAGGTGTAGATTGGAATTTAGGGAATCTGGATTCTAGCCCTGGCTTTTTCACTTGTAGTCTTGGACAAATCATGTAACTTTCTGCTTCTCAGTTTTGGCATCTGTAGAATTAGTAGGTTGGTTTAACAATATATCATGGGTACTGCCTTCTAAATGTCCCTGTACCGCTTTTCTGGTGATCTATGTCCTATCTTTCCTTAAAAATCAATTTCATGTCTTATTGCTTAAAAGAAGCCTTCCCAGAGGGACCCAGCTCACAGAGATCCTTCCTGCCCTTAAATTCCAGTAGCATACATTCTCTATTCCACTTATTGGTCACTAATCATTCATTACTTTTATGTTTACTTACTTCTGTGTGTGTATATGTGTTTCTGTGTGTGTGTGTGTGTGTGTGTGTGTGTGCACGCGCATGTGTTTGTGTGTCCTCTCTCTTACATTAAACTTTAGGATCTGCAAAGGTATGACCTTGGTTTATGATTATTTATATCCTTTGACTCAACACAGTCCACTAAAATTAGCCCCACTTAATATTTTTTTTCCCAAGGGTGCGCTTGTACAACTGTAGGGGGAAAATGTTGTCTTAATTTTAATTCAATTCAGTTCAACAGACATTTAAGCACCAAATATATCAAAGGCACAGTGTGACTATCTCAGTATTCTGATTGATCTCAAAACATCTCAAAACAACATGAAACCACAATACAATGAAAACTCATAGTTTAAGAAAAATTCAAAACAATATTAGGTCTATTCCCTACAAAAATAGAAGTTTGATAGGAAACATGCCAGAGATTTTTAAACTGTTTGCAGAGATTTATTCTTTCTTGAAAGATAGCTTCATGCTCAAACTTTCTTTTATTTACTAAAAAAATTAAGTATAGATGAAAACATTAGTCACAGGACTGGAGACTGACAGTTTGCTAACTAGTACCTAGCACCTAGCGTAGTGCCTAGTACACAAAAACATTTAGTAAATTTGTTGATTGATTGATTTTAAAGTAAATAGTTCAAGACAATTTTTAAAATAATGCGCTAATTCATGAAAAAAAACCAAACATAGGAAACATTTAAATTAGGTAACTCTCATTTTGACTTTGAATGTATTCACAAGTAAAGTTGCCCATGGAGTTAAAATATGATTTGATTTATATACCAAGGTTCAGGAGCATAGCTACTCCTTTCATCTGTATTCTTACAAAATTAAGTTGTGGGGGGAAAATACTGAAACAAAAAAAAATCCTAGAAAATATGGTGATTATGCAATGAAATAAATCCCTCCCCCCCTTTTTTTGATTGAGTCACAGATTCTTGTCTCTTTTTTAACTTCTTATTTTACACCCATGGTAATTTTCTTTGTGGTATCTTCTCTTTCACTTGAATTGAAAACCCTCCTTCCAGCATAGTACAAGGAAGAAATTAGTGGTGTCAGACTGTCTGTATTTGATTCCTGGCTCTGCTACTTATTAACTGTGTGACCTTGGGTATTTGATTTCACAATTTTCGATGGCAAGAAATAACTAGTTGGTTCTTTGGACCTTTGGATATTTCCTAAATCCCACTTTGATTTCAGTTTACAGTAGCTTTGAACGGGCAACAAAGCTAAGGACTAAACTAAACAATCCTCTATTAGAAGTGGAAGAATGACTGTGCTGTATTTTGATGGGTTTATTGGAGATAAGAGAAATGGCCATATTATCTTCTGAGCATCTCAAAAATAAACCTATAGTTTAATAGATGCATGATTTTTTTTTATTGTGGGTGTTCCGTTTACTGTTGCAGGTCACAACCTATCCCCACATCCTCTTTTCTGTGGGATTGTCCATTCCTTTAAATGAATCTTCCATTGAAGAGCTACACATTTATTAAAAAAAATCTTTTCTTCTAAAATCAAAAAGAAACAAGATAGCATCAAAAAAGCAACACTGGGATTTCTCCTGCCCAGTCTCAACTCCTTTTATACCCACTTTCATTTTGGTCACAGCTTTGAAAGGCAGTTTTTCTTAGCGTTGCTTGCATTGGTTTGGATGTTGGACGAGAGCATGCTTGAATCCACGAAAGTTTTATATGAAACTGAAAGTCTTTAGGGAACATTGAAGAGCTGTATTTCCTTGTTCATAAATAATATGATGGAAAAACAATAGCATGTGCTGACTTTTTTGTAGACAAGGAAGACTTGTGGTCACAGCTCACAGCATTTGTCAGATGAATTGTGAACTCCCAACAATCAAAGTTAGTAAAAGAAACAGGAAACTGAGCGCAAGGGTATGGAGACGTGTATATATAGGTCGTTATATATACACATATATTTATACATACATGTTCATACACACATATAGATGTGTGTATATGTATATACTTATATGTATATACATATACGTATGCACACATATCTACGAATGTATTTAGAAACAGATATATCCTACTTGGTTTTTCCATTTCCTTTTAAGGAAACATAGACTTTTAAGTCAGACACTTAAAAGATTTTTTTCTTTTTCCTTTATATATTTAACTTAAATCATTCCATCAAGCTATTTTATGGATACTTGCCACAATTGCACACTTTGTAGAGGTGGGAACTTGGAAAATATTTACGTGCAAAATATATACATATAAAATTAGGAAATTAAAAAAGTTAAACTTAAGGAAGATATTCATTTATTCACATTGTAGCACTGCATCTGAAATATGAATTTAAGAGTCCAGCTACTACTAAAAAATGCCACATCTGTTCAGTGTGAATTCATGTTATAGATCCTACATTTTTGCATATCCTGAATTTTATATGTTTATATTTCAAACATAAATACTACATTAAAAGAAATGTATTTTATTTGCTTTTACTTTTGTACCTTAAGCTTTTATGAGTAGAAAAGTTTTAAAATCATCAAATACATGTGTGCATCCAAATAGTAAAATAACTGAATTAGTCTAGAACTATTTAACTATTCATCCCTTTTACTATGTTCCTTTAAGCCATGAGTCATATAAAATAATATAACTGAATAAATTGAGAATTTCATCAGAATCATTTAGAATTTTATCAAATTGATATGCAAGAATGGAAGTTCATCTATCTTGTCACATTTTAACTTCAAGAGAAAATAGGGAAGAATTTTCCAATTAATATTGATTCTTAAACATTTTCAACCTCTTAAATTCAAACATTCACACTTGAATCCCAAAATATCTTAATTTGCTTTGAAAGAGGAAGTGTTGTTTTTCTTCATTCATACAATTAAAAACAGCCAAACAGATTTTGCTTCAACAATTCAAAATGATTCACATGTAAGTGAGAACAAATATGGAAAATTCAAGCCCCAAACAAAATTACAGAAACTTGAATTATAATGATAATTTAAAATGTGTGTAATTTAATTATAGTTTAGGGTCTGCTATAATGAGCCCAATGCTACTCACTCTATCTATATCAAATGTGATAGTACAGTAATATTAGATATGTTTCTCTCTGAGCATTTTTTACACATTTCTGAAAATTGTGATACCTGTGCCAGAATCCATCTACAGTACCAAAGCTTTCTTTTTTGGATGGGAAAGTGAATTTAACAAATTGTCAAAACATGATAGTGCAAACTTTCATTTCCACATAGGCTGATATAAAATATGAATATTGACTAGCTATGTGAATTGTAAATGTATAAAGTTAGCAATGTGGTAATTTCAAAAAGGGATATCTCTAGAAGAAAGTTTAAAATATGCAAATTGTGGATTCAGATTAGATACTTCTTTTTATTTAAAGCTAACTTTACATTACATTTCAACCATGACTCTTCTTTCATATTTACCATTTCCTGATGGTATAAATGCTTGAACCAGAGACCAAAATGAGTATGAAAACAATCTTCATTAAATCCCCTTTATATTAGAATACATGAGAAGACAGTACATTTACAAAATCAGAGCCTCCATTACTAATTAAAAAATAATGCTCTCTCGATGAATTGAAACACAAGATGCTTGTTTCAAGTCCCAGCTCTTTTCCTTACTCATTCAATCACTTGCATTCCCATAATATTCCCAAAGTAAAACTCTCCTGCAACACTTGTATAACCATTCTTGACATAGCAGGACTATTTAGAGTGAAAAGTTGAAGGAAAACGTGGAAGAAATTGTGTTTAGAAAAGGGTCAAGCAATCCACAGCATATTACAGGGGACCTTTAGAACAAAAGTGGGTGTATTGTGAAAATTCTGGGAGATGAAGTAAGGTAGTATCCTCTATGCCTTGGGCTTTTTTGGTAAAGACTGAATTGTGTTCATCAGTATAATGTTCAAGCCTTGAAATATGAATCAACAACTTATTGTAGAAGATCAGTTCAAAGATAGAAAGATAAAAGTATATGCATTTTAAATACATAATTTAGATCTTAAGTCACAAGATATAGAGACCTATATCAATCATCTATCCATCTATCTTTTACCTACCCATCTATATCTATCTATCTACCTACCCATCTATATCTATCTATCTATCTATCTATCTATCTATCTATCTATCTATCTGTCTGTCTGTCTGTCTGTCTCTGTCTATCTATCCATCCACCTATCTGCCTGCCTGTCTTCAAACTCTTTAATCTCCCCATATGTCATCTCTTCTTTTTCCTTTCAACTACCAAATTTCTTAAAATGTGTCTACACATCCTCATCCTTAGCACTGCCTCCTCATCCTTACCACTCCCTCATTCATCATCTAAGGCAATCTCAATTATGCTTTCAGTACTCCATTTACACACAGCATTTGAAGATTAGTAATTCCCTCCTGTTTTTCAAATCCAGTAACTTATTACCAGACCTTACACCCCTCACAATGCTATTTTTAGCATTCGATGCTAATGCCTAATACCACTTTCTTGCAATTCTCTCCTTTCTTGACCATTCCCATGCTGTTTTCTTAGTTCTCTTTGACTTCTCTGCTTATTATTCAAATTCCTTTCCCCCCACTTTTACAGTAAACATAGGCTCTGATCAGAGCTTTCTTCACCCTAAATTCTCTTTCTTTACCATCTCATCCACTCCCATAGCTTCCAAATCATTAGCTCCAGTTCTGGCCTCTTTCTTGAGTATTTTGATTTGGAGATGACCAACAGGGAAAGTCCAAATTTGTCAGTTTGACATTCAAGGAGACAGGATCTGTGAATACTCCATCACATCAACATTCTGTTTAGAATTTCAGATGTGACTTGTTCTAAAAAAAAAAAAATCTTTCTCCTTGATAGTCTGTCTCCTTTGTGGCTAGCCATCAGGTTTACTACCTCTATTATTCAGAACCACCTTGGTGCCAATCCTCTTTCCTGTCTCTTCCTATACCTTGATCCATTTTCATAGGTCCTCAACATCTAGATGCCCGAAATGAACTTAAGTCCTCTGAGTCCAGATGAACCAGGTCCAGGGTCATGAAGTTCTTGCCATGTCTCTATTGGTAATCAATTAAGAATCATGAGAAAGGAGCTATAGTGCTGGAGAGGGGCAAATGTCTTGATTTTCATAAAAAGGGATGAGGATGATGTCTTCAAACTATGTAGGTAAGTTTCATGGCATATACTATGAAAGAGGTAATTCAGAGAGAGGCAGAGACAGACAAAGGTATTCAAAAACTTAGAGACTGGGTGGGTGAGGGCAAAGAATCAGATGCAGACAGACAGATAGACAGACAGTGTTCCTGATCATTATAGAAAGACATTACAATACACCAAGAACTGGTCAGAGCAGGTCAGCCTCTTTTTCTTTATTACCAGGATTACTAGAATGCAAAGTGAGGGAATGCCATAGGCAAAATATAATTGTATTTCTGCAAATCACTTTAAATTTCTCATGCTCTTCTTGTGATTAAAATAAAGAGAGGTGAGTTAAATAATAACACCTTGATGTAGATTAGGAACTGACTAAACTGGATCCAAAACGCAGTCATTAATGTGTCAATGTAAATTTGGAGAGAGGTCTCTAGTGAAATGCACTAGAAAGCAGTCCTTGCTCTGTGCTGTCTCATCCTTTTATCAATAATATGAATGAAGGTATAGACAGCCTTTTTTTAATCATAATTTTGTATGTAATGTAAAACAGAGAAGTATAACTAATGCATTGAATGATCACCTGGATCCAAAAATAAGAATTATGTCCTTAAATCTAAAAAGGTAAAATTTTATATGGACAAGTATAAACCTCCAACTGAACAAATATTAGATAATGAAGGAGCACAATAGCTGCTTCAAATATTTGATAAGCTCCCACATAGAAAAAAATTTTTTTATTCCTAAGGGAATCAGAGCAATGGGTAGTAGTTGTATAGAGGGAGATTTGGATTTAATATAATGGAAAACTTCCTTACAGAACTCTCCTAAGGTGGAATGGATGTTACTTTGAGACAGTGCTCAACTCTTACCAAAGGTCTTAAAGTAAAACCTAGATGACAGCTTGGAATATTGTAATGGAGACTTCTGAAGAGACCCAGACTGGGCTGAATAATAATCTCTGAGCTCATTTAACCAGGGCATCTTAACCTAGGGGTCTGTGAACTTATATAAAAAAAAAGATAACTGTATTTCAATATTATTTTCCCCTTGTAATCTTACAAATGTTATTTTGTGCATCTAAAATATATAATCCTACGTTGTTTTTTTTTACTTTATGTTTCTATAAACCTTTTTTTTTTGGGGGGGAGAAGGGACCAATGGGAGTCAACAGACTTCTAGAAGGGTCTGTGACAGAAGAAAAGGTTAAAAACATCTGCTTCATACTATTAGATGTTATGGTTCTGTAAGGGGCTTGAAGTTGCATCAGCTTTTTTTTGACTGCTATGTTATACATTTGCCTCTTACTGAGCTTTCAGTCCACTAAAAATCTCTTGTTTTTGTCTTTATCACATAATCTGCTGTCTCAAGCTTTGCCTTCTTCCTTTCCCTCCATCTCTCATTCCTTCTATTCCTCCCTCCCATGCTTTCAACTAATGTAGTTGATTTTTTGAACAACTGTAGTACTTATTTTCTTCCTAGTAAATTTAACCTTTTTTATGTGGCCCATTATTCTAGCGTGAACAAAATACATTTCGATACTTATTTTGAAATCCAATATACTGATTTTTTTCTCAGTTTTATGCCATCTACACATGTAATTAACTTACCACGTAAACCTTCTGCTAAGTAATTAATAAAAATGCTGAATAGAAAAGGTTTAAGAACATTTACCTAAGGGAATTCCATTAGACACCTCTTTATCAAGTGATATTTCTTTAAAAAATTCCATCTTCTGGTTATTTCTCTTTGATAGATCTATGTTTGTATCCATATCCACATCCACATCTATATCAAATACAACTATATCTATATAGATATAGGTACTCATATATATATATATATATATATATATATATATATTTACCTATAGATATCAATATATAGATATAGATAAACATGTTATTGAGAACCATCCTTTCCCTAGCTCCAAAAGGCAGTATGCTATAATGGATAGATGGTTAAACTTGGAATCAGGAAGACCTAGTTCTGAGTGCTGCCTCTGACACATTGTGTTTGAATAAGATATTTCAACAGAAAGAATATTGACTCTAAAATCAACGGGCTTGGGTTTGATGCTTGCTATTTATTTGACTCAAGGTTAATTATTTCACCTTCCTGGGTCAGTTTCCCCGTATGCAAAATGAGGGCCTTGATGTCTTATGATGTCTCTTGAAGCTCTAGAACCATGACTTGGTCTTTCAGTATACCAGAGAACACTGTAAACTGTACATTATAGACCAGCTGCAGTAGTACAAGTTGTTCACCACATCACTGGGTTCAAAGATCTGGACAAGCAAACAAACAAAAGCAAAGGAAAAATATAAAATGGCACTCAGCCCAGTTCTTGTAGTTTAAGAAGTTTGTTTCATTAAACTTAATTCAAGGTTTGGCCTTAACCTCAGTTTCCAAGTTTCGCTATCAGCACTCCTTCTTCATGTAACCGGTATTGTAGCCAATCTACCATATTCAAGCAAACGAATATACTTACGATTTCTGTTCTTGTACATTGTAGAAGATGGATAAATCTTTGTCCAACTGAATTGAATTTCCTTCCTCCATGTCCTTGTTTAGTCTAGTCCCTCTATCTGTAATGATATTGCAGAGCTCAGCTGATTCAAATTTATAGAACCTTAGATTTAGAAGGGATTCCAAAAGCCACCATGCTTCATAAGAATCCCCTATTCCACATACTGACCTTGTGGGCTTCTAAGCTTTTCTTGAAGTTCTGTAGTGAGGGGGAGACTCCTAAGGCATTCCATTCAAATTTTGGATAGTTCCATTTATTGGTAAGTTTGTTTCATTTTGTTTTCCTTAAATCAAGTCAAAATTTTCTTCTTCTCCCATTGCTTCAGGGACAAAGTAGAACCAAGATAAATTATTCTTCTGTAAGACTTTCCTTCAAATTATTAATGACAGTTATCAGTTTCTATTTAAATTATTTTGAAGTTGTCTTTGCTTTGTAGGATCATATATTTAAAATCAGAAAGGTCTATCCCAAATCCCTTATTTTACACATGAGGAAACTGAGGCTCTATAGCAGTCAAGATCATATGGATGTGAAATGGCAGATAAGGATTTGAACCCGGACCACTGAATCTAAAGAAAGCACTCTTTCCATTGAAATTCATCGCCTTCCTCAACCTACTCTTTCAACTCAACAATTTCATTCCATCTAACAATCATTTATAAAGTGTATATATTACATGTAGAGCATTGTGCTTTATCCAGGAAGAAATGTTATAGTTAAGACAGTATATGAGTAGCACTCAGTCTAGCAAAAATCTCATTCATTTTTTATTTTTTAATTTTTAGGCAATTGGGGTTAAGTGACTTGCTCAGGGTCACACAGCTAGTAAGCGATAAGTGTTTGGTCTGAGGCCAGATTTGAACCCAGGTCCTCCTGACTTCAGGGCTGGTGATGATCCACTGCGCCACATAGATGCCCCACAATCTCATTCATTTTTCCAAACCCAGCTTCTCTTCCACCTTTTCCCATAATTTGAAGAGGTGGAAGTAACCTCCGCACTTGCCTCAAAAAAATAACAACAACAGACGTTGGTACCTGCAAAAAATCTGCGCAGCCAAATACCCAATGAGTGGTGATATAGCCTTTAATGAAGAGTTAACTATTTCCTAAAGCTTCTCTTTCCACTTTTAGATAGCTCTAATTTTTAGGAAAATTTTTTTCCCCCTGACATCAAGCCTAGAGCTCTCTGTATGTCTTCCTTTGTTTCTGTCTCTTTCTCTCTCTGTCTATCTGTCTCTCTCTCTCTTCTCTCTGTATCTCTTGTTTTTCTCTCTTTTTCTCTCTATTCTGTTCTATCTCTGTCTTTCTCTATCTCTGCCTCTGTCTCTCTCTCTCACTATTCTCTGTTTCTATCTCTCTTTCTATATCTGTCTCTGTCTACATCTCTGTTTATATCTCCCTTTCTCTGTCTCTCTGTCTGTCTGTTTGGCTCTCATTTGTCCTTTCCTATTCTCTAGGGCCAAGCTCCATATGATACTCTGTCAAATATTTTGACACTATACTCTTCCTCAAATATTCCCAAGTTCTTCAGCTGCTTTTCATATGGCATGGGCTAAAGGTCTTTCATTACCCTGGTTGCCCTCCTCTGGCTGCTCTCTAGCTAATCGGTGTCTTTTCTAAAATATGTTGGACGCAGGATGGTCTGGACAGGGTGAATAAAAAAATGCTAGATATTTTATCTTGGAAAATATGACTTTCCTAGTTAACCTCAAGATCTTATTGTTTTGTTTTGCTTTTGACTGCTTCACCACATAGTTAACTCTATCATATAAATGGTTTTTTGCTTTTGTTTTTGTTTTTTGCTATGCCTCCTCATCATCCTGTATGTCATAGGTGGGCAGGGAACTTGTGCCCTGTGGGTCAGCACAGTCTTTGGGAAATGACCCCATTGGCCTTCTCATTCCCTTCAGTGAGTATGAAAGGGGACCTAGGAAAAGTACAAGTAGTGGAATTGCTCAAAAAAGAGTGAAATTATGTCCATGGACTAAGACTTTATAGAAACTTAATATATATAAATGAATGGTGTATTGTGTTTGTGTTAATATTCAGTTGTACTAACTTTTATTTGAATATGCATAATTCTCTTCCCCTCAGGGGAAAGGCTAATGATTTTACCAGCTGTATGACTTTGGCAAGTCACTTAACCTTACTTTACCTCAATTTCCTCATTTGTAAAATAAAAATACCTATCTCAAATTTGTAAGGATTAAATCATATGTAAAGTGTAACATGTAAAGTGATTTAAAAAAACTTAAAGCAATATATTATTACTATTATCATTAGCTAGCAATCGTTATTACTATTATCATTAATAATAGCATCATTATTATTAGAAAGCTACTTCCTAAACTCACGTCTGTCTTTATAGACATGACGTGTTCTGATCAAATTTTAGACCCAATTTTCTTACCTGCCAAGGTTTGTTTGCAGCCCAACTATAATACAATGTGTTAATAATTCTTTCCTAGTGTACCATCTAGCTTTTATAGAAATCATTAATAAAAATGTAACTGACAATGTTGAAAACAGGGGGAAATTATTTGCATTCAGCAAATTTGAATTCAGGGAGATGTCTTCCTAACTCCATGTCCTGCACTGTGGCACACTGCACCACCTAGCTGCAGCTGAACAAGGTCTAAGTCCATTTATTAAGATTATCTTTTTAGTTGGAGAATATGTAGGAAAATTAGAACACTGATGCATTGTTGGTGGAGCTGTGAATTGAACCATTCTGGAAGATTGGAACTGTGCCCAAAGGGCTACAAAACTTTGTATATCCTTTGATCCAGAAATACCATTTCTAGGTCTGCACCTGAAAGAGATCATATAAAAGGGAAAAGGACCCACGCATACAAAAATATTCCTAGCAGCTTTTTTTCTGGTGGAAAAGAACTGGAAATTGAGGGGATGCCCATCCATTGGGGAATGGCTGAACAAGCTGTGGTATTGTGGTATTGTGGTACTATTGTTCTCTAAGAAATGATGAGCAGGTGGACTTTAGAAAAGCCTGGAAAAAACTTACATGAACTGATGCTGAGTGAAGTAAGCAGAACCAAGAGAACATTACAGCAACATTGTGCACTGATCAACTATGATAGACTTAACTCTTCTCAGCAACACAATGATTCAAACAATTCAAATGCTATCCACATCCAGAGAAAGAACTATGGAGTCTGAATGTAGATCAAAGCAGACTATTTTCACTTTTTAAAAGTTTTTTTTTCTATTTCTTGTGTTTTTTTCCTTTTGTTCTGATTCTTTTTTCATAACATGACTAATGTGGAAATATAATTAATATGATTGTACATGTATAACTTATGTAAGATTGTTTGTTTTCTTGGTGGAGGAGGAGGGAGAGAGGGAAGGAAAAAATTTGGAGCTCAAAATCTTATAAACATGAATATTGCAAGCTATCTTTACATGTAATTGGAAAAAAAATACAAAATACTATTAAGTAGAAAGAAAGATTTTCTATCTAGATAACCTTCTAGCCCATGGCTCTCCATCTTTTCCACAAATTTGTCATAGTCTAAATCTTTAGGTATTAGACATTCAGATAACAGCATAATTGATCTTTATACAAACACTATTTGTCTATATATGGTAGGATTCCATGATTTCTTCCTCTATGCAAATAATTTCACTTTGTTCCTCTGTTATGCAACTTACACAGCAACAAGGTGACCCAGTAGATAGAGCACCAGGCCTGGAGTTGGGAAGACCTGAGATCAAATCCAGCCTCAGACGCGTAATTGTTTGCCTCAGTTTCCTCTTCTGTAAAATGAGCTGGAGAGGAAAATGGCAAACCATTGCAATATCTTTGCCAAGAAAACCCCAAATGCAGTCAGGAAGAGTCAGACACAACTGAAACAACCAAACAACAACAACAACAAATACATTCTACCTTTTATTATATATGGATAAAGATATGGATAGATAGAGAGATAGATAGAGAGACAGATAGTCCATAATTTACCACTCTGTGATAGTGCCAAAATGGCCTAATTTTCTGAGTCTCAATTTTTTCATCTATAAATTAAAAAAAAATACTTGCTCTACCCTACCTCTTGGAGTTTTTGTGAGTAAATATAATTATCACCATTATGCTAATAGCACCCAGAACAATGGTTTGCATATTTTTTGTTGAACAAATGAATGTGAGTGAAATGAGTAATAGGGGATATAAAAATGAGCAAAACTCTCATACTTTTTTTTAACTTAAATCTCTTTACAATCTGGCTTAACCTCTTTTTCTAGACTATTTTCTAATTATTTCCCCCCTCACACATTTAACAATCTAACCAAAATAATATATACTTGGTATTCCCCTTAACCAATATTCCATCTCCTTCTTTTGCATAGGTTGTTGTCCTTGTCTGAAATGCTTTCTTTCCTCATTTTTACCTTAAAGAGTGTTTAGTTTCCTTCAAAGCTCAGCATGATTCCCATCTCCTTTTCTGATCCCTCAAAATATTAGTACTCTTTCTACCCCTGAATTAGTTTGTATTTACTTTGCAACTGTTATATATTAAATGCATGTGGATATACGTTCTACCCCCTTCCCCTCACTATAGAGATTTAAATTGGGGGGGGGAGGATTGCTAGGCAATGGGGTTAAGTGACTTGCCCAGGATCACACAGCTACTAAGTGTCAAAGGCCGGATTTGAACTTAGGTCCTCCTCGCTTCAGGGCTGGTGCTCTATTCAGGGCTGGTGCTCTATTCACTGTACCACCTAGCTGCCCCTAGGGGATTTTTTTAAAGTCTTTGTCTCCCCAGAACCTACCACAGTGCTTGGCCCATCTGGCACACAGTAGGTGTTTAATAAATGCTTGTTGTAGTGAACAAACTTTTTTTTAATTGAAATTGACTTCTATATTTTTTCCCCATTTTAAAAATAATCCCAAAGAATCCTAAGGATACAGATTACAGCCTGGCCCATAGTAGTCCTGGACTCTCTTTTGAGATTATCTCCAAACCTGACACATATTAGGTGCTTAATGAATGCTTATTGACTGTTTACTACAGCCACATTCCTACTTTACTTTATGAAAACCTGATTTCCTTTGCAGAGAAGAAAATCACAATGACCTGCCATGTATAATTGAATAGAATTTTGTTGCTGTTGTTGTTTTTGCTTTTATTTTTTTGGATTCAGGCATGTGCACTTTTCTTTGAATATTCATAATTCCAAGAGAGCAGTAATATATAGCATGACTGAGGCTTTACCTCATATGCTGCCCTTAATTTAGCTCTTATGGGTAGGAAAGTTAGAAAGGAAACATTGAAAGTGTGCCTCAATGGTTAATTGACTAATTATTCACTCTTTAAAAGTTCCATTCACCTATATAATCAACTTCTGTCTTTTGCTTTTATAAAATGTTTCTATGAAAGAAGTGTTTTCAGAAGTAAATTTACTATCTTTCAGAAATTATAAGAGTATTTGTTTCAATCACTATCACTAATGGACAAAAAAGATCTTTCATATAAAGTAGACCTATCATTAATGAACAGAAGTATCTTTCATAAAAGTAGAACTTTCTAGTCACAACTGTTTTTTTTTCTCAAAATTAAATCCAGGGTTTTGCAGGAATTTAGTAATGTTCCAGCCTGAATATGCTTTTTGTAAATATCAATTTTCTGTTGTCAACTGTTTAGCTGCTGTTATGTCTTTAAATGTCAAATGACTCTTGATGCTCTTCAGAAATATTGAGAGGAAGATTTCCATGTGAAACTGTCACTTGCAGCTCAGAGAGTAATCAAAGGGAAAAAAACAGTAAAAACAGTAAAAAACAGTAAACTACCATCTCCACCATCTTCTTGCTAGTTCTTTTGGATTCCAAGTTATAAATGACTTTCTTGAAAAATGGTACTGTTATATTCTGAAATATACTGATGCCAAATAAAATATATGCAACAGGATTTATAGCAAGAGCTTAAGGAAGGGGCCGGAGAGTCTCCTTTTTCTTAATACCATATGTGTGCTTGGTTCCTTTTTTTTTTTTATACTTTACAGCTGGTGCCCTTAGCATCAGTCTGGACTCATTCTGGTTCTACAAACATAGGCTCTGCCATACGCTGCTCTGGAGTTGTCTTTTTTCAGCCATGATTTGTGGGAAATGATGACAAACATAGGAAGAGACAGTGGTGAAAGAGGGTTGAGATATTTCAATCCACCCTTCTGTTCAAAGATGCTGTTTTGTTTTGTTTTTCAGTCTTTGTTGTACATGTTAGGCTGCCACATGTGTCTGCCAAACTCTACTATGGAGGTGGGTGTAGGTGGGGTTTAAACAAACAGCCCGATTCTGGGTCCTATTCTGGGGAATTGTTGGAAAGCTGATTGGGGAGGCCTAAATGGCATGTGGAGGGTGAAATCATATTAAGGATCTTATGGATAGGCCACCAAGATCTCTGCATTATGCATTGCTATTGTGACATGACCCAAAATGCCAACAGATGTCAATCAATTCTGTATGAGCCTGGTAAAGTTTCCATTTAATTCTTCTTTGCTTTTGACCATCTTTTCACTTGGGCAAGGTCTGGTTGAAACCGTTGAGGCCTTGACTGCATAATTGATGCATCTGGCTTCACACTAGCCTCCCAAAGCTGCCTGGCTGAAGTTCTCCAAGGCTGAAAATGCCTGAATCACTGTACAGATGCTTCTTACTGTAGCCATGGGTGCATCTGTGTACCAGTGCATAGCTAAAGCACCCTGGCTCTTGACTCATGTAGACAAATTCACAATATTGTTAGGCTGTGATTTATGATTGTTTAGGGAGTTGAAAAATCACTTTGATGTGAACTGTTGCTCTTCGAACATATTCCAGATGTATTTAAAGCCCCAGATGTTAAAAGAAAATAACAACAACAACAATAATAATAAACTAGGTGAATATTAGAAATGAAGAAGCTATCCGTATTTGTAGTTTGGCAGACTCTCTTGAACTCTCTTACAAATATTTTGGGTTCAACAATATTTATTTGGCCAAACCCTTAATTTTTAAACCCCTGAGTATTTTAGGGGAAATTTAATCCATATGTTTCTGGTTCACTAGCTCTTAAATCATCAAAATGTTGTTTTGCAAGAGCTTTTGGGAGCTCAAGAAGGTTTATCAGACACTATACAAGTTCTCTAAAATGTTTCTTACCTTGACTCATACATCCCATTGGGCTTAAACCCAAAGTCCTTCAGTTTGAGTCTAAATTTTAAATCAACAAAGTTGGAGAGTATTCCAAAACTTTCCTAACTATAGTCAGTACAGCATATTAGAGAGGCTATGATTATTGAAATGGTAGATATATAGTATCTTATATAAACAAAAGTACAAAAAAAAAAGGTCAGGAATGGATGACAAGTCTCTCCAAGGAAGGATTGATGTGTGAATATCTATTTAAATATTTTGCTTCTCTCCAACCCTCTTCCTAATTGCCTCTCCCATTGCTTTCAATCAAATTGTACACTGATTCATTCTACAACAAATATAAGAAAATACATAATTTTAATGACTATTCTGATAATTTTGTCTGAGCAAAATGGATGAGACAAAAGGCTTGGGAACAGATTGTTTAGCATGGATCTTGTGATTTCTACAATTATCTAAAAAAAGTCATTCTTTTCAATTTGTGTGATTTGACATTGTCCAAAGTATGAGGTTACATGGAATAAATAACTAATTGGGTTAATTTAATAGTAGGTTAAATCTTTCTTTTATTTTGTCTAAAAGGCACATTAAAATTGTACAATTTTCAAGTGGTCTTAGAAATCTAAAGTAGACTTCCTTGAAAAAAATATATAGCGTTCCTACTGCTGAGTTTATGGTGGGAGTTGCTGGCATGCTTCCAGTTCACCGCGTGAAAATCTAAGCTGCCTGTATAAGTGCAGAATTTAGTGTTGGGTCTTAAGGTTTTGTTTGGCATCTTGCCAGCGACGTTATGCATTTAGCTGGGAAAATTGCCTAGAAGTTAATTGAGAGGAAAACACTAATATACAATGCTCCCCCCCCTTTAAAAAAAAGCCACGGTTATGCATATGGTGCTGTTCATTGATAAGATTTGTCAGTCTGTAGTAAAAAACTATTGTAGAATTGATTTTAAGATTACTTGAGTTAAGTTCTTACTCATTCTCCAACTGTTATAATCTTGAGCACATAAAATATTGTGTGGGGAATGTTTATAGTTTTCCTAAAGTCAACATTTCTTCCAAAGGTCTGTGCCACTGAAGGTCTTCTTAGAGATATATCAGATGAAAGGCTAGACATTTATCCAGAAATTCAAGATGAGGAAGGCCTCATTTCTACTCTTTTCTCCATGGTTCAAGAAAGTAGACTTTCAATACATGGCATCTTTCTCTCTGTACCTAGATCTTTAACTTTCTGTACCAGAAATATCTTGTTCTCCCAACTACTACCCCTTCTACTATCCATCCTCTCATCAAGGCCTCCTTGAGAACCACAAGGAAGTGAACTTAATTTTATGCATATTGCATTCAGTGAGAGGTGGCATCATATGATCAGGGTTAGGATGAGAGGAAACAAGCATTTCTTCAGCACCTACTAGTGCTATACAGTACTACACAGTGCTGGGTAGTGTGCTATGATCTATTCAGATATTATCTCATTGGATCCTTACAATAATTCTGCAAGAACTATTATCCTGAGGGCGGCTAGGCGACACAGTGGATAGAGCACTGGCCCTGGACTCAGGAGGACCTCAAATTTGGCTTCAGACCAAAACACTTGACACTTACTACCTGTGTGACCCTGGGCAAGTCACTTAACTCCAATTGCCTCACCAAAAAACAAAAAAACAGTTATCCTGTTTTACAATTAAGGAAACTGAGATAAACAGAGGTTAAATGACTTTTTTTAAAAACATTTGTGTTCTAAGTGCTTTATAATTATTATATCATTTGATCATCACAGCCCTGGAGGGAGGTGCTGTCATTATCCCCATTTTAGAGATGGGGGAACTGAGGCATGCAGAGGTGAAGTGATTTGCCCAGGTTCACCCAGTTAGTTCTGTAGGTATCTGAGACTGAATTTGAACTAAGGTCTTCCTGAGTTTAAGACCTGAGTTCTATCTGGTGCTCTGCTGCCTAATGCTCCCCCTCAATGCCTAGAAAACTGGCCTTGAAGTCAGAACAGTGAGGTTCAAATTCCACCTCTGACACATACTGGCTGTGTGGCTCTAGGCAAGTCACTTAACTTCTCAGTGATCCAGAAGACTATATCTAAGTTACAGAGAAGGTGGTAATCTACATTGGTAGAGGGAGTTTTTACCTAGAGAGAGCTTCTTTTCTTTTAAAAAAGTATTTTAGGCAATTGGGGTTAAGTGACTTGCCCAGGGTCACACAGCTAGTAAGTGTCAAGTGTTTAGTCTGAGGCTGAATTTGAACTCAGGTCCTCCTGACTTCTGGGCTGGTGCTCTAGTCACTGCGTCACCTAGCTGCCCCTGAGAGAGCTTCTTATACTAACAAAATCACAAGTCTGATCCAAAAAAAACAAAAACAAAACCAAAAAAAACCCCAAAACACTCAACCCATTTCCTGGATCTAGATCCATGGAAGGGAATATAGAGGCCATCTGGACCATTGCTCTGTTTTATAGATTAGGACTCTGAGGTACATGGAGATTAACTTGCCTGAGAACATGCAAGTGTAAGTCTCCCAAGTAAGATTTGAACCCAGGCTTCTCATTCTCCGTAGCTAATACTTCTTCCACTGTATTTACTCTGTTAACTCTTTCAAGTACAGGTAGATCCCCCTTTTTTTTCCCCCTCCTGCTCTATGGCTGCCTTTTGCAGATAACCTTCCTTTGTGTATAGAGCCAGCTTAGAGAGCTGATTGTTAAATGTTGCTGTGAGCATTTACACCTTGGAAATCAAGAAACACTAAAGAAATATGAAACAAGAACATGAAAACACACGATATACAAACATGATTGATTGATTGTCTAGACTTAGAGATGTGATGGAGAAAATGTTAATATAAATTAAACCTAAAATAGTGCTGTGCAGACTTTTTTTTTGGTGGGAGGGGAGGGGAATCTGGTAGTTAAATATTTGCCAGTACATCCCTGACACTTCCCTCTCTACCCCCAACCCTTCATTAGTGTTTTACACTAAGGCTACTATTTGTCTACCCCATATGCATTTTGTATGTACATACATATGTTGACTTACCAATTAGGTTCTAAGTTCCTTGAGGGCAGGGAATGTTTGTTTGTTTTTTTCTTCATCTCCCCAGCACTTTGCATGATTTCTGGTACATAATAAGTACTTAATAAACATGTACTGATTGTTTCTTTTACATTGTTGTAGTCCACTAGTCCTTGCTTTTTTTTTTTTACTTCCTTACTTCTTAACAAACTGCATAGGCTCATTTGTTTTCTTCCACTTTTTCTGCTTTACCCATCCCTTCTAGCCTGTGCTTCTTTGCCTTATCTCCTTAATTCCCCTGAGCTGCAAAGGAGCCCTCAAGGTCCCAGGGAGTCATTTAAGGAGACATCAGCTTGGTTCCTTTCTGTCTTCAGACTTGCAAGTGAAGGAGGTTAGGATTTTGCCTTCTTTTGTTTTTCTTTTTAGTGTGCCCTGAAACTAAATCTTACCTGTGGGAACCCAGTAGCATAGCTTAATGTCACACTGGGAATTAAATCACAGTTTCTTTTTGGTACTCTCCGGCGCCCCCCCCCCTTCCTTCCCATCCCAACCCAATCCAACCCTTTTTAGATTTTTTTTTCTGCTTTGTCAGAACGAATATTAAACTTCTGTGTTGTTTTTTTTTTAAAGTGGTTTTCTAAGAAATGTGGTTCAGCTTGAAATTGGTATGCCTTGCTGCTTAATCACGGAGCACATCAATGAGGTGGCCAGTGGTCATTTCTAAAGAGTAGTTACTGTGCTTCCACTCCCTGCTAGAAGACTTGGTGGGGGGTGGGGAGGGAGACAGTGAAAGACATGGAAAAACAAAATGGGGGCAGTTGCATTTGAGCTAGAAAGGAAAAACAGTTATCCTCTTCCAATTATAACTCCTGTCCCTTTGTACCTGAATTGTAGCCTCTTGGTGTGCTGAGGCTGAGAAGACATGAGCAAAGTAGAAACAATGATATTTGGCTACTGTATGAACTCCCTCTCCTTACACTTAATCCTGTTCTTATTGAGACCTTGTGCTGAAAGCTGATAATTTTGGTGGGCCCTGAAAGAAAGCCAGTGGGTTGAATTCCTGCCACCAGCCCCTTGATAATGAATAGGCCTAATGAATGCTGGTAAGTGGTAGGAATCTGTGACCAGCTGCATCAAGGCAGGTAATATGGCTCAGATTTAATTGGGAGCAGGTATTGGAAGGCTGTATTACTTTAATTGGTGAGGGGTTTTCTAAATGGAAAGGACAAAGTATAATGGACAAATTGTGCTGTACAATAGCACTTAAGCTGGGATTGTATGCATTCGTTAATCTGCTGAGGAATGAGGCAATTCTAAACAATTTTCTCAGTGAAACCAACTCCAGAAAGCCTGTCCCTTTTGTTCTCCCTTGGGAAAATGCAAGATTGAAACAGAAAATACCTTTACCGAGGCAATCATTTGCCACGTGTGGAAAGCGGATACAGCTGTAAACTATGAAAAAGGGATCTTTGTAGTACAATAAAGGATGGAAAAAGAGATAAAGCTGGGGATAAGAGTGGGCCTGTCACTGCATCCAAAGGAGGAATAAAGTGATGACATTTACAGTGACAGATGAGACTGTAAAGAGAACTCAGAACAATTTATAGAGGGAAATTTGATATTTAAAAGAAAGGGCCATGATAATTAAAAGTAGCATTACATTAAACTGTTACGCATGTCATTAATGACAGAAGGGAACTGCTGCCTTTTGAAAAGCTAATGATTCCTACAGATCTGCTCTTGAAACTTTGTCTTTTCTATAGTTTCTGTGAATGTAGAGATATATATATGTATATGCCTCACAGGATGCATTTAAGGATAGGTCAGTTGGTTGGTTTTTAATACTAACACCAATTTACTTGGGCTTATCTTCCATAAAAAAAAAAAAAACTTCAGGATATCGGAATAACACTTGCCCATACATGTGACAGCAATCTTTATATGTCTAAGATGGTACTGACTGTAACTTGGACACATAAGCAAAGCCATGCTATCATGACCTTGGGTTAAAATGAACCCGAATGACATCTTCTAGAGACATGTTCTTGAAAGTCATCTTTGTTTGTTTATTTGTTCATATTTGTATGGTGAGAGTAAATATTATGTTTATGCCGTGGCATTTATGAAAAGAAAATGACTTCCAGATCTGCATTGAGAAGACGGTTTAGCCATTTTTTTAACTGGTGTAAGTGTAATGGGTTAAGAGCAACTGTAACTGAGCTGTATTAATGGACCTTTTGCTCTTCTATATTTCGTTACAGGTGGGAAAAGTAGAGGGATTGTATGTCCTTTGGACATTCCTGTAGGCTTGGCAGTGGGAGGAGCAAAACACAACGACGCCTAGTTTGAAGGTTGAACGGGCTTTCCCAGGATCCCCAGGTGGGTTTCATGTATTGCCTAATGCTGAAAATGAGACAGATTCAGCTTTCCACGCTGGTTGTAAAGGCTGAATTATCTTTCCTTGGCTATTGTTTCTGGCTAGAACTAAATGCACAAAGCTACAGTTGATTTAGCAAATTCTCTGAGAGGAAAACTCTAGTTGTCCACACATTTGGCTCCCACCTATTGATCAGCCTAGATTTCAGACTTGGGCTCACCACCTATTTTTATTTGAACATGAAGATAATATTAAGGCAAATCCTTATTGGCGATTATAAAATTTGAAAAGCATAGGATATGATGAACCTGCCCTCTCTGTGGGAAGAATCACTTTAGTCTAAAAGCAAAGGATAAAATTAAGGGCTGACAAGCAGGACATGACGACCAAAGTCTGTTGGAAATTGAGTAAGAGATGCTGGACACAAATGCTCAGATGCTGAAATAGCATGAAAATTTCAGTCAAAGCACAAACAACCTGTGGACTACATTTCCTTATCAATTTAAAGAAGATGAAGCTAAGAATGGGAAGGCAAAAATCCAGTAGGGTTATGGTTAACATTAAAAATTAAAAATGCTGAATTTTTTGAGGTTTGGGAGAATAGAAATATACAGATATGGTTTGATTGCAAATTATTCTTGTTTGTTTTAAGAATTATGGCAGAATGATGATATATGGATTCTTTTCAATTTCAATTCTTTTCAACTGATGTTGCTTTCAAATATTTCCTTCACTTGATTTATTTGTTTTGGTGTGGGTGTGTGGGGGGAGGGGGGAATGGGTATAATATGTAACTGAATTACACACAGTCATCATGAAAGCATAAAGTGGAGGAAATGTGCGGAGCTAGATCATCTAAGATCTTGTAGGAAAATGTTTTTGCCAAAAATATTGAAATTTCTTTGTGCCCTTTCTATCCCCTTTTCTATCCAATCCCTTCACAACACCCCATCAGAAAACAGAACAAACAAACAAAAATCCAACACATGCTACAGGCACATAAACAGAGGACTCATTAGAGTCTGAGCAAAGAACACTGCACTGTAAACTCACAATATGAGCTGGTAGAAAGATATATGGTTCCAAAAAAGGGTCATTTCCACTGGGTTTAGAGAGACAGTTCTTGGATACTGATTGTTGGGCAAAGTAGATAATGTCATCAAACAGCCTTTCATGGACTAATCTGTCTCTCTGTCTCTCTCTCTCACTCTCTCTCCTACCCCGCTACTATCCATAGCCTAAAACAGAGGTGCAAATGAGCCACAGCTAAAATGAGATTTCTTGTTGATGACTGTGAAGAAGGAAACCCCATATTCTGCATAGATATAGTACAATTGGCTATTTAGCCCAGTGGCTAAATCCATTTTGACTTTAGAGTTCTCTTATGAGGTTACGAATTAGAATCAATTGTGATATGGATACTAGCAACTGTTAGCTCATTTAAACAAAGAGAATAACTTCTGACTGTGCTAACCATGGCTAAATCCAAATGGATGATGACTTAAAAGTGGAAAATGAGAAACAGTAGATTGAACCATGGTTCAGCCTTCTGAGGCCTTAGTTTCAAGTCTTGCGTGTGACACTACCGGTGTGGCCTTAGGTCAGTCACACTTTCTCTGACCTCAGTTTCTTCATTTGTAAAATGAGAGTTTGGTCTAGATAGGCTCCGAGGTCCCTTCCAGTCTCAGAGCCCTATGTGCATGATCTGCTGTAGTCCTATAACGTACGTATTGAACTCGGCCTTCTCTTGCAAGCCTTTATTACTTAAAATGCCTGGCCTCAGTTCTTAAGTTGGACATAAATTAGTGCAAATAAGTGATCTTTTTGGGGGTATGATCGGGGAGAGGGAGCGCAGGGTATCTTTTTCTGTAAATTTATGGATATAGGCAACAATTGATGGGGAAACTCCTTTTCCCAGTATAGATCTGCAATTCCTCTATAATTTATAGTTTTAAGGAACTATCTCAACATATATTGAGAAATGGCATGACTTTCCCATAGTCACACAGCCAGTAGATATCAGAATGTAACTTGAACCCAGATCTGCTGAACTCCAAGTCAGACATGCTCTCTTCTACCCTCTCAGTGCTTCTCTTTATAAAAATATAGGAGATATCTTTAAAACCCCACATCTTTTTAAAGATGTGACTGCGAAGTTGGAATTGTATCATTAAGTGATAGCAATTGAGGACCCAGCTTTAACTCATATGTATTCATTTAGTATCAATAGTGATGGAATTCCACTGGTAAGGTGGGTAGTCATGACTGGGATAACAGCCTAGAGGCAAAGGGTGACCAAGTTCAGAAGAAATTGCCAAAACTCACAAGGTTTCAGCTCAACATTGTCTAGGGTACTATTCCGTTCCATTGGCATCCTAGAGTCACATTTGTTTCAATAACCTACTGACTATGCCAATAGAATGGAGACCAGAATAGGATTCCCACGTGCACTTCAAAATTCTTAATGATGTGACTGGATTTAAAAATAGCCAGGAGAGCTCCTTTTGAATAGCCAGAAGTAAAGGATTCATTTAGAGGAATTCAATATTATGTTGTAAATGATAAACCCCTAATGGTTAATCCACAGTACATAAGATGCTGTAGAAAGTACTACTAAAAATGTTGTAATTAAATTCAAATTATTTACCCAGTATTTTAACTAGGATTTAGGGAAAGGGGTGAAAATCCATTTATAAGTTCAGAAAGATAGCCATAGTTATTGTGTGGCATGTAAAACCAAATGGAGGGGAAAAAAATAGGAATTTCATATGTAGTCATTTTTTATTTTACTATTTCTATAAAATTTTATATTCTAATGAAGCTTAAAAAAACTCAACCGCCTTGGTCAGCTTAAGTATTGAAAATAACTTTAAAGTGGTTTAAATAATAGATTTACGTTATGGCTCTATGTAGATTTCTTCATTGGTGCAGTTTTCATCTCTGGTTATTCAAACAAAATACAAAAAACGTGATCCATTCTCCTGTACTGGATGCCTTTGAGATCTTATGAAATGAATTTGTGCTGCTGGTTACATTTCAAAATTATTCAACTAAATCTCAGATGTGTATACAAATTTGGTACATTTTGCAGGATGTAATTAATCAATGAAAGGGAGAAATCTTCCCAAGGGAAACGCCCTTCAGCTACTCAGAGTAGACAATGAAACATGAGGAAAGAAAAGGAAAGACGAAAAAAGATGAAAGCCTTTCATGGTGAAAACACTTTTAGAAAATAGAGCGATTAGTACACATATAAAGCTCTCCAGCAACCAAGCCTCACTAGGGTCAAAGACCTGGGGAATACTGATATGTTGGGTTGTAACCTGGGCTGGGCAAGAGGTGTAGAGGGATCAGTAAAATAAAGAGGCTTTAGTCCTATACACTTTTAACATTATGTAGGCTACTGGTAGATAGATCCCCAGATTCTCTTATTTTCTTTTCACTAAATATGTATAGAAGGCTCTCACAAAGATTGTCTCGGAACATATAACCTCTTGCAACTAAAATGGTTCTAAATGTATATATTAAGTTCATTTGAGAACAGAGAAACTATGTCTTTTGCTCTGGTTCCAGAAATACAGAGGCTATGAGTTGAAAAGGAGGACTAGTTAGTGCCTTTTTTTCCATTTT
The DNA here is from genome assembly GCF_003287225.1 of Phascolarctos cinereus. Classification (NCBI taxonomy): domain Eukaryota; kingdom Metazoa; phylum Chordata; class Mammalia; order Diprotodontia; family Phascolarctidae; genus Phascolarctos; species Phascolarctos cinereus. The sequence goes on along the minus strand of NW_027556180.1, from coordinate 178,862,961 downwards.
TCCTTCTCCTCTGATTAAATTTTAAACTTTGATATCCCAACAATAATGTTCTCCAGGAAAGTTATACTATTAGATGTAACAATAACAACAACAACAACAACAACAACAACAACAACAACAATAATAATAATGTCAAGAACCTATTTCGGTCTTGTAAACTAATCATTCTTTAGGGACATGGGATTTACTTAGAAAAGTTTAACTTTTCTAAGATTTTCCAAAATTATAGGGTTACAAATCCAGAATTAAAAAGAATCTTAGTCATCCATTCCAACTCCCTCATTTTATAAGTGAGTTAACTGGAGGCAGAGACATTATATGCCTTGTCAAAGGTCACAAAAGTTCTAAGTGGCAGAGTCAGGATTTGAACTTAGGTATTTTGACTCAAGTACAGGAGGGGCTTTTCCCTCCATACTAGGGATCCTTAACGTTTTTTTGTGTAACAGACATCTTTTGTAGTGTGGTAAAGCCTATGGACCCCACCTCAGAATAACATTTTTGTATAAGCTAAAATACACAGGATTCCAAATAAAACTAATATTATATTGTTATCAAAATATTTTTTTAAAAGTTCATGGATGCTAGTTTAAGAAACCCTTCTCTATATCATGTTGACACTAAGCCAAGTAAACACTTTTATTCTCCAATATGTCTTGATTCCTTTCTCTGTCTCTGTCTCTCTTTGTATTTCTCTCATCTGTCTGTCTCTTTGACTCTGTCTCTCTCTGTCTCTGTCTCTGCCTCTGTGTGTGTGTCTCCTTTTCTTTCTCCCTCACTCTTCCTCCCTCTCTCCACATATACACACATACCTCACTTATTTCCCATGTGTTTACCTGTTATATCAATATTTTTTCTCCCCAAATCCACTTTGCTTCCAAACTTTCCTACTACCTAGGGAGGTAATAGTCTCTCAGTCACCTAGATTCTAAACCTCTGAGTGATCCTGGACTCTTCAGCTTCCTTCAGACCTCCCCACCCATCACTCCCACATGCAATCAAGGAATGTTGATTTCTCCCATAACATTTCTTACTTCTTCCTCCTTGACTCTCCTCAAATGCCACCACCCTATTTCAGGCCCCTTCATGGTTTTCCTAGACAAGAGCATTAGCATCCTGGAATCACCTTTGTTTCAATAACCTACTGACTATGCCAATTTTTCTGGGCTGGGCATGAAAGACCAGGCCTTGGGTAGTTTAGGTATAATGTTGTAATAAAGGAGATACTTATAGATCATTTAATAGTTAATAAAAGAAGATTTATTTAGTCATTGCAGGAAAAGAACATTCAATGATGATATTCAATGATGCATTGGTGACATTTTGAGTTGATTCAGCTGAATGAAGCTTCCCTGACTGAATTGTCCAGTGCCTGGAATTTCTCTTGCCTATTTTGTACTCAGGTGAACAGGTAAAGGTGTCAACAGCTTGAGACCCTAGAACCCTGATCCAAATAAGTCTTAAGGATGTTAAATTAGCCTAATTTGCATGGTGACAGGGTTAAAGTTTTGCTCTATCTGGCTTTAATGGGGTCATTTCCCTCGCAGTGTTTATTATGTATTCTTTCAGAAGCTGTAACCTCAGGAAGACGACTGACTTTGCTAGGAGAACATGGGAGGCAGCTTATCATTTTGGAAAGAACGTGGGACTCAGAATTCAGAAGAGCTAGGTTGGAATTCTTCTTCTGACACTTAACAGCAAGTCACTTTTCTTATGTAAACCTCAGTTCCTTTAACTGTAAAAGGTAGATCACAATGCCTATAGCACCTACTTCAAGGGAGTGTTTTAAGGATCAAATAAATTTATACTTGTATGATGCTTTGAAAGTTTAAAGTTCTACATAAGTATCAATGATTATTCTTCTTTTAGAAACTTCGATTCACAAGTTGTAATAATTAGTTATAATATAACCGTAGATTTTCAAAGTCGGAAGGGATTTCAGATGTTCGAGATAAATCTCAAGCAAGAATCCAAACAATAATATCTTCTACAAATAGTCTTCAAGCCTTTTCTTAAAGACCTCTGGAATGGAAAGTTTTGTATCACACAAGAGAACCTATTTTACTTTTGCAAATTCCTAAGAGATCAAAAGCTTTTCTTTATATAAATCCCAAATTTAAAAGTCTGTAACTCTCAGCCATTCCTAATTCTGTCCTCTGGAACCAAGAAGTCTATTCAGTCTTTCAAATGATAAATTGTAAAATATTTTAATATAGCTATCATGACCTTATTAAGTGGCTTCTTCTAGTGGCTTCAACATTCTTATTCTCTTCAAGTCATTTTCGCATGGCAGTTTGGAGTGCCCCCATCATCTTTTCCCTGATCTCTAGATATATATCACCTTATTCATGGTTTTTTGTTTTTTGTTTTTTGGTAAAATAGAGAACCTAGAAATGAATGCGTTTTTCCATATGTGATCTCGTCAGGGCAGAGAACAGACTATTGCTATTCTCATTCTAGACATACTTCTCTTAATGTAACTGGAATATACTTTAGGTTTCTTAGGTGCCATGTCATGCTGATAAGTCCACTAAGATCCTAGGTCATTTTTTTCATACATTATTGCCTAATCATGTTTTTCATACATTATTGCCTAATCACATCACCTCTAACCTGATGGTTGATTTTTTTTAACCCAAGCTTAATATTTTATATTTTTTGCTATTACATTTCAAATTCTTATATTCAACTCATTATTCTCACTTCTTGAGATCTTTTTTTGCATAAGTGAGTTTACATTTTGTCAGTATTAATTTTTTACAAAGCAGTTAACAAAATTCCTTCATTTTCTCTTGGGGAAAATGTCAGGGAATGGACAGAACTTGAAATGAAGTGTTCTGAGTTCAAGCTAGGTGGTTCATCGGATAAAGCGTTAGGCCTCAAGTCAGGAAGACATGAGTTCAGATCTGGCATCACTTGCTAGCTATGTGACCCTGGGCAAGTTATTTAACCTTGTTTTCCTTGGTTTCTTCATATGCAAAATGAGCTAGAGAAGGAAATGGCAAACCACTTTCATATCTTTGCCAAGAAAACCCTAAAATAGGGTCACAAAGAGTCAGACATGACTAAACATGAATAATCATATGAAGGTACCTACCTGATATTACTTGAAGGGCACTAAAAAGATGATCTGACCAAAAATGAGTGCCAATCAATCAACAGACATCTCCTATATTCCTCTTTATGTGCTTGGCAATGTGGGTGATGGAGAAGATACTGCTCTCTCCCTTTAAACAGAGTCTAGTTGGAGACAAGACCAGCACACATGAAACAGCAGGAACAATACAAACCAGTATATGATGAGTTACAAATGATGAGAATAGATTCATGAGAGTAGTCAGGAAGGGCTTCATGGAGGAAGTAGGTTTTGAGCTAGAACTTTAGGATATGGACAAAGAGAAGAGAGAAAGACATTTGATATGCCCTTCTGTATGAAGGGGGGATTCTATATGAAGGGGATTCTATATGAGGGGAATAATATGAACATGACAGGTTCACGGAATGATGAGCCTGTGCTGACTACAGCTGAAAATGCTTGTGGATATGTACAATGAATTTTAAATGAGCAAATCCTGGAGTACTGATCATTTAAGTACCATACATCTAGGTATATGTGAGGAGGGAATAGGGGAATGGGAAACTGTGACTGAGGGGAAAGTTTCCATACTCCTGGTCCAAATTTCTCTATATTAATGGACAGGGAAGAGATGCCAATGCCTCTGTTTCAATTATTGGTGTCTTAGAGGTGGAATATGGAGGAGAAAACTATACTCTAGGAGGCCACACAATTGCCTTATCTGTGTTTGGGGGAGGTACTGTTCAGATCATTGCCATGTAAGTTTTCTAGTCACATGATGGACCATCTTGTATGGGAATAAGAGGATTGGAAATCAATAGATGTGTGTCTTCTAGAAAGAAAGTAAAGCAAAGAGGAAGTGTCCCAATGAGGCATCTCATGGAGAAAATCCATGTAATTTAATATAACTGTGTTCATTATTTTTCTACATTATTTCTGTCTGTCTATTCTAGACAATGAAATGTCTTATTGTAAATTGTTTATCTCTATAATTTATTTATAATTAATAAATATGTATAATTAAATATTCAATTATAATAACATATATATATATATATATATATATATATATAAAGTCACTGAATAGTAGTAAGGGTTTTTTATTCATTAAATCAACAAACATTAATTAGGTGCCTATAATGTACAAGCTGTGCATTGTTGGACATAAGAAGACAAAAAGTAAAATATCTCCTGCTCTCAAAGGGCTTATACCACCAGGGGAGACACTGTTTCTATACATGGGTACATCCCTAATAGATAAAAAAAATCCTGGGTGCTTTGGAGAGGAAGAGTGCTAGTATTTGGGAGAGGGGGAAACAAGGAGAGTTTCATGTGGAAGGTGGAACTTAAGCTAAGTCTTGTAGGAAATTAGGGATTCTGAGAGGGAGAGGTGACAGGGGAGTGGGTTGCAAGCAAAGGGCATTGCAATGCAAAAGTGTGTGTGTGTGTGTGTGTGTGTGTGTGTGTGTGTGTGTGCACTTGCACGCGCGTTGTTTTTGTCCAGGCCTGTGATTTCATGGTTGTGGGATATCCTAGAGCAGGAGTGGCCTTGAGGCCACATGTGGCCTTTTACATTTTCAAGTGAGGCCCTTCGACTGAATCCAAACTTCACAGAGCAAATCCCTTTAATAAAAGATTTGTTCTGTAAAACTTGGACTCAGTCAAAAGATCACACCCAAGGACCTAGAAGGCCACATGTGGCTTTGAGACCACAGGTTCCCCATCCCTGTGACCTAGAAACTTTCTCATCAATATAAACCTACAAATACTCCACAACCTTTATGCTATTCCATAAATTATGGTCTAAGATAATTACCTGTAGGCAACTCAATTTTAGTGTGTTCTTTCCATTAATCACCAGTGATTAGTGTCTCTGAATCATTTAACCAGTTGATTAGCTAACTTTTAGAAATGGGGTATTTACTAAGGTGAGATGGTAAGAATTGGTTAAAAAAAAGTCTCCTCCAAATTTCTGGGAAACACTCCCCCACCAATAAGCTCAGAGTTCAGGGAAAATCAGGACCAAGCTTAGAGCACATGTGACAAAGTGATCATGCAAAGTTCCAGGAAGTCCTTTTGCTGAAGTTAGGTAAGGTGCAGGTTTCTGTCTGAGCTACTTATTGAGCCTGGAATTGGTATTGAGGTTGTGTTTGGATCCTGTTATAGACGACACAGTCAGCTATTTTGAGGGGTGTTATTAAGATACTAATGGGAAGATTAAAAGTCTTCTGTACTTGTCAAATTTAGACTGAGGCCTAAGTCTCTGATACTCCCTCCTCCTTCCTGGGTTATTTTGTCTTAAGGGTTTAGCCAGAGTACCCTCTCCTCTCTACTTGCTTAAATCTCCCTGGTGCTGAAACAATTTCTGGTTTTGTACAAGTCCGACAGAACATTACCAAGTCGCATTTTTTTTTCAGCTAATATGAACACTCTTCCTGTGCAGTTACTCCACTTGATCAGACTTTTCCTGACCTTAGCCTTAAGTCCATAACTGATTGATAATGTTCTCCCCCGATTAAGATATTAGAGTATAGAATTCTATCATTCTAAATGGAATGTAATGGTTTAATAAATTTACTTAATCACCATCTACTTGTACACTGTAAAATTAGAGCATTAATCTAGATAGTCTAAAAGGTTCCTTGCAGGCCTAAATCTATGATATGATATTGAGAATAGCTCATGTATGCCTAGATGATGACTAATAAAAATATTATATATAATTAGTGAAAAATCCTTGTATTTTATCTTTCATAGATAGACTAAATTGCCTGTTCTTTGTATGCTGTATATGGTTTAGATTGGGGAAAGAAAATAACCTGTGTGTAGCATAGGCTTATCAATCACAGAATCATAGATTTATAGTTGAAGTGGATCTTATAGGTCATTTAATCTAATCCCCTCATTTTAAAATGAAGCATAGAGAAATTAAGTGATTTTCCCAGAGTCACACAGCTAATAAATGTTTGAGGTAGGATTTGAACCAGTGTTTACTGTCTTAAAGATCTGCTTTCTTTCCATTCTGGGAGTCACTAGCTCCCCAGGCATACTTTACTCCCCATATATGGGCTTAGTGATACATAAAAATAAGTTAGTTAGAATGATCTTTTAACTAAATAACTCATTCTTTTGTCTTTTTCTTCATGGCTTTCTGAGACTTGTCAGGAACACTCAGTGATAAGACTTCTCTCCTCATGCACATGGCTGCTAGGAGGGAGCTTGGTTTTTAATTGTCCTCTAAATGCCACAAGCACTGTACATGCATGACTACCGAGTCATACTGTCCTTTTATCCTTCTCCAGGGATAATTGGAAATTAGTTTTTGACTTTTATCATTTGCCTGGATAGAAACTCAAATGAAGTAAACACCTTGAGGAGCAACTGAGGGGATGCTAACTGTAGATGACCAAATAGTATTATTTAGTTGTTTTCCATCTGCATAATTATTGAAGATTCAGTTCTTTCATATAGAGTTTATATATACATACATGTGTGTATTCTATATGCACATACATATATACACATATGTTTTTCATGTGTTAACTAATAATAAAATGTTATTCTTTATCCCTTTATTTCTGAACATGAGTTCCACAGAGAGTACAGGCTAGCACTGGATGCTCTTTTCCTTTATTTCTTTTTTTTATTAGTTTCCTCACTTCTCTCTCTTTTCTTTCTCTGTCTCTGTCTCTGTCTCTCTGTCTCCTTCTGTCTCTGTCTCTCTCTGTCTCTGCCTCTCGCACTGTGTCTCTTTGTGTTTGTCTCTGTCTCTCTGTCTCTCTGTCTGTCTCTGTCTCTCTGTCTCTATCTCTGTTTGTCTCTCTCTGTCTCCCCCCACTCCCCCCGCCCCGGTCTCTGCAGAGGGCCTGGAAGTGCAAGTGTTTAATCATTGTCTTTCTGAAATGGAGTCACTGTGGCACAGGTAAATCTAGAAATCAACAACGATGAGCTATCTACATGAACTTATTCCAGCATTTGAGGGTGAGAGGTATAAGGCTTAAGGAAACAACAATAATCCTTCCTGACACTTTGGTGGGTTTGAAGATTTCTGTTTTATATTAGCCTAGTGAATTCTGAAGAAGTTTGTGTGTGTGTGTGTGTGTGGTGTGTGTGTGTGTGTGTGTGTTTGTTGGTTTTGTTTTGTGTTTGTACTGGGTTCGGTCTTGTGCTCAGCATAAGCACTGACCTGGTTACAGAGTTACAGATACAGTCCACTAACTTGAGTGTGGAAACACTGTGTAAGTGCCCTTTTCTGAGCTCCTTTGACAGTGTTTTCCAATCAGTGCTTTTGAAAAATGTGAGGTGTTTCACAGAAGCAAGCAGTCAGGTTGTTAAAGAAAACCTTGTTTTGGGGCGATCTGCTAGACTTTCTAGTAAATAAAACAGAATTAGACCTCCAGTAGCATGATGCCCGGGTTGGCTGAAAACCAAATGGATTTCTTTTTTAAAATACATAATTTGTGCGGTAAAATATAGCTAATTTTGAGATAGCTATCGAGTTGGTTACTAAGGTGTAAGAAAATGAATGTACAAAATTAGTCTTTGAAAGGCAAGATGTTTATTAATTTGCTTCCTTTTCCTCAAAGTGATGCCAATTTAACTCATCAGTATGGTTGTGATTTAAAGTAGTTGTGCATATTGCAAGACTAAAATGTAGCATGAATAATATCATTAATGTTTTTTTCTTTCTCCTACTCTTCTTACCTTCCATTTTCCTTCCTTTTTTTCTCCTTTCTTTTCTTCCCTCCTTTCTTTCCTTCTTTCCATCCTTCCTTCCTTCTTTCCTTCCTTCCTGTCTTCCTTCTCACTCATTCTCTTCCTTCTCCTTTCTTTCCTCTCCCTTCTTTCCTCTTCCCCCTTTAAAATTAACTAAAGAGACCTTAACAAGTTAAAAGCACTAGCAATTTGAATTTTTATGTAGCAGGGAATAATTTACATGTATTACATTCATTTAGAAAACATCCTCATATGTCCATTTGGCTAAATGAAGTTCACACAAAATATAGACAATGCAGTTTATTAACTGTTAGCATATCATCTCTAAATGGAGCTCACTGCAGTCTGAAATGTGCCCTGCAAGGAACTAATGAGCAAACTCCTGCCTAATATTGACAATTAATCAGGCATAAAAGCATTTAGGATCAGGACCCATTGCCAAGCATAGAAGGCTTATATAGGCTTCCATGAAACACGATATGTGAACACATTTGTCTAATTGTATATCTGGTTTTTGAACAAATTCCCACCAAAACACTTAATTATCTACAGAGGCACTGCACCCATCTTGGAATCTGTTATAAGCCTCTTGGTTGTTGTAACCGTGTATAATGCACTGAACTAAGTATTGTTATGCTTTGTTACCAGTGTACCTATTTTAATTGCTCTAGCATCCTGAAGCCAAAGTTGGCTCATTGGATGGAAAGAGCAATTAATGGAAGCCATCATTATACCCAAGAAACATTTGCTTTGGCCCTTATTATTAAAAAAAAGTATTCAAAAAATTTGAAAATACAGGGTTGCAGAATGGGAATAAAAGAAACAATAAACTTTTCTCCCACATTTTGAAATAGGAAAGGTATGCAAAAATGTCAATTAAACATCTTCATTTGCTCCTATCTTAAACATATTATGAAGACAATTTTCAAAATATTATTTCACAGCGGTCAACATTGACAAAATGAATTGCGTGATGCTATGTCCCACCCCTGATAAATTACACAAAGATCACATGCTTTCACCCTGACATATGCTCCAAACCATATTGTATAATCTGGTTCTTTAAAACAAACAAACAAATGAAAGTTCCTGATTGACTTTTGGAACTGATATTCAATACTTCTAGATCATCTGTGTTACATTTGGAAAGTAGGCATTTAAAACTGGAATTCACTTTCTTCCCTCCCTCACTCTATCTCTAAATATATTTCTTGGGTATTCTCACACTCTAAGTAAAATCAATAAGTCTCTCCAAAACTAAAATAGGAAAAAATAAAGGTTGGTATTTGAAGTGCTATGGCCAAAGTATAACTTTGCTAACCTCTTTTATAATCAAAATGGTTATAACAGATTTTTAGTTATCTATCCTATCTAGTCGTATACAGGAGTCTTCCCCTGAGACATGCACTTATTATAATGATGTGTCTTTGGCCTTTCTTACAAAAAGTTGTTGTTCCCTTCAGAAAGGTGGTGAGAGAGCTATGTTTGAAGCTGGATGCCCTGGATTTGAAACCTGATTGGACTATTTCTTCTCTGTGAGACGTTGGGCAAGTTATTTTATTTGTCTGGACTTCTTTGTGAAATAGGAGTTGTTTTTTTGTTTTGTTTTGTTTTGTTTTTTACTAGATGACCATCAATAGGTGAAGATGATTTTGCCTTCTAGGTAAGGAAGAACTTCAAGAGCCCAAGATGACCAAGGGGACAAAGGGGCACAGATAATCCCAAAATTCAAGTGTTAAATATCCATCATACATCTGGTAGGAGGACATTAAAAACATAATTGAGAGAAAATGAAATCAGGACCAAATCAAGTAGAAGGTAGACAAAGAAAAATATCTGTAGAGAAATAGGCACCACAGGGTAGTTAGTTTTAAAATAATCCAATTTAGGAAAAAGGTACGCAGCAGAAAAATTATTCATTTTAAACAAAGATTCATTCACCATGTGATTCTTTTGCTTGTCAGGCTCCTCTAGTTCATTTAAAATATGGCTCAATTTACACAACTTACTTTATACATAACTTCTCAGGGCAGAACGTTGAATAAAGAAAGGAGCACATTAAGATTAACTGGGTCTCCTCTTAAAGAGAAAATAAGTTGTGCATAAGAAAGGACACTTGAACTCCAAGAAATCGAAAACCAAATGGAACTTTTAAAGTCAGTTTTCTGTTAGACTCAAACAAGGCAAAAGTAATTGATTTGAGCTCATTTTCAGGGACCTAGAGTCTAAAGTCAATATGCTTCAACTGGTGGAAAGCAACTAGGGATATGTTTATACCTACTCTGCAAAGCCAAACATTCTTGTGCTAACATTTTGTCTGCAATACTGGAATGGCAGTAATAATTGATTTTGGATCAGATTATACATTGTAATCAGAATTAAGATAAATTTCAATGCACAGATCTTTATGTAAGCCTATTTGTCTGTTGACAAATTAGTATATTGTAACTCTGAAGATATAGGCTGATGAATTCTTCATTTTGTGGGGGAAAGTCACATTTACCAGCAAAGTATATGGGGCCCGTGTATAAGGGTAAGTTTGAGTGTTTCTGTTTCTTTAAAAATTTAGAAAAAATTGTACATAGGTGAGGAAGGTAGCATGTCAAAGCCATGAAGTTACCAGATCTGAGTCAATGACTGAGCTCTGCCAATTTGTATCTGTGGGACCTTAAGTAATACCATTTACCTCTGTGGATCTTTGATTTACTCATCATTAAAGGAGTGGACTGAACTCTAAGACCTATTACCAGTCTAACAAGTGGTCATTCAGCTTATGGGTCTGGAGTCAGGAAGACCTGAGCTCAAATCCTGCCTCAGACACTAGCTGTGTGACCCTGGGCAAGTCACTTAACCCTGTTTGTTTCAGTTTCCTCATCTGTAAAATGAGCTGGAGAAGGAAATGACAAACCACTCCAGTGCATCTCTTCCAAGAAATCCCAAATGAGGTCACGAAGAGTCTGACATAACTGAAATGAATGAACAAGAAACACACCATGTCTGAAAGCATACTATTGTACTTTTAGAGTGATCTAATATTTAGAAATTTATTCATTTTATTGAGACAGAATCAGCCTCTCTGAAAATTCAGAGGATCGAAGATTTAGAGCTAGCATGGATATGAGACGTCATTTTTCAGCTTCTTGCAGTCTTATTCTCTATGACCAAACAGAAATAGTTTAATGCCTCTTCAATGTGACAGTTATTCATCTATATGAAGATAGTGATTATTATTTCACCAGTCTTCTCTCTTGTAAGCTAAATGTTCCTACTTCTTTTGATCAACTCTAAAATAAAAAGACCTCCAATCTTTTTACCATGCCAGTTGTATCCCTCTGAGCATGCTCTGATTTCTTAATGGTTCTTCTTTAAATGTTATGTCCAGATTTAAACACAATAGTACATGCATAACCTATGTAGCATACAGCAAGAATTTACCTCCTCCCTCATTCTGGGCCACCATGTTTCAGTTAATATTAGCAGCCTAACACTCCTGAGCTGCTCCACTAACAAGATCTCTTGAGGTTGACATCAATCACTAGTTTTTAGGTACAGTCATTCAAATAATTCTGAATGACATTATCACTCTCACTATTCATACAATGAGCAGTAAAATGCTCAACATAAAATAATGTATCAACATTTATAATGTATTTTTAGCAAATTAGACTATTGGAAAAAGGAACAATGCCCGTGTAGCCATATCTGCACATACTGAAAATATGACTTGCATGAGTTTTTGATTTATGAAGGCAGGGCATAACTTCAAATGAATGAGAGAAAAATTCCTGGTACATTGCTCTATATCTGTTTTTAATATTATAAGAATCCAGTATTGCCTTTGTTCCATAATCCATAAAAGTAATATTTGTATCAGTTACCTGATGATATAACTACAGGACACTGCATAATGAAAATGACTTTTTACATTTTCATCTCTTCTCTGGGGAATTCAGGAACTGCTGAACCAAGTGATGGTCTTAAATAGAACCACACATATTCGGCCATTCCAAGCAAATGAAAACCAAAAACATAGTTGTGCTTTTCACCATGGTATTGCTTACATAAACTATATCAGAGTTCTGCCATTATTCTCTTTAACAAAATATTTCTGTTGGCCCCTTTCAAAATGTTGATGGTACTCATCGTAATGAAAATAGCATGTTGTTTTTGTTGTTATGTCACCAAAATTTCTTCATCTACTTCAAGGGATATCAGAGGTTTTATTAGTAACATATATTTCACAGTTAACCCAATATTTCCAAGGCAGGATTATGGTGTAGGTTGTTGTGTGCTTAGCTATCAACACTGATTTCTCTGAGTATTTTCTACGGTAAGTAGGAAGGCTTAGTGGGAGTTTCAACTGTTCTAACAGTTTTGAAAGGTTTGGATATCTAATTGAATAAACCTTTTGGTAATGTAATATTGCTCTTCAGATATCTGAGGGATGGAATTCACATGTGAACAAAACGCATTGAATGTTTATATTATTTGTATTTTTCACAATATTGCAATCACTGCAATAAACAAAAAACAAATGTTATCTGAAGATTTCATATCTTACAAGTAACAATATATGTTTTATAATACTTAACAAAATTATTATACTACCATCTCACCTTGAATAATAAATGCATAAATGAAATTAGATGGTCATTCTCTTTTATGCTAAAAGTAAGACTTTTCTAACTTGGTGCCATAAGGATGATCAGAAGCTGAGTCATGCAAATTAGATTCATGAAAATTAATGAAAATATACATTGTTACTAAGATAGATATTGAGAATTTCTGCTTTTCAGATAAGTACTAGAGCTGGGAATTTGTCATTTCATTTGTCCACACAGAAACATTTGTGCTTTATTTTGAGATATTTCTGAGGACAGGCTTCAGAGGCCAGTAGGAGGTTCAAGGCAGAGAGTTCTGTACCTGGAGTTAGGAAGACCTGAGGTCAAATTTGCTCTCAGATACTTAACAACCTCTGACCCAGTTTCCTCAGCTGTATAATGAGGGTAATAATAACATCTACCTCCCAGATTTATTGTGAAAATCAAATGAGATAACAATTGTAAGTTACTTAGCAAAATGCCTGGCAATACTAAATGCTTAATAAAAATTATTACTTCTTTTTCGTTCTTTTGTTCCTTCCTTCCTTTCTTCCTTTCTTTTTCTTTCTTTTGTTCCTTCCTTTCTTTCTTTCTTCCTTCCTTTCTTTCTTCCCTCCCTCCCTCCTTCTTCCTTCCTTCCTTCCTTCCTTCCTTCCTTCCTTCCTTCCTTCCTTCCTTTCTTCCTTCCTTCCTTCCTTTTTTCTTTTTTCTTTCTTTTTCTTTCTTCCTTTTTCTTCTTCTCTCTCTCTCTTCCAAAGGAGAAAAAAAGAGCATGAAGGATATAAAAAGTCAAAGGAGAATTATCATCTATATCTGAAGGAAGACATTATCTTTGGACTTCAAAGCCTAGAACAAAGTTTTTAGCAGGAATTGACACTCAAGGTAAAGTGAAGACAGACAGACTGAATCTTGCAGCCTTCTATAAAGTTAAGTTCTCCAATCTGGATGAGCTACATTCCTGAGGACTGACAGAATTGGCAGATATGAATAATGAGATACTTTCTGTTATCTTTGAAGGATCTTGAAATTAAGGAAATTGTTGTTGGACTTGAGAAGGGCAAATGTCTCAATTTTTTTTTAAAAAAAGAAACAGAATACATTCTTCAAGCTAGAGACCGGTGAATTTGATTTTTATTCATGGCAAAATTCTCAAAAACATTCTTCAGGAAATGATTTGTGAGCACCTATAAAAGAAAATAATGATTCCTAAAACCCAACATGAGTCCTCAAGAATAGATCATACTAAACTAACCTCATTTCTTTTTCCAACAAGGTAACTATATTATAGGAATGCTATAGACATAGTATATTTCAAAGCATTCAAAGAATCTACCTCTTTACCAACAAAGGTGCTGATATTTTTCTAAGTGGGCATATTGATGGATCATGAGAGACAAGTCTTTTGAGAGAAGAAGCCCGGGAATTTTGGGATTCCAAGAAGAGGAGAGGAAACACAGAATTGTACATGCATACCAGCATCAGTGGCCACTTTGTGAGTGAAGCGTACTGATACCCTGAATTATACGTAATCATGAGCAATTGGCTTTGTCTAGCTCACTAACCTACATAGGAAATGAGTAGCCAGAACAGAATTTTGCTATTTATCTGACTGTCACTGCTATTGAGACCTGGTGAATTTAACACCTCTCCACTGCTTTCTCCTCCTCTGCTTTTTCATGAGCTAGTGAATTGGCATCACCTTGCCTTTAAATCTTTGTTTTCTCTCTATAATTATATAATGAGTTTTATTTCTAAATAAAGCAAACTAATTTTTATTGCATTCTGATTTAGTTTTTACCATAACACAATTGCTCACACAACTGTGTAAAGAAATCAGTTGGCCCATACCTATAGATTTAAGCATGAGACTACATTCTGTTTCCCTGTGTCCCTCTGTCTCTATCTTTTTATATCTGTCTCTTGTCTCTGTCTGTCCATCTCTGTTTCTCTATCTGTTTCTTTTGTTTCTCTGTTTTTCTCTCATTCTATCCTCTCTCCTTCCATCCTTGCCACTCTACCTCCCTTCATTCATTCCTTTTTCTTCTTTTCATCAGTCCCTGTCTCCTCATTTGGTTGACTTGCCAGATTAAATATATTCAGTATTGGGAGATAATTAATAAAGTACTTTAAAGATCTTCCTTTCTATGACCAGATGAGTGGTCTGGATTAAGGCATAGGTGGGAGTGCAAAGAGCAACTCATTATCAATTTGATGATCGTTGAAAATGACAACCAAAATTGCCACAGCATTTATACCATCTTTATTGATTATCACAAAGCCTTTGATTCTATTCTGCACTCATGGCTTAGTCATATAGTACAAGAATAGAAAGAAAACTATAGTATGTGATGTCTAGGTGGAAAACTATTATCTGTTTAAAAATAAATTATCAATTGTATTAATCAATGTATTAATGTCAAGAACACTTGATATAAAGTGTAGTATTTTTCAAGGTGACAGTTGAAGCCTACTACAAATTTGCCTAGCTTGATATCCATCATAAATACTCCTGGGTTTGAGCATGGATCTTATGTCAAATGGTGACTTGTAACAAATGTACATGGAAGATGTTAAGTAATGTCACTCAACTAAAAACAAATTAAAGAGCTATTTCTTGTTGTTGAAGTGTTCTCCAATAATATCAAAATGGCATTTGTACTTCATGAGCATGATTGTTTAGGCACATCAAGGAAGACTATAAACAGAAATCTCCATGCTTAAATTTGCATATCAAATTCAATAAATGAATGATGGTAATACACATATCTTGGTCTTCTCCAGAAAAGACACACTGAGTATAAAGCTGTAAGAATAAATTTGATGCTATAACCAATCAACTAATAAATCAACATTTATTAAGAACCTACTTTAAACAAACAAAGCAAAACAAAACAAAACAATCCTTACCCTTGAGAAATTTACATTATAATGGGCATGTCGATTTTAAGGGATCAAGCACATCCTGGAATAAAAGACAATGGAAAGAAAATATTTAAAATAATTCACACCTACAGAATGCCAATATTAGCATATACTTTTGACATGGTAAAATGGAAAACAAAAGGACTACACAGTGACCAACAAAAGCTGGTACAATGTTAACAAAACACATCACTTCGAGATAGTTACACACACACACACAGACACACACACATGTGTGTGTGTGTGTGTGATGAACATTTCTTCATCAAATATGAGCAAGAATTATGACAGGTGTTTTCAGATCACTTGAAGAATAGATTAAAAATGTATAGCAATGTTTTGTGTGCACACAAGCATCAATCCACAGAACTATAATAAAAACTTGCAACAGGTATACTGGGTTTATTGAATGTAACCAAAAGTGTTTCATTTATAGACACAACCCATGAAATCCCTAAGATCCAAGAATGCAGTAAAAATGATCTCCATGAGCAACACGGACATGCAGTCAATGAATAGTATTTTGAAAAGAGGGGTCAGGCAAGTGTCTGAGTCTTGTAGATTGTTTCATGCAAATGGTGGAGTTTAAGACAGCAATTAAGGTTCATGTCTTTGCCAATAGAAATTATAGAAAAGCTATACTTATAGAGCTTGGATTTATTGATTGATGGAGATTATTGTGTGAAGAAATAGAAATGTGTCTCTCATCATTACTGGTTGAAAATATCTTCCAAATATCTGGAAGTTCATAATAGTTGGCTAGAATTATAAACCGAAAGCTTGTTATCCTTCATAAACCAACAGATGATACATTTCCACAGGACATACACATACCCCAAAATAATCTTGAACGTTCAATAAATAAATTATTGTTACTTCAGAATGATTACCTCTAGAACTCTTGTTCACAACCACCCATATATAAAATTGATCCACAAGAGATAACATTTTTAATAAATTGTGCAATCAGATACTATACAATCAGAAAATGGAGTGGTGTTATTGTGTTAAAAAATGATTAGTTGGTACTGTCTTTTCCTCACTGAAAAAAGATAAACTTAAGTATATATTTTCATAATATTAACACAAATATTAACTCAAACCCTCCATTTAAGGAGGGAGCTTAACCCAAATATGGCCTTATTTCTCACTTGGATGTACTACTGTCAGCCTCCTTTGATTTATCTTCCTTGCCCCAGGTAGCTTATTACTGGGAAAAATCTCGTTATCTTGTATTATCCCATCAATGTTGGTACTTTACCTTATCACTACCTTCTGCCTCTCTATTTGAAGGCTGAGACCATGAACTTGAAACACTCCATTTAAGAAGGAAGCACAGCTCAGACATCTCATTTCTCGCCTGGCTTCACCACTTTGGGACTTTCTTGAATTCAACACATCCCCTTATTCTGAATTCCCTCCCCAGCCCTTCACTTTTTAGCATACTTTTGTGTGTTGTCTTTCCCCATTAGACTGCAATATCACTGAGGTTAGGGACTGTCTTTTTTTCATATCAGTATCCCCAGTTCTTAGCCTAGTGCCTGACCTATAGTAGGTACTTATTAAATGTTTATTGACTGGCTAATAAATAGTAATAATAGTAACAACAAACATTTACATAGTACTTCAAGGTTTGCAAAGTGCTATACTTAAGATTTTTCATTTGATCTTTACAACAGTCTGGAGAACTAAGTGATATTATATACATTTTACAGATGAGAACACTGAAGCAAACAGAGGTTAAATGATTTGTCTAGGGTCACACAGCTAGTGTCTAATGCAGAATTCAAAGTCAGCTCTTCTTGACTGCAAGTCTAATGTATCACCTAGCTACATGGAATGAAAAGTTTTTTACAATATAGAGCTATAAGAAAAGAAATTTAAACTATGTGGGAACAAGATAAGGTACATGACATCTCTATCATGCTCTCTGCCATTGAACTTTTTCCAAAGTTGAGTTCAGTGAGTCAACAATAGATAAGCTTATATCCCAGTAGTCTTATTCAGTTACAAAAATTCTCCACACAATGGTCAATAGGACACTAAAGAGGAAACATACACGAAGTAGCTGGAATTCTACATAAGAAGCTTGCTATTTTTCATGAGCTAACAGAAGATAATTCCCTACATTACAAATATAGACTTCAAATATATCTTTCAGAATTCACCAAACTGCACTGAAAGAGCAAGTATGATATCCTCTCTCCCCAATTTGGGGGAATCCTATACTCAGAAATATTTGTAGCAAGTGTGATTTGTTAGGGCAGTTCGGTGGCACAGTGAATAGAGAGCTGGGCCTAGAGTCAGGAAGACTCATCTTCCTGATTTCAAATCTGGCCTCAGACACTTACTAGCTGTGTGACCCTGAGCAAGTCACTTAACCCTATTCCTCATCTGTAAAATGAGCTGGACAAGGAAATGGCAAACGTCTTCAGGATCTTTGCCAAGAAAACCCGAAAGGGGGTCATGGAGAGTCAGACACAACTGAAATGACTGAACAGCAAGAAATGATTTAGTATAATCCTTTTTGGTTGCATGTTAAGTGGTCTTAATCTTCTTTGAAGCACAACTGCTTGTGACATTATAGTGAACATGTTTTAAAAAAAAAGTTTTGGCATTTTTTTCTTTGTAACTTTTTTTTTTAAAGCAATTGGGGTTAAGTGATTTGCCCACGATCACACAGCTCATAAATATCAAGTGTTTAGTTTGAGGTCAGATTTGAACTCAGGTCCTCCTGACTTCAGGGCCGATTCTCTGTCCACTGTGCCACCTAGCTGCCTCTTCTTTGTAACTTTTGCAAAGTTGTTTCCATCAACCAGCTTCCAACAAATGGTGATAGTGTCTTGCAAAGTCATCCTTATGACATTTAGTACTTGAAATGGAAGACTGTCCACACTGAGATAGCAGCTGTCTTCCAAATCATTCAGTGTATGATGTCTTTAGGCTGATCGTGAGAACCTCCCCATCATAGGTTTCCCCCTGACAAAACAACCCCTTCATGTGGGTTATGATCTTGATAGTATACCAGGATTGAGTTGCCTGAAAGATCAAAAACTGTCCATGAGCTCAGCCACATATACCCTGGTTGTTTAACAATTCTAAATCTCCTTGAAAAGGGATACTTATACTAAGCATCAGAAATGGAGCTTATTCTTTATCTAAGCAGTCCATCCTCAAATTGCACTGTTTCCATAATTGTCCTGCCACCTTCACACAAAAGTCAATACTGTTATGTGCATGCCAAAGACTTGTGGTGGACAAGAGACTCTACAATCACCCTCAAAGTATGCCTTTAGTCTAAAAGTATCTAGGGGTACCCTGACAGCTATATTTGCCATCTGAAATCTGGCTAACCATAACATATCCTTTAACAAACTCTATATTAAGACATATCAACTGTCAAACAGGTTTTGCAAGCACACTTACTAAGGCAATGGTAATGTTTACCACCTCACTATCCATAAGCTGGGATTTAAAATGAATTTTTATTTTTCTTCCCTTTCTCTTATATAGTTAGTTGAGCAAGTGTATATATGTAAATGCCCATTTACATGGCATCTTTGTTGTCACAGCCTGATTGCCAACTAGAGTTGTTATTTGTTAAATTTACTAAATTTAAGGTACAATAAAGTTTCTTGCTTCTGAATTCAACTTCTATATTATAATATAATCACATGAAAACAATTTTACTTCAGAGCCTTGAGTTTTTAAGAGATGAAGTGGTTTTCAAGTAAAATAATAATAATAATAATAATAATACATTTTTAAAAATCTTTAAGTCCAAATTCTTATACTTCCAGCTTTTTTTAATTTGGTAAAACATAAGTAACTCTTTTTTCATCTTTTTATTCAGCTTTAAAATGAGGATAACCACACTTCCATTATCTTCCTATAGAGTTTTAGGGGTGGAAGAACTTAAATATCTCAAGTACTCTATAAATATAAGTTTGTTATCACAAAGTGAAACAAAATGGTTTTTACACATTTCTCTTTACACATCAGATAAGATGTACATATTTGCCTGTAGATACAAATTCTCAACATGAACTATAATTTGACTAAACATGCCAATTTATATTTATGTTCAAGGGCTAATTCAGAAGCTGCTCAGCTCGATGCTGAAGAAAAACAAAAACCAAAAAACAAAAAAAACAGGCCTGAAGACTTAATCATTGACCAGCCAAGGTGAGGGAAAAAAAGAGATTTGGGGCTGAAAGGAAAAGAGAAGGAAAGAAGATAAAATTATTGGAAAATACAAATGAGATGCCTCTTCTTCATAAGTGTGGAATATCTTTGTGTTTTCTATGGAGCTATTGCATGCAATGGTAGAATTTCATTACAAATTCCTAGAAAATATCTAATGGTGGAAGAGCAAAATTTCTAATGAACATATATTTGCATAAAAGACCTTTAAAATCATTCAAACTGCATGAGGAAATGTAAAAATTTAAACAGAGTGATCCTATGAAAATCCTACTTGTTGGTCAGAATTTCTATCTTTTTTACCTGTAAATATTTCTTTACCCTTCTCTGATACTCATATCATCATGAGAATAAATGAATAATCCTATATGCTTGTGTCAGCATTTCAAAGGGCTTCCCTCTTGAGATATAGAATATGTGCCAAGGACATATAGGAAGATCAGACATGAATGGAGTAGTAATTGAATAGAATCTTCGCATAAAAAGTGAATATAAAATATGGTTAACGCTAGTTATTTTTAGCAAAAAATTCCTGAAAAGTAGGATTAAGAGAGTATAGCCAAATGCAAGGTAATATTTTCATGGGGGATGTAGTGAGAGATGTGTAGATAATAACATTGAGATGTTATGGTGGGCTATAAGCCAAATATGTGTTTTATGACAATTGATATATATATATTATATATATATATTATATATATGTATATATATATATATATATATATATATATTATATATATTATTATATGTATATATTATATATATATATATATATATATATCTTTTGTTTAAAAGTCATTGAAGAGAGTATTTTATAAAAGAACTAAGAAATATCCAGTTAGTTCCTCATTAGTTTGTTTGAACTGATTTCTATATTTTAGGAAGAATGTGAAGAAATTGATGAGATGTTAAATTGAACAGAGGTGGTAAAGATGAAATACCTTGCAATTATTTAATCTGATCACTCATTTAATCAACATGAATTGATTAAACAAATCTTCTGTACCAGGCACTATGCTAGGCCTTAGGAATGCAGAAACAGTGTAAAAATCCGACTTGAAAAAAACTTACATTCTAACAAGGAAGTGGGTAAGGAACATAAAGAAATCTAGTTTATTGCAATACTGAGTATGGAGGTGTCTGGAAGTTATGTTTACATTTTAATGAGGCTGTAAAAATAGGTTTTTTGTTTGTTTTATTTTATTTTGATCCTAGAGGCACTAGGGAGCCATCAAAGTTTGTTGAGTAGGAAAGTGATATGATAAAGATTAAGCAGTTGAAGAGGAACCAAATTATCTATATCTGTGTTCATCAGAGAAAACATTTCATTTCATTGGCCCATTTCCCCTATTCAGCTCTGCTTTATAGAAGGAGACCTATTGCTTCAGATCAAACTACAATCAAATTTTGTATTTAATTAAAAAATTGCAACATTTTGTAATGAAGCGTACAAAATTTCATCCAATTACATTTGGATCAAAATTTAAGTTCGATCACTGAACCAAACTTTCAAACTCTCTGTAACTGCCAGATTCATCATTGCCCTCTAATAAGGAAGTTTGTCTTGCGGAAGAGAATTTTATTTATTCTGCTTTGCCCAGAGGTCAGAATAGGGAGCAATGGGTAGACTTTCATGAAACTTTTATGAAAGGTTTCATCAGTTACAAAGAAGAGCCTCCAGAAAGGGCGTGATGTAGTCAGTTAACAATCTTGGAGCAGATTATAGGTCAGAGGGGCCAAACATGTGGCCTTCCTCCCTAAATTTGATCTGAACTAGAAACGTAATTGGGAAACATTTAAAAATATAAAATAAAATAGAACATAGCTAATGCTAATATATGTTTTTTTCTAAGTCAATATGCAGCCCACAAGGATCCTTATTTATGGTTTAGGGGTCTTATTTTCATTTGGTTTTGATACCACTAGCCTATGTGTCCATGTACAAACAAGGTATACTCTAAAGAGTATACCTTTTGGGTATAAGTTTACCTAGTTGTCTTCTGAGGTCTCTCCCTTCCAGTTCTGATAGTCTGTAATTCTTTGAGTTGAGGTGACTGCTAATTCAGTCAAAAAGGACATGGACATGGACATTGTGGCAGATAAAGGGCTGATGGCAACAGATTTTCCATATCCACTTCAATGTCATTATTGATGTTTTGTGGTACTTTGCCTGGTCTTAACACTAGCTGCCAGATATAAGATGGAAGCCAAAAGGCATTTTCTTGCTCCAACACAAATAATGGAGAGCTTGGCCAGATCATTTCCAGATTCTTCCCCCAACCCCAACTATTCATATTCTTTTCCCTCCACTGGGAAGTCCCTGAAGCTCTCTTCTTATTAAGTTTAGCCAAGTAGATTCCTTTCAGTCTCTGTAATTGGCCTGCTTTTAGCATTACTGCTATGAAAAAATTGCCTTCAGTAACAGAGAACACTTAGAAATTGGAAAAGGGAGGAGCTAGGAAATACCTGGCAACCATTGCCTTGAATTCTTCCTACCAGGTTCCTGTCTCCTTATTCAATATATAAACAATAAGTCTTTTGTAGAGTAGCAGCCAAAGATGAATCAGATTTAAAGCAAGACACCAGAAGATCTTCAGTATGTAGCTTTGAATTAGAAATTCCTAGACAGTAGTGTTCATTTGTCTAATTCTTTCATATATATCTAATGTTATAAATTGTTTCTGGGCTAGGGTGGGTGTGGGCACCACAAATTCTCCTTGTCCACTAAGGGTCCCTTTAGCTCTGGACCAACAAAGAATCAGGCCTGAGTCAGTTTTGAGTGAGTTTGGCCTTAAAAGATAGGAGTTAGACTCCTTTTCTCAAACTTTTTGGTTATTTGTGTCCTCATCCAAGTACACTGGGGGAAAATGACTTAAACCTTAGGTTTGGCTCTTGTGTAGGATTTTCCCAAAGAGGGAAGTTGAAACATATTCTTCCTAATTATTCATCACATATTCTTATAATTGGAATCATATATAAGATAGCTGTTTTTTTCCTCAACAGAAAAGAGATATTTAAAACAGAAGGCCCTCACTAAGGGAAATTTAAAACAACAACAACAACAGACAACCTTTAAAAACAGTTGAACAGTTTAAACAAGTGGATGTAGTAACTACTATTATACTGCAAGGTTAAGATTTATACAATGAAACATGAAGCAGTTTGTGGGACAGCTGAATGTACATTCTTGAGTTCACTTGTCCAAACTACTCCCTCAAAGTAGATAATCTTCTGGCAAGTTGAGCCAGTTCTTGAGACTCTTCTGGCCAGTGGTCTCCAAGAACCAACATCCAGTCCTATACTTGCTAAAGAAAACAAAAAGCAGAAAAAGTAGCCAGAGGCCCCAAGGCATAGCCTCAACTCTCCTACCCAACCATCTATGCTAATAGCTGCCATTTAGGCTGTGTGTGTAGTGGTGGTAGGGTGCAGGGCAGGAAATGGATATCATTTCTCCACAATGTGTTCCAGTGATAGGCTTGAATAGATTTGATATGATCTTGGGATATGCAGCTTGGCAAGAGAAGAAGCAAATGAGTGTGGATTTTAAAGATCCTTTTAAAGATCCACTGAGTGAGCAATTCTTCTTGCCTATTAAAGACATTTCTTCATCTTTCTCCAACCACACAAGCACAGAGTTAGCTCATGTGTTCAGCCAGAAGCAGACAGGGCAGTTCTGAGAATGCCCTTTTGCATATGTTATATGCAGATTGGGACATAGTATGTTCAGTAGGCTACAAGGAATAAAGGTGCAAGGAAGGGAGCAATTTTTGTTCAAAGGATCATGAATCTAGATCTACAAAGATCCTTAGAGACAATCTACCCCCAAACCTCCCCTATTTTATAGATGAGTAAACTGAAATTAGAGGAGATTAAGTGACCATCCAAGATCACACGAATAGAGAAGTAAGATTTCAACCCAGAATGTCTGAAGACAGAGCCAATGTTCTTTCACTGTACCATAGTCAATGCATATATGATAAAACTGTACCCACACATATGTCTTAAATTCATTGCAAGTTCCATGAATTTCAAAATATCCAGGCAGGCTGCCTTAAAAATCACAGGTTTTCTTTCATCTTTGTATTTGTTGTTCAGTTGTGTCCAACCCTTCATGACACCATATGGGGTTTTCTCAGCAAAAATACTAGAATGGTTTGCCATCTCCTTCTCCAGTGGATTAAGGCAAACAGATATTAAGTGACTTGCCCAGGGTCACACAGCTAGGCCGCATTTGAACTCAGATCTTCCTGGCTCTAGGCCCAATGCTTTATCTAATGAGCCATCTAGCTGCCTCTCCATCTTTGTGGGGAACATCCAAATTGATGAGATCACAGATCCATTTAAACACTGGATCTAATAAATATCATTTTTATTCGGGGCAGCATGGCATAATGGATGGATAGAGGTCTGATGCTTGTGACAGGAGAACCTTCCTCTCATTTATACTAGTTGTGTAATCATGGATAAGGTACAGACTTCTAATTGTTACCCAGCACTTCTCTAAATCAGTAGGATACTGGCAAATTAGTGACCTGTATCTGTGGAGGAATTTTCTGTACTTGCAATCCCCTAACATAACTAAAATAAAAACTCCTTCACTTCTACCCTCCCCCTCCACAACATGCTTTAGGTTTGTTAAATCTTAGTTTAAATAAGGATTCCATAGTGAATGAATCTCACTTTTAGCATTATTTCATAATAAATTCTGAACTATAACTTCAATTAGAGTTTTAAAATTAAAATCTAGATATCTTTGCGATGTAGAAACAATTTTGAAAGGTTCTCTTCATCATAGATTTATCTTACTTGTGAATAAATGCTCCTTTTCTAAAGAGTAATAATGTTCATTTATTTTTGCAGTGAAATCTTATTGTATTAGATAGATGTAGATAGGTAGATATGTAGTAATCAGGTTGGAATTTATTGACTAAGAGGTTGTTATGGTCAAACCTGTATTTTAGGTAGATCAATTTGACAGCCAAGTGGACTATGGATTAAAGGGGTTAAAGTTGAGGCAGATATATCAACCAGCAGGCTATTGCAGTAGTCCAGGCCTAGGGTGATAAGAATCTGCACAAGAATATTTGTAGTATCAGAGGAGAGAAGTGAGTATATAAAAGACATGTTACAAAAGTAGAAACTAATATATGTCATATGGGATGACTCTCTGGGAGAAATGGAGGTGGGGGAAACACTGTGGAAAATTATGGTGATGTAGAAAGGTATAAATTAAAAACCTATTTTAAAATTTAAAAACTAGAAACCATAGAACATGACCACTGATTGGATACTGTGGGTGAGAGAATACATGATACCTCAGTTGACAGCCTGGGTTACTGGTGAAGGATGGTACTCTCAAAAGTAATAGGGAAGGCAATGGACTTACTGGAGCCAAGATGGCAGAGTAAGCAGTAAACTGTTGTAATACTCCCATACTCACCTCCAAACAACCATGAAATAGAGCACCAAAACAAATCCTACAACAGCAGAACTAGCAAAAAGACACAATGAAAATCTTTGAGCCCAAGAATCTTGGAGGATTGTCAAGAAAGGTCCATCTCACTCAGGTGAAAGTGGAGGGCAGTACAGGATAGGAAACATCTCAGTAAGCCAGCAGCATCCCCACCTCAGCAAACCAGTGGCAGATCCTGAGCCCCAGTGTGGCAGAGCAGGCAAAAGTCAACACCAGGCCCCTCTATATGCCTTAGTATAGTCAGGGAAAATAGCAGACCCCAGCTCCAAAAACAGAGAACCACTATGTCCTTCAGTGTAGCCTGAGGCAAATAGGCATCCTCCAGTGACTAAACCCCCTCCAGCTTCAGTATAGCCAGAGGGAAATGCAGAAAAACCCAATCAGGGCTCAGCACACACTAACACCACCACTAGGACCCCAGCTCAGGACCAGGTAAACTGCCAGACCCCTACAACCTCCAGGGCTAGGCAGCCTTCACCCCATCCCTTCAAAATATCACCAGACATGAGGGTCCCCCATAAGCCTCAAGGTAACATTAGTGCAGTACCAGGTAAACAGCCAGAACCTACAGCCGCTAGTAAAAGAAGCAGCAGACAGTGACCCTTCCATCCTGGGAGCAGAGTTAAGATTTAAAAGAAAGTAAAAGGGCAAAAAAAGAGAGACGAGCAAAAAAAAAAAAGAATCGGACCATAAAAAGTTATTATGGTGACAGGGAAGACCAAGATACAAATTCAGAAGAGGACAACCGTGTGAAAACACCTATGGGAAAAACCAAAAAGAAAAATAGAAAGTGGTCTCAAGCCCAGAAAGAGCTCATGGAAGAGCTCAAAAAGGAGATAGAAATTCAGATAAGAGAGGTAGAAGAAAAATTGAAGGAAGAAATGAGAGTGACACAAGATAATTATGAAAAAGAGTCAACAGCTTGGAAAACTGCTTAGAGTAGAATTGGCCAAATGGAAAAGGAGATACAAAAATACATTGAAGAAAACATCTCCTTAAAGAGTGCAACTGGACAAATGGAAGAGAAAGTACAAAAGCTAATTGATGAAAACAACACCTTAAAAATTAGTATTGAGCAAGTGGAAGGTAATGACTATATGAGACGTCATGAATCAATCAAATTCAAAAAAATGAAAAAAAAATGGAAGAAAATGTAAAATACCATATGGGAAAAACAACTGGCCTGGAAAATAGATCCAGGAGAGATAATATCAGAATCATTGGACTACCTGAAAGTCATAATCAAAAGGAGGACCTCGACAGCATCTTTTGAGAAATTATCAAGGAAAACTGACCTGATGTCCTAGAACCAGAGGGCAAAATTGTCATCGAAAGAATCTACCCATTACCTCAAGAAGAGACCCCAAAATAAAAACCTGAAGGAAAAATATAGCCAAATTTAAGAAATATTAGCTCAAGGAAAAAATACTGCAAGTGGCCAGAAAGAAGCTATTCAGATATTGGGGAGTCACAATCAGGATCACACAGACTTAACAGCTACAACATTAAAGGATTGGAGGTCATGGAACACGATGTTCTGGAAGACAAAGGAGCTAAGACTACAACCAAGAATCACCCACCTGGTGAAATTTAGCTTAATGCATCAAGAGAGAAATAGTCATTAAATGAAATAAAAGAATTTCAAGCCTTCATAAGGAGAAAATCAGAACCAACCCAAAAATCTGACCTCCAATATCAAGACCCAAAAGAAGCATAAACAAGTTAAAAAGGGAGAAAAATAACATAAGAATTTCAATAGAGCTAAACTGTTTACATACCTACACAGGAAAACAGTACTTATGACTCTTAAAAATTGTATCACTAACAGTACAGACAGAAGAAATATACATAGACATAGGGTACTGGTATGAGCTGAAATTGAGGGCACGGCATAAAAAAAGTTAAGGGATGCGAAAAAGGAGTACAAATGGGTGAAGAAGGAAGGGAGAAGTAGAATGGGGTAAATTATTTCACATAAAGAGGGAAGAAAGATCTATAACAGTGGAGGAGAAGACGGGAGGGTCAGCTATGGGCATCACTTGAACCTTACTCTCATCAGTATTGGTTCAAAGAGGGAATAATATATACAATCAAATGAATATAGAAATCTATTACCTGACAGGGAAGCAGGAAGGGAAGGGAGGAGATTAAATAACAGGGGTGGGGGTGACAGAAGGGAGGGCAGACCAGGGGAGTTGGTAGACAGAAGCAAACCACTGGTGAGGAGGAAAAGGGTGAAAAGAGAAAGAGGACAAACAGGAGGAAGAATAGGATGGAGGGAAATACACAATAATCATATCTGTGAATGTGAACGGAATAAACTCCCCCATAAAACAGGCAGGTTACAGAGTGATTCAAAAAGCAGAATCCTACAATGTGTTGCTTACAAGAAACACACTTGAAGTAGAGAGACACAAAGAGTAAAGGTAAGGAAATGGAGGAAAATCTATTTTGCTTCAACTGGAGTTAAAAAAAAAAAGCAGAGGTGGCAACCCTGATCTTAGACAAAGTAAGAGCAAAAATAGACCTAATTAAGAGAGATAAGGAATGAAACTACATTTTGTTAAAAGGTACCATAGGCAATGAAGCAATCAAATTAGAAGAGCAAAGAATAGTCTACATATCTATGTCTACAGATCTATGAGGAAGAGAAAAATTCATGAACAAACAAGAAATAGCATTCCAAAATGTAGAATAGGTAATTTTGAGTTTATTAAATTAAAAGACTTTTGTAAAAACAAAACAAATGCCACCAAGAACAGAAGAAAAGCATAAAGTAAGGAAATATTTATAGCAATTGTCTTTGATAACAGCCTCACTTCTCAGATACATAGAGAACTGAGTCAAATGTATGCGAATACAAGCCATTCCCCAATTGATAAATGGTCAAAGGATATGAACAGGCAGTTTTCAGACAAAGAAATCGAAACTATCTGTAGGCATATGAAGAAGTGCCTTAAATCACTTTTGAATAGAGAAATCTGAAACAGCGTCTCACACTAATCAGATTGGCTAATATAGCAACAAAAAAAAAAAGAAGGAAAATTGTAACTGTTGGAGAGGATATGGGAAAATTGGGATGCTAATACCCTGTTAGTGGAGTTGCCAACTGATCTAACCAATCTGGAGAGCAATTTGGAACTATGCCCAAAGAGCAAACAAATTGTTTATACCCTTTGATCCAGCAATACCACTACTAGTTCTGTATTTTAAAAAGATCATAAAAAGGGAAAAAAGACCTACATGTGCAAAAATATTTATAGCAACCCTTTTTGTGGTAGCAAAATATTAGAAATTAAGGGGATGCCCATCAACTGGGAAATGGCTGAACAAGCTGTGGTATATGAATGTAATGGAATACTATTGTGCAATAAGAAATGATGAACAAGCAGATTTCAGAAAAACCTCGAAAGACTCATACAAACTGATGCAAAGTAAAATGAGCAGAACCAGGAAAACATTGTCCACAGTACAGCAACATTGTGTGAGGATCATCTATGAATGACTCAGCTCTTCTCAGCAATACAATGATCCAAGACAAGTAGAAAGGACTCCCAAAGGAAAATGCTATCCATATTCAGGTAAAGAACTGATGGACTCTGAATGCAGATTGAAGTGTATTTTTTCCACTTACTTTATTCTTTCTTGCGTTTTTTTTTCCTTTTGATCTGTTTCTTCTTCCAAAACTATGATGAATATGGAAATGTTTTGCATGGTAGGTAGCACTTGTATAAACTATATCAAACTTCCTACCATTTTACAAAGAGGGGAGAGGAGTAGAGGAGGGATAAAAATTTGGAACTCAAAATCTTGTAAAAATGAAAGTTAAAAATTTTCATGCCATGTAATTGGGGAAAGATAAATTATTATTTAATTATTTTAAAAATAGTGTAATAGGGAAGTTAGGAAAGGGTGTTTGGGGGGAAGATGAACTCAGTGTGGGACATGTTGAATTTAATATAGTGTCTTTTAAAAGCCCCCAAAAAAGATAAGAAAGAAGAAAAAAAGCCACTACATCTGATCAATACATCAAAAGGGTCTGAAAATATTTGCAATGTACAAATCTTATGGACTGCCCACCTCTGCCATGGGTTAAGATGGAGAGGTCTTTTTATATTCCTTGAGCCACATTTGTTCTTTATTATTCTGCAACATTCACCGACATTACATTCTAGCATACAGCATATGTATGTAAACTTACACACACACACACACACACACACATATGCAAGAATGTTATCTATGCTATGACACCTGTAGATTGTGCTTTCTTTTAGGACAGGGAACATATGGTTTATTTTTTTATCTCCCACAGTAGCTGATACAGTACATTATATGTTGTAAGTGTTCAGTGAATTCAAGCAAATCAAATCCCTACATTGGTCATATCTGAAAAATATGTGATAATTTGCACCTTAAATTGATCACTGCTCAGTAAAGAAGTGTGGGTCATCTTTGGTTCTCTGGAATTTTGATTGGCAAATGCATTCATCAAAATTCTTCAATTTTTCAAAGTTGTTTTTCTTTACAATGTTATTATTATATAGATTATTCTCTGGTTTCTGATAACTCTGAATCAGTTTATATAGTTCTCAGGTTTCTTTTGAATTGTCTTTTTCATAATTCTTTCAATGCAATAATATGCCATTATATTTATATACCATTATTTCCTCAACCCTTTCCCAGCTGATAAGTTTATTTCCTTAGTTTTTAGTTCTTTGCCACTACATAAGAACTGTTAGAAGTAGTTGTTTACATGAGTTTACAGTACTTGAAGCTTCTAATTATATATTGCTGAATCCTGCTCCTGTGAACCATGCAACACTGCATCAATGGCCCAGCAGGGACCAAAACAGGTAGATACCACCACCTGGCCTAGGGAAACTTCAATTCGAACCACTAATTCATAGTCCTCTGCCTTCTGAATGTAAGGGGTCACCAGCTTAGGCGATTCCAGCCTACCCCTTTGCCCAAACAGCTCCTCATCTGCCTGCTTTTTCTCTAGCTTTTGGTAATATTCCTGATAGTAGTAGTCATCCAGCTCAGGGTTCTCACTTTGCAGCTGAACCATCTGTACCTTGATCACCCAGTCTTTCTCCCTTTGATTCATGAGACCAGCATAGGGATCTGGCTTCTGGGACCACAGTTTCCCAACACAGGGACTCTGGTGTTTATGACTACTCTGTTGTTCCTGCTGCTGCTTCTGCAAGATCTGTTGGTGCTGGGGATGCAGTTGGGTCCGGTGACTGAACCTTGGGGGCCATGATGCCAGCACATCACTGATATAACCAGTATTTGATTCTTTGCACCAACAGAATTTTTTCATGATGAAAACTTAGCTTGGAGAACAGAAAATGATGGGATGACATAATTATCTTCAAACATGTGAAGTTTTGTCATGTGGAAGAAAGAGAAGACTCATTCTCCTGCACTTCAGAAGGCACATCTAGGATCAGCTGATTAAGTACAAGGAGGCTGAGTTTTGCTCAGTAAAAAGCCACAAGTTTAGCAATGTTTCCAAATGGAATTAATAAATTGCCTTAATAGGTACTGAGTTTCCCAGTATTTAAAGTCTTCAACAAGCTTGCCGGAAATTTGTAGGGGGGACTCATATTTTACAAAATAAGGAGAAAGAGTGCCTACTATGTGTCTGACATTATACTATATGTTTTATAAGTATCTCATTTAATCCTCACAACAACCTTTCAAGATATGTGCTGTTATTATCCTCATCTTGTAGTTAAGGAAACAGGCAGAAGTGAAGTGACTTCTTCAGCATCATACAGCTCTTAAGTATCTGGAGCTGGATTTTAACTCAGGTCTTCCTTTCTCCAGGTACATTACTTTATCTGCTTTATCCCCCCTTTTGCCTCAAAGTCATAGACATATAGCTCTATGTTTAAGGCTTCTGGGAACCTCAGAATCCCTCAATTTACACACAAGGAAATTGAGAATCAAGAAGTCCCCTGACTTGCTCAAGGTGGTGTGAGTAATAAGAATCAGAAGCAGAATTTGAATTGAGGTCATCTGCCACCAAGAGGCAGTGCTTTTTTGACAGTATGTGTAGATAGCAATGGACTATCAGTCCTTCTTAAACTGTGGGTCATGACCCCAGAGGAGGTTGCAAAAAATTTTGGCAATAGTAAAAGGTTTCTGAATACACAACAACCAAAAATTAATTCAAAATCAAATTCATAATGAATCCAAGGTGTTTCTGGCAGTGCTTGCCCATGTTGCATAGCATAACTTCACTGCAGCCTTGGTTCTGAACACAAAGCATGCACACTTTGCCCTGTGCATGCCTTCAGGCCATGAATCATCAATGAATACTTCCAAAAAGTGAAAAGGGGTTAGGTGTAAAAAAAGGTTTAAGAAGCCCTGGACTAGAGGACCATTAAGGTCCCTTCCTAAAAATCTGTGATTCTGGGATAACTTAGAGGTCTATCAGTCTCCCTGCGATCCCCTATTCGCACACAGTAGATGCTTAATGAATATTTCTTCTTCTTGTATCTCTTAGTAACAACAAAGAGAGAAAGAAGAACTTATGAAACCAGAGTTATTCATTCACCTTCCTGTTGATTGCCTCCAAGAAGATCCTGGAACAGTGAGATTATGGAACTCTTCATCTGTAGTCCCTACATGTATACCACATTGGGCTATCCTCCAAAAATCCCTGTTGCTATAGGTATTCATTTGCAGGAATAGTTGTCTAAGAAAAGAGTCTGAAAAATCTTCACGGTTCCTTGAAAAACATGACTCTCATAGGTTCAAAGATTTGGACCTTACAGACTAACTAGTATAATATCCTCCTTTTCTAGATGAGGAAAATGAGGATGAGGAAAGGTAAGTGACTTGCCCACTAAGTAGACTGAAGCAAGATTTGAACTTAGTCTTTCCTGCCTTTAATCCCAGCATTTTGTATATTTTTGTATTTTTTTCATCAATCACGTAGTCATTAAGGTTCTTTTTGACCTAGTCTTGATGTTTCAATATTAAGTTCTTGAATAAATGCATCCTTTGTTGTTATTGTCATTTTTCGGTAGTGTTGAACTCTTCGTGACCCCATTTGGGGTTATCTTGGCTGGGATACTGGAGTGGTTTGCCATTTTCTTTTCCAGCTAATTTTATGGATAAGGAAACAGAGGCAAACAGGGTTAAAGTAACTTGGCCAGGGTCAGACAGCTACTAAGTGTTGGAAGACAGATTTGAACTCATATTTTCCTGACTCCAGGCCCAGCGCACTATTTACTGAGCCATCTAGCTGCCCCAAATAACACAATACCCTTTAACAAATACTTTTTTGAAGAAAAAAAATTGGAACAGGAAAAAGGAAAATCAACAAAACTGATCAGTACATTAAAAATATTGACAATAGATATAATCTATATGTTGTACAACTATAGAAACACCCATATTCAGCTGTACAAATGAGTAGGGAGAGTCATATTCTCCTATCTCTTCTTTGAGGATAATCTTGGCAGTATTGATTATTTTGTAGACCTTTCCACTTATATTACTTTAGCAATAGCATGTGTTATTCTCTTGCCTCTCCTAACTTCACTTTCATAAAGCACCTACTATGTACAAAACATTGTGCTAAACACTTTATATTAGCCCATTTGTTCACACAATACCACAATCAATCAAGCTAGACAGCTACAGAATAATACTCACAAAAATTATGACACATTATCCAATTTTGTTGGGAAATATTTTGGGTTTTTTTCAGGTAATTTAATTTTGCTTAGTAGGTTAGTCATCTTAGTTTTTCTCTTTTTCATTCACATAAACATACAAAGACATGCACTTAGATATTGTGTGGCCCAGTGGAAAAGACACAGAATTTGAGTAGAAAACCATAGTCCAACTTGTGTGAATTTGGGCAGCTAATCTGTAAAATGAGTGGACTGCACTAGATGGTCTCTAAGAGTCTTTCCAGTTATAATTATTTGAACTTATGATCTTATATCTGTCCTTTCTAAATTCAAAGATGGTGTGACTGAGAAAAATTACTCACCTGTTAGTTCTAGTTAAGAGTCCTGTCAAGCAGGCACTTCTTACCAGCACATGTGTGAAGAATGTTCTTTGATTTTCAGTTATCAAGCCTGTTGCAGTTTGTGAATTTTTCTCTTCAACCTTTGGTCAAACTAAAGCTTTGGTTCATGAGGGATGCTTTCATGTAGTTAGAAGAACATTATGATTGGGATCCAAAGACTAAGTTCTACCATATATTAGCCCTTTGACCTTGGGTAAATTTTTAACTTCTGAGCCTCAGTTTTCTCAGCTGCAAGATAAGGGTGCCTTGCCTAGGCAGAAAATTTAAGGATCAAATGAATAGAATAACAATAAGAAAGCCCTTTACAAACTATAAAACTCTAAATAACTGTATCTACAAAATATTATTATTATTAAACTGAAACTCTTTCCAAAACTCCATAACTTGACTACGTTGTTGGAGACCATTTTTTTGGGTTTTCTTTATTAAAACATCATTGGAAGAATTTGGGTAGCTGTGCTGTTTTTTTTTTTTACATTTTTGCATAATGTATCTTTTTAGTGCCAGAAGAGTAGTTATATGTACTTGTGTTATGGTGATATAATGTCATGATAAATGCAAATTTATATATGATAGTGTGATATTAACATGATATCTGCATTTTGGGTTTTTCTTTCTAACATTTAGTGATGCTAGTCTTAACTACCCATGATAAGTTTTGGAAAAGCAAAACATGAGATTTTCCTGATCAAGATAAAAAGTTAAATACTAAAATACAAAAGGTGCTTAAAATTCATCATTCATTAAATTCGCAATAATGTTTAATTCTACATGGATAGCCTATTTAAATCTCTCTCTCTCTCTGTCTTTCTCTCTCTCTCTACCTGTCTGTCTGTCTGTCTGTCTGTCTGTCTGTCTCTCTCTCTCTCTCTCTCTCTCTCTCTCTCTCTCTCTATATATATATATATATATATATATATATATATACATATATATATACATCTTTATATTGGCAATATGAAAAACAAGATGTAAGACTGTGTATTATACTCACATTACTATGAGTTGCTAAAGAAAGACTCTTGAACCATGCTATTTAAATAAAATTTATTTTCACTAACCTTATAGAGATAAAAATGTTTCAAAACACCAAACAATATGGCATTCAAAATCTAGAGCTACTAGTTTAATGCAGATTAATTTTTTAACAAGAATTCCTATGCAGTAAGCAGATAGTTCCCACATTCCATTGTGATTGACAAGCCTGACATATGGAATAGTTCACAAATTCCCAGGTGACTGACAGATGGAGAATAGAAAGGCGGATAAAGTTGCCTAGAGAGCTGAGGACGATTTCATATTCAGCGGTTTTGATCAAAAGGATTCCAGATCTCACACTAAATTTAGCACCGCTGGCAATTAGTGCATGATTTATTCAGTCCTTTCATTTGCTGGTTGACAAATGGAAAACAAGCACAAAATTAAAAATAAGTTTATTTCCAGCATTTCGGATATTTAAAATGTGTGTGTCTTTGTTTGCACATAAATTAACATGAGATGAATTTATAGTGAGATTAAATCTGAAATGGAGATGCAAGCAATAAATAAGAGCTTTTTTATGTATCATTCGGGCTGAACAGGTGTTTGAATTAAGAAATACTAATATGTTTAGCAGCATGGCTCCACCTTTAGCATTAGGGAGTTGATGTTTTCCTAAATTTAGAATAATTTGCCACAATTTAGTATTCTTTCATAAGCTTCCAACATAGGTGACCATCTGTATGACAATACTAATGCTTTTCAGGCTAATAATAGTAATAAAAAGTCAAATTCTTATCATCATGCTATTCTGCATTGAAATGAGATGCTAGGTAAGTGCTATATATTTTTTTCTCTTCTCCTCCTAAGTCCTTCCTTGCCCTCCCTATCTTTCTCCCTTTGCCCTTGATGAGAAGCAATACACCTCTAAATCTGCAATACCTGATTCATTTATAAATGTAGGCGTAAGATCCCAACCTTTTTGCACTATCCTTCAAACCTAGACCAAATAAAGCTGTTTCCAATTTCTCTTCCCATTTTTAGATGGAGAACAATGAGATGAGAGAAATGTGCTGATGTAAACCTTCTGTTGTGTTACTCAGAGGCAGAATATGACAATATCTCATTCAAAATTGGAGGATAGTATAACCACATAATAGCCACCCCTAAGAGACCTGGATTTTTTTTAAAGGACACATATTGGAGGTATAGAAAATGAATTGAATACCACTCCTATTCTCAATTTGGTGCAAGGCAATAATCATTGTGTCTAAAAGACCCTGTGTTTTCAGAGTAGTTCCTTAGACATGCTTGCATGGCATGAATGAATTGCTTTGTGGGGTGGGGGTTGTAGAGAATTCAACTGCAAACTTAAAGATGGAATGATATTTAGTAGTGCAGGGTACATGTAATTCTTAATAACTTTAAAGAGTTCTATCAAGCTACCCTATAACCAAAAACAAAAGTTGCAGGAATAAGTTGTAGCATCTAAGACTAGTGGGTAATGGGGGCAAAAACTTGGGATATTTATGGGTCTTCTGGTTTGATTTGTATTCTAGGCTATGACATTCAACTTTATTTGTATTCATTATTCACAGTGGGAACTAGAATGGTTTTTAAAGCAGCAAAAAAAAAATCCACTTAAATTATCATGAAAAAGAAAAGTGTGCAGTATGATGCTTTAATTACTGTTAAGCTAACCCTGGGATATGGGAAATGTCAATTTTCATTGGCTACATTTAAGGCTGAGCCCGGGTTTTAGCCCACAGATATATACAGTCAGTGGGTGTGCAGTGCGCCAGCACAGTCCTGCCTGGGGAGCACCCTGCAGTGCTCCAAATGTACCTTTGCCCACTTCTCTGATACCCTGTGGCTCAACTTGCCTTTTTCATGATTTCCTTCCTCTCTTAATACCCTCTCTGCCTCTTAGCAGCTACCCAAAGACATTTCCCAGGCAAGGGGCTTCAGGTTAGCCACTTGCCTTTACTTCCAAAAGAAATGATAAAGTGCTCATTTTCCCACAGAGCAAAAGAAGATGGTAAAGTAATGCTTCAATAGTGATCTTTAGATATCTCTTCCAAATGTCAGTAGGTTCATCCATGGTCACTCCTTGCCCTGATGTCAGAGGATTTTTCCTTTCTCTTCTGAACAGTCAGATTTAATAATCATTTTATTTTCAAAATACATTATAATTTCAGTAACCTCAGACCCCAATCATGCAGATATTAAAATGGGTGGGGGAGTTTGAATTCCCTGACATTAACAAATTCACTAGACTTTCCTTATATCACCTGAAGTAGTTATAGTTGTGAATCCCTGAAATTGTGCAGTTATCTACAGTTGTATAGCTATTATGTATCTCTTTAATGCTATGCCTTGAGACTAAATTTAAATATAATTCAAGAGTGTAGTATTGATTTAATTTAGTTCATCATATATGCTTAGAAGTTTGATCACTTAAATTAAAATTTATATAAACTATGTAAAGTCAAAAGTTAACAGAAAAGTAAATTTTCATTTTTTTTTTCTGGGAAATTAGAGATTGGTTTGCTTCTCTATTTGAGGAATGACATATTAAGTATGGAATGACAGGGGTTAATTCTTTATTTTATTCTGATTTTGCCCACTAAAAGCCATAGTTTTCAAGCATAAGTAGTGGTAATAGGGAATGAAATATTTTGTGGTTTTGAATACCTCTCTTTAACTCTTAATTCTCCTTCTGATAAGGGTGAAAATATGGACTGCACGTAAATTAGCAACGTCATTTTGTTACATGGTCCACTCAGATAGGAAAGCCTGAACTTCCCCTGGCTTTTGCAACTAACTGTATACTTAAATCCATTGAGGGACCAGCATGATGCTGTGAAAAAAATGCTGGATATGAAATCAAATCCTTGTTTTGTCTGAGTGACCTTTTTGACCTTGGGCAAATCACCTAGTCTCACAGGACCTCAATTTTCTCACCTCTTAAAATGAGGAGGTTAAATTAGATGGTCTCTAAGTTATGATCTTGAGTTCTAAGTCTCTGCTCATATGAATCAGGATCATTTCCTCGATCAGAGAAGGCCTAGAAAGCTGAACCACACAAAATTACTATACAATTTTGCTCTTAAAAATGGACACTTAATGGGAATCACCAAAATATAGACTATGGACAATTCGATCAACCAGTCAATCTTTTTTTTTTTTAGGCAATTGGGGTTAAGTGACTTGCCTAAGGTCACACAGCTAGTAAGTGTCAAGTGTTTGGTCTGAGGCCGGATTTGAACTCAGGTCCTCCTGACTTCAGGGCCAGTGCTGTATCCACTGCCCCACCTAGCTGCCCCCCCCCACTAGCCAATCTTTAACAGCCCCTTGTTAAGCATCTTTTATATACCAGACACTATCCTAGGCAATGGGGAAATGAAGATAAAAATGAAACAATTCCTATCCTCCAAGAATTTAGATCTATCAGCATGTACATATATTGCTGCTGCTGCTGCTCAATAGTTTCAGTCATGTCTGACTCTTTTTGGCCCCATTTTAAGATTTTCTTGGCAAAGATACTGGAGTAGTTTGCCATTGTTTTCTCCAGATCATTTTACAGGTGAAGCAAACTGAGGCAATCAGATTTAAGTGACTTGCCCAGAGTCACACAGCTAGAAAGTATCTGAGGCCAGAATTGAACTCACGAAGATGAGTTTTCCTGACTTCAGGCCTCGTGCTCTACCCTTTGCACCTCTTAGATGTCCCTGTATGTACATAAACATATGCAAAATAAATATCATATGTATATAAAGGTTAGTAATAAGCATAGTAGTCTATTAAAATCACTATTCTGCAATGAAAATAGAGGACTTAGTAATAACCTTCAACATGAGGCAGACAATTATTTATAGAGCAATACCTTTCCTCTACCTCACAAGGTCTCTAGAATACAAAGGCACGTTAGACCCTCCATGAAAAAAAAAGTGAGATAAAGGAGGAAAATGAAGTGGGCAGGACCAAGACTGACCATCTGCTCATCCCTGGAGAAAGTAATACAAAGGGGAAGGAAAGCCCTTCTCCCCTATTCAGTTACCAGGAAAAGAAAGGTAGGAACAAGGCCAAGAGTCTATGCCCTATTGGAAGGGAAGAAGCAAGGGTGGGAGTAGTTTTTAGAGGTGACTTTTCTTGTTACCAGCCCAGAATCCACTCTCCCATCCCTCAGCTCAAACATGGGACAGAACCAGAAAGAGAAGTCCAGGATTGAAACCAGAAAATTCTGTCTGCTACTTTCAGTTAAACTCAATCACATGCTTTTAGTTAATAATCTTTTATTAGAACTCAAGAACCCATGAAATTCCACAATTCTACTACAAAGTAGTAGGATATTACTTTCTACTCTATGTTCTACTAGTGGAAGAAAATTGAGGATGAGGGGAATATGACCCCATTAATACGTAGAAAGCTACCTCCCTCACAGTAGTACACACAATTCATTGGGATTGTGTCTCTGGTTCAAGAAAGAACACAGTTACTGATAAGAAGCTGTCTCCTCAGTCTCTCATGCCGTGAAGAGCATGCCTTCTATTCTCTTGAGCTTTTTGAAGAAGTCAATTCTTCCACTGCACCTTCCTTCATAGAACTAGAAACCATCAGCTGAAAAACATGTTAATAACCACAAGGTAAAGCCAGGACTTCTTTGTAATAATAGTAAAAATTGGATAGGTGGAAAATGGCCTTAACTTCTTATAGATGGAATAATTTAGATGGAAAGTAGGCCCAAATCCTTATTGGTCATTTAAGGCATTGATAAAAATAACAATGTTTTCTCACTAGTGCAGAACTTCAACAGTTCTAAGCAGCAAATTAATTTAAATCTTTCTTTCCTACTATTCTCCGATACTATTGCATAAACTCTACACTATTGCATATTATCAAGAAGCAGTTCTTCTGAAAGAAGGTTCTGTAGGATATACTTTAAAATAAGTCATTTATATAAATGCATCTTTTGGAACATATCTCAGTCAGATTACTGAGAGCTCAAAGCCCCATTAAATCTCTGGCAAGCTGGCTATTCATGTCTATTTTCAATCTTTTATCACTTTTAGTGACTAGTTAGTAAAATGACATGTTTCTAAAAACATTCTTTATAAAAGATTAAGTGATAACTTATTCGTTGACAACATTTTAGCAAGAAATATTTAATAAACAAGAAAATGCAAAAAAAAAAAAGAGGGCTTCCTCCTTTAGTGTGCATATATGCAAATTGGGGACATTGTATCAGACTGCAGTTCTTCCAATTCTACTGAAATCTGTGTTCCAGAACTATTTTTTTCTCTTAAAACCCAAATCATGCAAAACCAAAACAAATCTGTTTAGGTTATGGAAGTAAGGAGAAAAAAAATCTTACTTAAATAGAAAAAGCATTTATTCTCCAAGATGACTTTGTTTTGAAAGGAAAGGAAAGGGAATGGATCTGTTACACATTAAATAATTCATTTCTTTCAAAGATATGAATTATTGATGCATTAAATGCATATAATCTGGAAGTGTATTGTTTTTTAGGAAAGTTGGGAACATTTATATGTTGGGGTCACTCTATATGACACATAAGAGAGTGCCATGAACAATCATTTCACAACCATATTATTATTAACAATAAAGAGGGCATGAAAATAGGTCATTAAGCCCATGAACTCTGAAAATTCTCTTGTCTCTTTTCTCAGTGGCTTTAGTAAGACCTTCCTGCCAGACTGGAAAGGCATCAAATATGAGCCCTGCAACAAATGAGATGTCTGGAGTTTAAGTACAACCTCCATCAAATTCAGAGAGGCTTCTCACTTGGTGGCTTATGAATTTTAGGGACATAGCAGCTCTTCAGGGTTATCAATTAAATCACAGGATTTGAAAATTTTTCTCCCACTGTAGTACCTCCTCATGCTAATGAAATCCAAGATTCTTGAAGTGCTCATTTAATTCAACAAACAAAAAATAGTATTTAAGTTGCCATAATGAATAAGACATTGAGACAGGTTCTGGGGAAAGAGAAACTTCACTTTTTGTAGTCCCACGGAATTTTAAACTGCTCCTAAACTTGGATAACAAGTTAGATCCAAAGTTCAAATCTATATCATCTGCCACAGCCTTCTAAAACTTAGGCTTCTTATTTCATTTTCTGTTGAACCTTTCCATCTCCTTTTTTCCTTCATTATGCTAGTTTCTCCTCTTCTATTCATTTCAAATATTTCTGATCAATTTTTTGACCTCAGAGGGCCAAGCATTTGGGTTACAATTTTTCAACATGCAAGTTTATTGGTTTTACAGTGATTGTTGTTATTCCCCCCATTTGCATTGTGGCAATCATTTTACTGATGCTACTTACTTCACTTTTTATCATAATGAATTGGAATATTAAGCAATACAGACAGAGGTAGAGATTGATCTTCCTCTGATTCAGTGATGTTAGAAGTAAAAGAGAAATATATCAAATCTTACAACCATTTACAACTCCAAAATGTCAGTAGAGAGTGGTCATAACTCCACCCCTGAAAAGCCAAGCAATGTTGTCCCTTCTCCCCTATGTATTTTATGCTTTGGTAAATATTGAAAATTGTCTGTGAATATGAGATTCTCTTAACAGTCTCTACATCCTTATAAACCATCTATAAACTTTCTGTTCTGTAGCAACTTACTGTTTTCAGACATCATATTTACCAGTTCTTCTGTTTGCTTACCTCCTCTCTGCAATTTATCTTCTCCTGACCTCCATTCACACATTCACATCTGCCTTTACACCACTTTCCCATTGTGTCCAATGGTATGTTGTGGGCCAGAGCCAATGCAAGAACATTAACATCTGGAAAGATCAAGAAAAGCTCTGTGTATAGGAGGTGCTCTCTGAGAAGAGATTAGGAAGAGTGAATTATTGGTCACCACTAGGCAGAGTCACAGGAGCAAAGCAGTGACCTGGAAATATAAAACTGTGAAAAGTGATTTCCATTTGATTTGGGATAATTCAGCTTCTTAGGATTCTCAAGCCAACTTCAAGACCAGGTCCTATCACATTTATTCTGTCCAGCAATTGAGAATAGCCTTCAGTTTTCAATTGAGCATCTAGGTGGCAAAGCATTGGATTTGGAACCAAGAAGTCTCATCTTCATGAGTTTAAATCTGGCCAGCCATGTGACCCTGGGGAAGTCACCTAACCCTATTTACCTCAGTTCTTCATCTGTGTTATAGACTGAAGAAGGAAATGGTCACCCACTTTAGTATCCTTGCCAAGAAAATTCCAAATGGGTCATGAAGAGTCAGATACATTGGAAATGAGACAACAACAACAAAAATCAGTTTTCAATCAGTTTGAAAATGGAAATCAGGCATTCAAATTAAACTACAACATATAATATAGGTATTTTTCTTCTGTGAAAACAATGAACTTGAATAAAAACTTGAAGTCTCCACAATCCTTCTTTTCCTTACCAAAATAATTATTTTTTTCATACAATAATATTATTTTCAGGTTTGTTTTGTTAGTAAAGGACATGACATTTTACAATATCCCCTCTCTACCTTGAACAAGATAACACACAATGATTTCCAGATAGACTCCATTTCATTAGCATGGCCAAATAACTCAACATCCCTCTGTTGAGATCTATCATTATTCTGCATTAATTTTCTATATTATGAAAGGTTGCCAAATGAGCATGGGAAGTAACTTATTACATGCCTGTCAGCCAACAGAAATGATCTCTGTAGTATCATTTGCATATTCCTTAGCCTAGTGTCATTTTATTCTCAAAAAGCATTTATTAAGCAAATAATTATATATGGTCTTGTGCTAGGTGATGCAGGGGATAAGATTACCAGGTTTGGAGTCAGGAAGACTCATTTTCCTGACTTCAAATCTGGCCTAAGACATTTGCTAGCTATGTGACCCTGGGCAAGTCACTAAACCTTTCTGACTCAATTTCCTTCTGCAAAATGAGCTGGTGAAGAAAATGGCAAACCCAATAGAGTTACAAAAAGTCAGACATGACTGAAATGGTTGAACAAAAACAACAAAACTGCTTAGAGCCTATTAGTGAGACTATCCAGCATGACTGTAGACATATGCATAAGACAAAAAGCAATGATTGGCATTAAACGAATGCACGATAAGGGGTATAGCCTAATGAATTCAGGTTGTTTTCTTTAAGGGTAGGAGCAAGGCAAAGTGCAAAACTGGAAAAAATAACAAGGAGAATATATTGGGGGGAAGAGGACTATTCAGATGGAAGGAAACAATTGAATGGATAATAGTCACTGTGAACTCCTTGAAAACAGGGATTGCTTTTTGTTTTTGTATCCCTAGCACTTAATTCAGTAGAATACTCAGGAATACTCCAGATTCTGTGACTTAAACTGTTTGCTCCATACCATGGTATTCATGCCATTTTAGTTGGTATTCATGTACTTCCCTAGTAGGCATATGTGGGGAGTCTATACAGAAGCCTGCATAGAAGAAGAAATAACTAAAATAAACAGATGGGTGGACAGGAAGGAAATAATATTAATCAGAGAAACAGATATCTTATCCAGAGAGACAATTGAAAGAGCTTAGGGCAAACATAAATGCTGACAGAGGAAAACTTATCAATGGCTAAGGTCCACAAACAAAGCTATAATAATTAATAATAATAATAAACTAGCATTTATATAGCACTTATTATGTGACAGGAACTGTG
Organism: Phascolarctos cinereus; assembly: GCF_003287225.1. NCBI lineage: Eukaryota > Metazoa > Chordata > Mammalia > Diprotodontia > Phascolarctidae > Phascolarctos > Phascolarctos cinereus. The sequence continues at coordinate 178,820,249 of NW_027556180.1, read as the reverse complement.
CTAAGCACTTACAAATATTATCTCATTTTGATTATCTCATTACAGAGTGTGTGAGAAAATTAAATGAAATGTGGAGACTTCTGCATGTATGAACCATTTGGCCTGGAAAGGGCACTCCTTCAGAACATAGACATCTACAGGAAAAAGAAAAAAGATAACTGAAAAAAAAAAGATAACTGACATGAATTACACTATTTGGAATGAATAAAAAAAAAGATGGGAGTTTTAGAATAAAAGTCAGTTGAATTTGACTAATCTGACCACTACCAAAGTGAGAAATTCACTAGCTGTCATGAATTCTTGTTTTTGCCAACCCCCTGATGTCCCATTAGGTAGAGAAGTAATACAAAACTTGCTTTTTGAGGAAGTATACAATCCTGGAGGAATTGCTTTGTAACAGTAAAAGAGGCCCAACAGGGTATCTCTTAAAATGAGTGATCCTAAATCTTCAAAATCCTTTACAAACATTGCCTTCTTATTCATAAAAAGCAAATGCAGAGAGCAGACTTACAGACAATAATTGGAGGAGTATTCAACAATTCATTTATTTCAAGTCCATGTATGAACTGAAAGAGAAATAAGATATAGATATTCACAAAAATGTATTCTTCTGAGAAAAAAAAAGGCATAAGTTGCAAGGTTTGGGTTCTCACAGGAATCCGTCTGATCCCCACTGCACATATGTGAGAGTTTATGTTACTAAGTGGTGTGAACTTCACTGTTACGTACATGGTATGTGTGTACTATGTCTATTCACAAATGATTGCATATTTAACATGACTGAATGCCAACCATGTGCTTGATGGAATTCAGAACAATGTGCAACAATCACTAGACCAAAATATAAAGCTGAAATGCTTACTTCATCTGTAAGAACAGATTTTTTTTTCTAAATTCGTATTTGTAGCTTCAACATTTTAAGAAAAAGGCTTTTAAACCCATAAAACATAAGGTGCCCTTTGTGGTGTTATGAGGATTAAATGATCATACATTCAGATATGGAAAAGACCTTAAAGATAATCTTGTTCCTTCCCTCCTCCTCACACCCTCCCCCTTCCATCCCATTCTCCTTTACAGATGAAGCAATAGAGACTTTAAAAATCAGTATTCATACACATAGGTCTGACCACATCAATTTCCTGCTAAAAAGCTTTAGTGGCTCCCTATTGCCTCTAGAGGGCAGATAGGTGGCTCAGTGGATAGAGCACTGGGTTTGGAATCAGGAAGGCTCCGTTTTTATGAGTTCAAATATGGTCTCAGACACTTACTAGCCATGTGACCCTGTGTAAATCATTTAACTCAGTTTGCCCCAGTTTCCTCATCTGTAAAAGGAAATGGAGAAGGAAATGGCAAACCACTCCAACTTCTTTACCAAGAAAACCCCAAATGGGGGTCACAACAATGACTCAGCAAGAAAAACTAGCAATGCCTCTAGAATAAAGTGTAAGGGGCAACTAGGTTGTACAGTGGGTAGAGCCCTGGCCTTAGAGTGGGGAGGACCTGAGTTCAAATTTGGTCTCAGACCCTTGGATACTTACTAGCTGTGTGACCCGGGGCAAGTCCCTTAGCTCTGATTGCCTCTCCAAAGAGGGAAAAAAAGGTAAAAAAAGTACAAATTTCTCTATTAGCCATGTAAAACAAGATATTGTTTACAAGAGACACACTTGAAATAGAAATATACAGAATCAAAATAAAGTGCTGAAGCAGATTTGAATATGTTTCAGTTTAAGTAAAAAAAGCCAGGGGTAGGAACCACAATCTCACATAAAGCAAAGGCAAAAATAGACCTAATTAAAAGAGATGATTGATTCTGCTTCTGGAAACCAAGATGGCAGAGTAAGAACTAAGTTGTTCTCACCCTCCCTTATTAACCTTTGAAAGCCCAGAAAATTCACCACAGGAAAACCCCTGGAACAGCTGAACCAGCAGAAAGATGAAGTGCAGCAGTCCTGTAGCCCAGGAAGTTTGGAAAATTGCCCTGGGGAAGGGGGAGCAGTACAGAAAGGGAGATGTCAGCACAAGCTATTGGAAAGCTCCACCTCAGCATACCAGGGGCAGATCCTGAACCTCAGGTCGTTGAGTAGGCAAGCACCAACACCAGGACCCTGACTGCCCCAGTACAGGCAGGAGAGCCAGTGGAAACTAGCTCAGAAAATCACCACACGCCACAGCGATCGCTGGCAGCCAAGTCTCCCAGTACAAAACTCTGAGAAGCACAACGCCAAGAACAAAAGATCCAGGTGGAGAAACATCCTGCAGCAGGTAAACATCCATCTGCAAGGACCCAAAAAAGGGAGTGAAAGGCCCAGGTGAGCAGGCATCCTCCAGGGGACAGGCAGCCTCTACCCCTAGAGCTCCAGTGTTGCTGATTTCAGCCCAACACCACGTAAGCTGCCAGAGCCTTACAGCCTCCAACTACCAGCATCTGAGATCCCAGCACAAAAAGCCAGTGACCAGGCCCTGGGTTCCCAGCACAAGAAGCTTGGGTCAGTACCCACTGCTTCCCAGCAGGAGAGCTCAATTTTTTTAAAGGTCAGGAGATAAGTAAGCACCACTAGCAAAAAGAAATGTACAATGATCATAGATTCTTATTATGGGGACAGTGACGATCAAGGCAGAAATTCTGAAAAGGACAACATTGTCAACAAACCCACATCCAAAACCTCTAAAAGCCCAAAAATCCTTCTTAGAAAAGCTCAAGAAGGATTTTAAAAGTCAAATAAGAGAAATAGAAGAAAAATTGGGGAAAGAAATGAGAGGTATGCAAAAGAGAGTCAATAGCTTGGAAAAGGAAGGACAAAAATTAACTGTGGAAAACAAGCTTTTAAAAATACAATTGGCCAAGTGGAAAATAAGTACACTAAAGAAAATAAGTCCCTAAAAAATACAATTGGCCAGCTGGGGAAAAAATACATTGAGGAAAACAACTCCTTAAAAAGCAGAACTGGCTAAACAGAAAAGGAGGCACAAAAACTCACTGAGGAGAACTCCTTAAAGAATAAAATGGGCCAAATGGAAAAGGAGGTTCAAAATCTAATAGAAGAAAACAATTTGTTAAAAATTAGAATTGGGCAAGTGGAAGCTAATGAGTCTATGAGAGAGTGAGAATCAGTCAAACAGAAACAAAAGAATGAAAAAATAGATGAAAACATAAAATATCTCATTGGTAAAACAACTGAACTGGAAAATAGATCCAGGAGTGACAGTTTAAAAATTACTGGTCTACACTTAACCCCAATTGCCTAAAAAAAAAAAAATGAGCATGACCTTTCAGGTCATGGATATTCCATGAAATAGGGGATTTCCAAACCTTCCTGATGAAAAGATCAGAGCTCACCAGAAAATTTGATCTTCAAATACAAGACTCAAGAGAGACATAAAAAGGTAAATGGGACAGAAAAGTACAATATGTTGTTAATAAGGGCAAATTGTTTCCATCCCTACAAGGGAAGATGACAATTGTAACTCTTGAGAACTGTATTGTTACTACACCACGTTAAAGGGGTATAGAAAAAGGGGATACATGTAAGTTGACTTTGATGTAATGATAAAGACAATCTAATCAAATGGGTTAAATGAATCCAAGTAGGTGGATTAATCTGACCTAAGAAAATGTACTGAGAGAAAAGGAAAGGAGGAGGCAGACAAGGGTAAATTACATTACAGGAAAAGGCATAAAAACCTATTACAGCAGAGGGAAAGTAGGGAGGGAAATGAGAATTGTTTGAACCTTACTCTCAACAGATTTGGCTCAAGAAGGGAATAACATAATCAGTTAGGTATAGAAATCTAACTTGCCCTATAGGCAGTAGGAGGGAAAAGGGGAAAGAAAAGGAAGGGAGGACAGAAGGGAGTCTACCTACTGAAACAAACCCAGGAACTATATGAACACAATTACAAATCACTTTTCACACAAATGAAGTCAGAGATAAATAATTGGAAAAACATCAGTTGGTCATGGGTACGCCAAGCTATTATAATAAAAATGACAATTCTACCTAAACTAATTTACTTATTCAGTGCCATGCCAATTAAACTACTGAAAAATTATTTTATAGAGCTAGAAAAATAATAACAAGATTCATTTGGAATAACAAAAGGTCCAGAATATCTAGGGAACTAATGAAAAAAATGCTGGGGAAGGTGGCCTAGCCATTCCAGATTTTAAATTGTAGTATAAAGCAGCAGCCATCAAAACTACTTGGCACTGGCTAAGAAATAGAATCCTTTCTCTCTCTCTCTACCTCCCACCTCAAAAGTCTATTTTGCTTCTAACTATTGCCACCCTTCACTTTAACACACTGCTTTTTTCTCATTCCTTTCCCTTCCAATTTTCCTATTGGGTAACTTACATTTCCATACACAATTGAATGTGTATAAATATTCTTTCTTCTTTGAAACAATTTCAATGAGAGCAAGGCTCATGTATTACCTACCCTCACCAGATTTTACCCTCCATTGTAAAAGCTCATTCGTGTGCATCTCTTTTATATGAGAAAAATTTCCCCCATTCTACATCTCCCTTCACCCTTCTCCCAGTGCATCCTTCTTTCTTTCCCCTTCATTTATTTATTCTTTTTTTGGAGATAATTCCAATATATATGAGTCATATCCATGCTCTCTGTCTATATAAACTCCTTTTAACTGCCCTAATAATGATAAAGTTCTTAGGAGTTACATGCATCATCTTTCCATATAGGTATGTACACAGTTTAACATTAATGAGTCTTTTATGATTATTTTTTCATGTTTGCCATTTTTTGCTTCTCTTGAATCTTCTATTTGAATGTCAAAATTTCTATTCAGCTCTGGCCTTTTAATCAAGAATGCTTAAAAGTTCTCTGTTTTATTAAATATTCATTTTCCCCTGAAGGATTTTAATAAATTAAGCTTGATAGGTGATTCTTGGTTGTAAGCTTAGTTCCTTTATCTTCTGGAATATCATTTTTCAACCCCTCTACTCCTTTTATGTGGAAGCAGTTAAATCTTGCATGATCTGGACTGTGGCTTCAAGATATTTGAATTGTGTCTTCCTCATTGCCTGTTTTTCCCCCTCCATCACCTGGGAACTCTTGAATTTGATTATAATATTCTTGAGTTTTTATTTTGGGACCTCTTTCAGGAAGTTATCACTGGATTCTTTCAATTGCTATTTTACTCTCTGGATGTAAGATGACAAGAGAGTTTTCTTTGATAATTTCTTGAAACATGAAGTCTAGGCACTTTGTTTCATCATGGCTTTCAGGTAGTCCAATAATTCTTAAATGATCTTTCCTAGATCTATAAGTTGATTTATTTTCTGATGAGATATTTCACATTTTCTATTATTTTTTCCCCATTCTTTTGACTTTGTTTTATTGTTTCTTGATATGTCATGGAGTCATTAGCTTCCACTTACCAATTCTAATTTTTTAGCATTTTATTTTCCCCCAATTACATGAAAAAAAAACATTTTTAACATTTATTTTTAAAACTTTGAATTCCAAATTTTCTCTTTCTCTCTCCCAACACCTCCCCCCCCATTGAGAAGGCAGCAATTCAATATAGGTTATATATGTGTAGTCATGCAAAACATTTCCATAATGGTCATGTTGCGAAAGAAAACAAAGACAAAAAACAGTAACAAAAAACTCAAGAAAAAAAAGTAAAAAAAAAGTATGCTTCAATCTGTATTTTGACACCATCAGTTCTTTATCTGGAGATGGATAACAATTTTCATCATAAGTCCTTCAGAGTCATCTTGATCTGTTGTATTGGTGAGAGTACATAAGTTATTCACAGCTGATTATTTTATAATATTGCTGTTACTTTTTACACAGTATGTTTCATTTTGCACCAGCCCATACAAGTCTTTCCAGGTTTTTTAAGAGAGCATCCTGCTCACTATTTCTTATAATACAATGGTATTTCATCATAATCATATATCCTACCCTATTTAGCCATTCCCAAATTGATGAACATCCATTCAATTTGTAATTATTTGCCCCCAGAAAATAGCTGCTATAAATATTTCTTTACATATAGATCCTTTTTTTTTAAATCTCTTTTGGGATATAGACCTAGTAGCGGCATTTCTAGGTCAAAGGCTATGCATGTTTTATAGCCCTTTGGGCATATTTCCAAATTGCTCTACAGGATGGTTGAATCAGTTCACAACTCCACCAACAGCATATTAATTTCTCATTTTTCCCACACCCACTCCAACATTTGTCATTTGCTTTTTCTGTCCTATTAGCTAATCTAATAGATATGAGGTAGTACCTCAGAACTGTTTTAATTTGCGTTTCTTCAATAGTGAGAGTATTTGTTTTTAATATGACTCTAGGTAGCTTTGATTACTTCATCTGAAAATTGATCATGTTTTTGGATCACTTAGCAATTGGGGAATGGCTTTCATATTTATAAAATTGACTCAGTTCTCTATAGGTTTGAAAAATGAGGGCCTTATCAGAGAAATTTGTTTCAATTTTTTTCACAGTTACTATAGGTAACCATATTTTCCTCCACCCTATTCCCCTAATTTATTCTATTCTCTCTCTCCTTTCACCTTCTCCTTCCTCAAAAGAGTTTTGCTTCTGATTATCTCTCCCCCAATCTGCCCTCCCTTCTATCACCCTGCTCCATCCTCTTACCTCTTTCCCGTCTTACTTTCCTGTAGGGTAAGCTAGATTTCTATATATACCCAACTGAGTGTGTTATGTTATTCTCTCTTTGGGTCAATTCTGATGAGAGTAAGGTTCCACTCCCTCTCAACTACCCCATCTTTCCCTGTACTGTAAAAGCTTTTTCTCACCTCTTTTATGTGAGATAATGTACCCCATTTTACCTCTCCCTTTCTCCCAGTATATTCCTCTATCACCCCTTAATTTTATGTTTTAGATATCATCCCTTCATATTCAACTCATAGCTGTGCCTTCTGTCTATATCTACTCCCTCTAACTACCTCAATAATGAGAAAGGTCTTATGTCTTACAAATATCATCTGCCTATGAAGGAATGTAAACTGTTTAAACTTATTAAGTCCCTGATGGTTTCCTTTTCCTGTTGATCTTTTTATGCTTCTCTTGAGTCTTATATGTGAAAGTCAAGTTTTCTATTCAGCAATTCAGCCAGAGCTGAATGTTCAAAAGTCCTTGATCTCATTGAATATACATTTCCCCTTCCTCCTAAGGATACTACTCAGTTTTGCTGAGTAGCTGATTCTTGATTGTAATCCTAGCTCCTTTGCCCTCAGGAATATCATATTCCATGCCTGCTGATCATTTAAAGTAGAAGCTGCTAAATCTTGTATTACTCTGATGGTGGCTCAACAATATTTAAATTATTTCTTTCTGGCTGCTTGCAATATATTATCCTTGACCTAGGAACACTGGAATTTGCTATTGTATTCCTGGCAGTTTTCATTTTGGGATCTCTTTCTATTTACTCTCAGGTTCTAGAATATCAGAGCAGTTTTCCTTGATAATTTCTTTGAAGATGATGTCTAGACTTTTTTTTTTTGACCATGATTTTCAGGTAGTCCAATGATTTCTAATTTGTCTTTCCTGGATCTATTTTCCAGGTCAGTTGTTCTCCCCCCCCCCCAATGAAATACTTCATATTATCTTCTATTTTTTCATTCTTTTGGTTTTGTTTTGTTGTTTCTTCATTTTTTATAAAGTCATTAGCTTCCACTTTCCCAATTCCAACTACTATAAAGCAGGGGGAAACTTGATTTTGTTTTTATTGTTTCTTGATTTCTCATAAAGTTATCATCTTCCATTTGCTCCATTCTAATTTTTAAGGAATCATTTTCTTCAGTGAGCTTTTGGACTTCCTTTTCCATTTGGCCACTTCTGCTTTTTAAAACATTTTGCTCCTCATTGTACCTCTTTTACCATTTGTCCAACTCTGTTTTTTAAGGTGTTATTTTCTTCAGTACTCTTTGCGTCACCTTTATCAAGCTGTTGACTCTTTGCTTGTGATTTTCTTGCATCACTCACATTTCTTTTCTTAATTTTTCCTCTACCTTTCTTACTTGATTTTCAAAAAAAAATTTTGAGCTCTTCCATGGCATGAGACCAATGCATATTTTTCTTGGAAGCTTTGGCAATAGGAGCTTTGACTTTGTGGTCTTCTTCTGAGTGTGTTTTTATCCTCCTTGTCACCACAGTAACTTTCTATAGTCAGAGTTTTTCCTGTTGTTTGCTCATTTTTCCGGCCTATTACTTTACTTTTAACTTTTTGCTAAAGGAGGACTCTGCTTTCGGGTTGGAGAGAACACTGTCCCAAGCTTCAGTGGATTTATGCATCTGTTTTCAGAGATACTTCTAGAGATCTGTAAGTTTTCAGCTCTTCTAAAGTGATATGATCTAAGGAGAGGTGTTCATTCCTTTCCTGCCCTGTGCTCTGGTCTGTGAGTGACCACAAGTACTCTTTTCTTTTCTGCCCTGGAACTGAGGAAGGTCCTCCCTCCACTGTGGCCAAAACTCTGCTATGCTAATGCTCTTCCTTGCCCTGGGACTGCCCTTCAGGACTGTGACCTAAGTTAGAGTATGGGCAAAGAAACAGAGTCCTACTAGCATTGTAAACTCCTTCTGTAATCTCCTTCTGACCAGTTGTCCAATTCCCTTACCATCTATGGGCTGGGAGAACCAGAAACAGCCACTGCTGCTGCCACATTAGATTCAGTTACTCCCAAAGCCTACTCCTGGTTTGCTGTGGTTGGGGCTGTGCTTGCATAGCCTATGCTGAACTGTGCTCCTACCCAGGTGCAGCAGACCTTTCCTGCTGACCTTCTAAGTTGTCTTTCGCATCTGTGAACTGAGAGGTCTGGAAATTGCCACTGCTGCTAGTGATTCAGTTGCCCTGAGGCCTGTTCAGGGTTTTCTGGGGCCAGGTCTGCACTTGTGTGGACTACCAGACTGTGCTCCTCTCCTACCCTGGTGCAAATGACCTTTCCTGCTGATTTTCCAAGTTGTCTTGGGCTGGAAATTTGTTTCACTCCATTTTTTTTTATGGGTTGTGTTGCTCTATGATTTGTTTAGAGTCATTTTAAAAGGTATTTGGAGGGGTTTGGGGGGAAAGCTGAGGTGAGTCCCTGCCTTTACTCTGCCATCTTGACTCCACCTCACCAATTCTAATGGATTTTTTTGTTTATTTGTATTTTGTGAGGCAATTGGGGTTAAGTGACTTGCCCAGAGTCATACAGTTAGTGAGTGTTATGTATCCGAGGCTCGATTTGAACTCAGGTCCTCCTGACTCCAGGGCCAGTGCTCTAAACACTGCACCACCTAGCTACCCTCATCCTCCATTCTGATTTTTAAGGAATTTTTTTTCATTGAGCTTTTTGTATGTCTTTTTCCATTTGGCCGATTCTGCTTTTTAAGGAGTATTTTTGTCAGTTAATCTTTGCACCTCTTTTACAATTTGGCCAGTTCTGTTCTCTAAGGTGTTATTTTCTTGCATGTTTTTGCCTCTTTTTTTAAAAAATTAATTTATTCCAATTTATCAACAATCACTTCCACATGCTTTTCAGTTTAAAATTTTTCTCCCCCTTACCACCACCCTCCCCAAGACGGTGCATAATCTGATATAGGCTATACATTTACGTTCCTATTAAACATATTTTCATATTAGTGAAGTTGTAAATAAAATTAAAACCAATAGGAGGAACTATCAGAAAGAGGAAACAAAACTCAACAGAAGAGAAAAAACAGCAATTCAACTTCCATGGTTCTTTCTTTGGATGTGGATAGCATTTTCCATCATGAGGCCTCTGGAGATGTCTTAGATCCTTGTATTCCTGAGAAGGGTTAAGTTTATCAATATTAGTCATTGTGTACAATGTTCTTTTGGTTCTGCTCACTTCACTAAGCATCAGACTATACAAGTCTTTCCAGGTTTTTCTGAAGTCAGCCTGTTCATAATTTCTTGTAGCACAATATTATTCCATTACATTCATATACCACAACTTGCTCAGCCATTCCCCAATTGATGGGCATCTTGAGGCATTATTTTAAAGTTGTTTGGAGGGGAATGTTGGGAGAGTTCAGCTGGGTAGCTGCATCTGATCTGACATCTTGGCTCCACCCCAGGTAAAATGAATAGTAACATGATAGTACCAAACCTTGCACTGTTTATGTCCCCTTCTAAATTTCTTTTGCTTTCCTTTTTGGATTTTGATGTTTCATTAGTGCTCTTTTTTTGAATTTCTCCCACTAGCTATTAACTCCCTCCCCCAAATAAATGCCCTCCCTTTTCACAAATGAATATATTCAAACATAATAAAATAGAATGTTGACCCTGTGTGAAAATGTACATGCCATTTCAAACCTGTATTCCAGGGGTGAGGAACCTGTGACCTCGAGGCCACATGTGGCCTTCTAGGTCCTTGGGTGCAGCCTTTTGACTGAGTCAAAGTTTTACAGAACAAATCCTTTTATTGAGGGGATTTGTTCTGTGAGGTTTGGATTCAGGCATAGCACCTAGAGGGCCAAATGTGGCCTTGAGGCCAAAGGTTCTCCAACCCTGCCTAGTCCATTTTCTCCCTGTTAAAACATGAGAGTCATGCTTGTAAAATGACAAGATAGTTTCTAAGAATTTTTTCAGCTCCAATCTGTAATTCTGTGATCATATGGATGCCTAAAATGATGATGGATCCCTGAACTGATCAGTGCTTCAGTGTTTTCTTTTCTTACTAAGGTTACCATGTAAATTTTCTCCTCAGTTCACACTGTAGCTCAATATATCAAAGACTATCTTCTCTGGTTTCTCTGAATTGGCCTTATTGTTTCTTACAGTACTATAATGACCTCTTACATTGTTATATCAAAATTAATTCAGCCATCCCCCCATTTATAAATGTAAATATAAATGGGTGTTATAAGACCCATTTTATTCTTGCTATGACAAAAATAAAGTGCTGCTGTGAATATTTTTGGTATGTTTGGGCAATTTTCCTCTCTCTCTGACCTCTGTTGGGTATATGCCAAGAACAGTATTATTGGGTCACAGTTTGGTGACTTTTAGAAATAATTTCAAATTGTTTTCCAGAATGACTGGTCTAATTTATGGCAACACCAATAGTACACTAGCCATGTGATTGTAAAATTGCCCTTTTTAATATTAGTTGTCTTAAATAAAAACATTATTCTCCACCCATCTAGCTCACATTCCTGACTTTATTATTCATTTCTTTCACCAAAATAACCTTTTGTTTCATTGATATTTTGGCCAGCAAAAACCACTACCATCTTCCTACATTTATACTTATTTATCCATATGCCTATATGCTGTTTTCACCAGTAAAACATACATTCTTTGAAGTCAGAGACTATGTTCTTTTTCTTTGTTTCCCCAAAACATTGTTGGTAACATAGTAAGTACTTAATAAATACTTGCTGAGTTATATTGAATAAGCAAATTAAAACAAGTCAAATTGGTTAGAGTCAGGATTAGAAACCAGCTCCTCTGACCCTAAACCCAGGACTCTTTCCACTATGTCTTGCTGACGATATCTGAGAATTTGCTAAGGACTGAGTGGAGATATCTAGGAAGAGTAATGAATAGAATGTGGGGGAGATACGGAGGATCTGAATTCAAATCTAGCTCCAGACATTTATTATCTGCATAACCCTGGGTTCATCATTTAACCTTAATTTGATTCAGTTTACTCAACTGTAAAATGGAGATAATAATAGCATCCACCCACCAGGGTTGTGAGGCTCAAATGAGATAACATTTGTAAAGTGCTTAGCACAATGCTCCTAGGCACTGTATAAATGCTTATTTGTTCCCCTTTGCTTTAAAAAGTAAGGAGGCTTTGTTCAATGGCATGGAAATCATCCCTTTTTACCAAATAAAACAAGCTCAACAGAAAACAGTACTGGGGATCTAAAACTTGCCAAAATGCTAAGCAAAAGTATTTATTCTATTTCTTTCACATTGAGGAAGAAACAATATGTTTTTGTTTTTGATTTTTTAGGTAACCCTATGAAAAATTGTACTGCTGCCACCTATGGGTTCTATGATGGGAGGTAAGACTGAAAAAAAAATCATCACCTCATCTGCAGGCAGTTAGAGGTGGTTTCTTGAAATAAGCAGAATTTTAGGATTTTTTTAAGAGAAGGAAGAGTTCTTGGATAATTTTAGTAGGTGGAGGTGGAGAGTAACATGGCCAGAGGCTTAGAATTGTAAATCCCTAAACCTGGGGAAAGCATTTGAAGAAGAATTTTCAGCATCCCAAAAATAGCTGAGCTACTTTCTTTAAAATACCCCACATAGCATTTAAAATACTAAATAAAGGAAATTTTAAACACAAATTTTGGATTTTTAAAAGAAAAGTAGCAAATGTTTGAGATTAGGGTTATAAGCTAAAGGTACCATGGCAAACTTTTGGCCTACTGTCAACATCTATTTAAAACACATGTATGCATACTGAGAGTGTTATAAAGTCAAAGAAAATGAACAAAAAGAAGTGACCAGGAGAATATCATAATTCTGCATTCAGACCATGATGTCATTACCGGCAAGGAGTAGTATGAGCAATATATTGAGGAAAAGGTTAATATCTTTGATACTTCAAGAAAAAAATCTGTCATTTTATCCATATGGGTGCTCCTTCTAACAGTATAGATGACAATGTCATCATTTCTTAAATAATTACATGAGTCGTACCCCAAAATATTCACCGCTTTGTGGGCAGCCATCTCGTTATGAGCCTGTCATAACTTAGGCTATTCATTGGACAATGGGCATATAGTCAAGCCCCTGACCCTAGACTTAAAACTTTTCTAGCTTGATAGGACCCATTAAAGTGCTCTGCTAGTACGGCCTTTGAGAACCAAAGGCCAACTCTAAACTATAATGAGGCATCAGAATGGGAGTTTAGTGGAATAAATACCTCTCTGGGCCTTCTTATATCATTTGTAAAATTAAAAGGTTAGATTAAATTATCTTTAAGATCTCTCTCACATCAAATAATCTATGAATCTATGTGATCACCAGACATTTATTAAAATGTAAAAGCAGGAAATAGAAATCATTTCAAATCATGAGGAAAATGGACCAATTCAATTCAATGTACATGTCACATTATCACATACAAAATGAGTACTCATGTGTGTGATAATGTGACATGGGAGATATAAATATAAAAATGAAATTCCATGCCTTCAAAGAGTCACAGAAAATATGTGTATGAGTGATTCTCAAAGAGTGTTCACACTTGGAAAGGTTTAGGTGAAGTTTGTGAAATCAAGTTTCTGAATGATTTTAGAGTAGTTTGTGTGCTGCTACGTAAGTAGGGAGCTAGGTGGCACAGTAAGTAGGCCTGAAGTCAGAAAGTCGCGTCTTCCTGAGTTCAAATCTGGTCTCAGAAACTTACTAGTTGTGTGACCCTGGGCAAGTCACTTAAACCTGTTTGCCTCAGATCTGTAAAATAAGCTGAAGAAGGAAATGGAAACCACTCTAGTATCTTTCCAAGAAAACCCAAGTAGTTGGATACAGCTGTAATGACTGTATAATAAAATGTAAGTGAAAGGATATGTGACTCCCAATTTATAGAGAGGTCACACTGATGAAGCTGGGGACAAACTTCTTGAGTGGGATCCATGGATTATTCTAATTACTTTTTGGCAAAGACACATCTCAAAAAATAATCTACAAATGTTGAAGGGAAACCAGCATGTTCCTAATTTCCTACTAGCATGGAATTCTTTGGGTAAGATTTGAGTGCTCTCTATTTGAGCTAAGATTGAATCTTGCTCCCACATAAAGAGCTTACTCATGCTTGTGTATTCTTTGGTACATTCTAATCTGTGTAATTTCTCTGATTTCTATTTGCTTGGATAAATGAGTTCACTTGCTATTTACTATTTGTGATGTTCCTTTATGTAACCAGCATTTGATGGCAAAATAGCAAAGCTGGTAAATATAAATGAAGGGTTTCCTTTCTCCTTCAAATTGACCAACTAAGTGATTTTCCTTCTGCATCAGCTTATGCCCCTAAACTAGAGATATTTGAATGTGGGAAGACTTTATATAAATCTAGCTGATAACTTTTTTGGTGGTAGGTGAGGGAGTAAGTGCCTAGCCTTGGCTTTTCTTTTAATACCCTGAAGGTGGACATTTTAGTCTTCCTTGGAGAAGCATGGACCATTTCACCTGCTAGTGGTTTCTATATATTGGACAACCTATGTTGACATGCTTATCTTACATGAAGATCCATCTATATGATATGTATATGGAATTTATACTTGTAATTTCATGCACATGCATAGACTCTCATGAATTGTATGAAACATACACTTGGAATCACAATCAACATTCTCCTCACTCTTCCTGAACTTCTGACTTAACCAACAATACAATTCTTGTGGCACTGGTGAGTTACCTAAATCAAATAGCATCTGACCTAGAGCTTGAACAAGCACTGGCCTTATGACGTTCACTGTTACCTTTTGTCTTTAATCTTCTTGTGAGCATCTATTTGCACAGGTTGTATGCACAGTAAGAATGTGCAGATGTCAGATCCCTGCTCTTGCTTGCATATCCTACTTATACTTTAAATAGGCCAGAGTTTGTTTCAAGCAATGTTGACCTTTTGGTTAACATTGTTGGGTCTAGACATAGCAGAATTATTTTGTTAATCTTGCTATTGATAACTTCAAGCTTTCCTTGATTTATTCCAGTCATATGTAGTCTCTGTCCTCATCCACCAGGCCTAAGGCTTTTTTTATAGGTACTTTTCAAACAGTTTTCCTAAACTCCAAGGTAGGGATGGGGAGGAGGGGTGTGCATAAGAAAACCTGACTCAGTGCCATAGAAATATTTCAAGGAGAGAATACTTTCAGGAGAAAGAGGTGTTACTTGATGGGAAGCTTGAAGAAAGTTAAGAGTTCTGAAAGATAGAGATGAAGGAGATAACAGGGATGGCCGGGATGAACAAATGGAGGCAGGAGAGGATATATAGTTTGGGGAACAGATAATTGTCCAGTTTGACTGGAGTGTAGAGATCTTGAAGGGGAATAGCATGAATAAGTCAACATATTCCCCTTTAGTTTAAATCAGTTGACCTGTAAAGTTTCTTCCACCTCTAAAAGTCTGTGATTATATGATCCCAGAGTGAACTTTCATAAAGTCTGTAATATAAGTTTCTGTCTCTAGAGAATAGGATGTAAAAACGGGTTTTACCTGGTACAGAACTTTGTGCATAGTTCAGTAGTCCTGATCACATACCTGGCACTCAATACATGTCCATTAACTGACAACAAACTGACATTGAACAAATAAACTGTCCAGCTGTGGATCCAAATGGTGAATAATAAAGATGCTGAATTTAGAAGGATACTTTTTTGAGACAGTATGATACAGAGTGGGAACAACCCAATGGGGCAAAGTAATGGAATTCTACAAAGGCCAGAGAGGGCAAATCGAAAATGTTCAATGACAAATTAATGTATGCCCAAGGGTTATGAGTGTCACATAGCAATAAATATACTCCAAGTAAAAAAAAAAGGTCAATGTGGATAAATAAGGAAGTACAGAAAGAAATCAAGGGCAAGAGAAAAGAATCCGTGAAATATAAAACATTATGTAGTGAAAAGAACTGGGGAGATTATAGAATGAATTCAGGTGTAAAATATATATATAAGAAAAGCAAAGGTGAAAAATGAAAGGAAGATTGCAGAAAAGTTTAGATAAATATCAGAACATTTTTCGAAGAACTGAGGAACAAGAGGTCAGAGATGGAGACAGTAGAATGTTGAAAGAAAGGGAAGGGTAATTTATTGACAAAATGGTAGATTCTGAAAAATTAAATGTATTCTTTGATTTTTGCTCACAAAAGGACAAGGGAGTGGATGGATGCAGCAGCCAGAGGCAGGCTGGCATTAATGAAACCTTGATCAGTTCAGAAGAGATAATCAAGGAATTCAAAAATTTGAAAACTGAAAATATTTGTACACATTCTTTACTCTCTCATCAAGTAGTAGGAAAAACTGGGGAGAATTAAAACTCTTAGAAGACCTAAAGAGTAATTGATATGTTTTAAAAGGCTCCACTAGATTGAACAAATGCATAACCTTTAAAAGAGAGAAAGCTTTGGCACAACATTTTTAACTATTCAGTTTTGTTTCCATCTATCAATACTTATTGGGATCTGCATTTTCAGAGTACAAGGTACATGAAGGGAAGATCTATACAAGGAAATAAGACCAGTAAGAAGTAATTAACTGCTTATTCACTATGTCCCCGCCTCCTACATGCACTGACTGTTATAATTATAAGTCAGTAATATTTTTTCCCTAGAGTTTTTTTGTCTCCTGTAACTACTAATTTAGACCTAACATTGGCTGCACACTTTACTGCATAAATACTATATAGACACCCCCCCATACAGATGATTATATAGTTCTACAAATGAGCTATTTATCCACTGTGGACTCAGCCTTTGAACCTGAATATTGCATTTTAAAGAACAGATAGAGAATGTCATAAGACTGTGACAATGTCATTGTAGAAATTCTATATTAGTTATTATTTTAAAATTTTACTGTGCTGTATTTTTTCAAGAAATAATCTCTTGGCTTGCAAACCCCTTGGAATGAGTGGAAAAGAACTAGAAAAGATTTAAAATAATATTTAAGTAAATCATGATTAAGTAATCAACTAATCATTAAGCATTTGTAAGATTCTGACCATGTGCCAATGATGAGAATATAAAGATAAAAGTGAAAGAACTTACTATCAAAGTACTTACATTTTTTCTGATATGTTATATATGTATGTGCTTATATGTTAAAGAAATATATATATATATGCATATATATATGAAAACACAGATTGATATAGATGGATTTATACACATATACATATATGTATGAATATAAGGTAAGGTAAGGTGGGGAAAAAATAGTAGTATTTGGTGATGATGATTCAGTATGCCACAGACCAAACCATTCCTATACTACTATGAAATATAATAAATTGGTCACCGTATTATATTTATGTTATTTAGGTTAAAAATAGTCCTGATGTTAGAATCAGAAGAGTTTGGCTTAAGTTTTGCCTCTAACGTTCTGATCAGCCCCATTCCCATCTGTGGACACTCTGAATATTCTGAAGTACTAGGATAGTCACATTCCTTTTCACTCATCTATTCCTGCTAGCTTTTATAAGGAGAAGACTTCTTGGAAGAATTTTTAGCAGACTGTTTGAGGAATAACCTTTGCCTTCTTCCATCTTCCTTGGGTTCTGCAAGACCTCATTTTCCCTACTTATTAATACCAGGTCTGGGTAAATTTGTTTATTGCTTCAATTCCTATAACATTACATAGACTCCTAAGTGTATGTTCCCTCAAAAGAATTTTGTCTAGGTAGCCACACTGGAAAAATAAAATGGTTAAAGAATATACTTTGATAGTGAATATGAAATTATTTGTTTAGTATATAGCTTACATAAACATAGCACATGGAAAATGAAGTAGGTTTAGAATTATTGCAAAGAAGAATAGTGGTTTGGCCTGCTTTGGGGAAATTACATTGTACTTTTCATAACTCTAAGGGAGTCAATAGGGAAGAAGAGAAGGAAGAAAGGAAAGTAGGAAGGAAAGGAGAGAGGGAGGAATGGAAGGGAATGGATAGAGAAAGGGATGGTAAAAGGAAGAGAAGAACATATATTGATCAATGAGCAGCACAAAATGTTCCTTCCACTTTTGTTAGTGACTTAAACCTGAATTTTTGCTTGTACCATTTTCAAATTACTCGAGCTTATAATCAGCTTTACCTGGACCTGGTTAACTAGTTTGAATTATAACCTGTCAATCCTACATTGGGCCTGTAGCCCCACTTACAAAGCCTGAAGGTAGATCACAGGGGCTATGATGGAATTTCAGGATGATAGGAAGTGACACTTTCTGTAACGTTGTCTTTCAACGTGGAGTTTGTTTATAAAATATTTAAATTCAGTCTTTCAAAGCATGCGAAATATGTGGAAATGAATGGAAATTGAGGTCTTTATTTTAATACTTTCAGTGGTTGGGAAATATTACTTCTTGTTCTTAAGAGAATTGTGGACAGGAAATACAACTTGTATCTTTTGTAACCCTTTTTCCAGGCCAAGGTCAATCCAAAAGCCTAAATCCACAAAAAAGACCACGATTATTATATACTAATATATATATATATATATGTATATATATATATATATATATTCTAATACCCATTGCTGTTTTATGTATATATATATGTGTAGATATATACATATCTATGTAAACACATACACATATGTGTGTATGCATGTATACCTAAATACTAAATTCCCTAATCATTTTACATAAGAACAGTTATATTACAGCTTGAAGATAGATATTCTAGATCTATTAAGTGAAGGAGGCAGCTAGGTGGCTAAATACATAGGTTGCTGGGCCTGGAATCAAGAAGACCTGAGTTCAAATCCAGCCTCAGACACCTAATAGCTGTGTTACTCCGGGCAAGTCACTTAATCTCTGTTTGCCTTAATCCACTGGAGAAGGAAACCAGTCCAGTATCTTTGCCAAGAAAACTCTATGGAAAATATGATCTGTGAGTCACGAAGAGTCAGAGATGAGTGAACAAAAACAAATTAAGCCCACTTGAAAAGCTGTAATGATGACCAAAAGATAGAAACAGAAAATGGAGAGATTATGCAGACTTCCACTCAGATCTACTTGAAAAGATCTTAGAACAGAGAATCTATCAGCTACCAGAAAGCATTGCAGAGGGCATTACGAAGTATTTGAACTAGTCACATACAACCTGTAATCTTTGTAGATATAGAGTAAGTTCTATAGTCCTTGTACAGCCTCAGAGGCAATTTAGTGAATATATTTGTTTACTGACCAGTTGATTCAACAGATTAGAGATAGGAGCAGGGTAATCATAATATTCTTTAACATCTAGCTCTGAAGTAGGCACATAGCTTGAGTATTTGGGGTTTCTTCACTGTGGATATTTTCACCACCAGCCAAGACTGAAAATCCAATATGGCTAAGTAGATCACCTCTAAATTGATGTGGCTGAAAAATTTGTTTAACTGCAGCTAATAAGAATCTCTCAGCTTCCCTAGGTTGGTCCTTAAACAACAAATTGAGTCAATCAAGGAAATAGTATTAGGTATGTGTTGGCAAATCAAGCCTATTGCCTGATTTCATATGGCCTGGGAGCTGAGCTAAGAATGTTAGTATTTTGTTTTGGTTTGTTTTGGTTTGATATTTGTACATTTTTGAATACAATAAAATTTTATTTTAAAATTTGAAAACCATTATTAAGTATCTGGGCCATATAAGAATAGGCAGTAGGCTGGATTTGGTCTCAGATATAATAAGTTAACTTCATATAAGGTGTGAGTAAACATTAAATAAACACTGAATATTTGAGTAATTTGCCAGTTGATTTATTTGTGGTAACAACCTTAAAAGGTAAAACTTCAAATCTCATTTTGATCACAAATCTATGTATGAATATATAAAATTTATGATCAGACTGAAATTATATATATATATATACATACAAATACACATATACATGTAGATAGATTGATATTTAGATGAATGGATGGATGGATGAATGGATGAAAAAGAGCACTGTGAACAGGAAATATGCCTTGTATCTTTTTTAACCCATTTTCTGGGCCAAGGTCTATCCAAAAACCTAAAACCACAAACAAGGCAATAATTGCTATATACTAATTTTGTTTCTAGCTAGGTAGGTAGGTAGCTATCATCTTAAATACTAAATCTACTTCTGCAAGAACAGATATATTCAGGCTTAAAGATAGATTTTCAAAATGTATTAGCCTATTTCATATATATATATATGTATATGTATATATGTATGTATGCATGTCTATATATGTATATACATATATATGTATAGATATCAATATGTGTAGATATATCTATCTATATCTCTAAACAGAAAGAATTAGTCAATACCTCACTGAAAAATTTCTCAGTATTTAATTGAAGTTTAAGATCTTGCTAGTGTTACTGTAAACAAAAATAGTAACCTTGATATTTACAAATATATTGTCCTTTTGTTGTTTCATAGGGATGAATGTATTTACTTAGAATTCTTAAAGTATATGCAATTAAATCTTACTATGTTGTTATTGTTTACAATTTTCTTTAAATAGTATTCTTAATGGTTTTATGTTACTTTTGAATGTAATATAGCAAAGCCATATAAACCTCTAGAGTAGGAGAGATACCAGGCTAATGAAGACCAGAACAGTGAAACATCTAGAAATTTAGAATTTAATTAAAGATAGTCAACATAAGCCCACAAATGGGAGATTTAGCCTAACAAATCTGATTGCCTGATTGAGCATTTTAAGAAAATAATAAAAAGAAATTGACAAGGTAAATTTATGGACATAATTTATCTTGAATTTAGAAAGCCTTTTTATACAAAGTGCTATAAAAAAAGACTAATCTGCAAGGTCAATAAATATGGCATTAAGAATGAGCTAGCAGAACAGATAAAGAACTACTCTTGAAATCAAGAAGAAAGTACAGAGGAGAAAAATGTAAATCATTACAACCTGTGCTATGAAGAAAATATAATTTCACAAGCTAAGCAGTGAGGAGGAGTTGAGATCATCAAATATCTGGGGGAAACCTAGTCTGGTGGTGCTGGTGGAAGTGATAGAACTGGCACCATTATGCAAATCAAATGATTGTGAAATCCAGACTGATGAAGTATGAAGTTTATGTCTTCTGATTCTGTTGCCTATCTGCCTTGTAACATTAGGCATTATCTTTAAATTCTGTTGGTAACAGACATTAAGCTATTGATTATCTCATGGTCATTTTTGTGTTATTTCAAATTCAGGATACCCAGAAAGTGGATATCTCCTTCACACAAGTGATGCAAGCACACTCCCTTCTCTAGGTTGCACCATGATTTGACCACAAGTTAATAGTAATAAGTATGTATTATTAAACTGCTGTGTTACCCTCTGGAACTTCTAGGTATGGTCAGTTGGGCATTTATAGGCAGGATATGTTAATGGGCTAGTGCTCACCATCACTGCTGCTGTCAGCAAGTGCTCCCAATGGTGTGTGACTGCCACATTAAAGGTGCTATCCCTCATTGACTCGGTTTTCTAATGCCAGCAATCCACCCATGCAGCCATGTAGTAGAATGGCCAGAACCTAATAATTGTTCAATAAAATGCAGGAATCATAAATCTTCTGAATGGGGATAAGAGTGGCATAATATTGGGGTCTCCAGTGATCTGAAATTTTATATAGCCCAAACATTATTTAGCTCTTCATATTCTATGCATTATTTCTTTAGGGATAATAGCAGAATCTATGAATTCATTGTTAAGACAATTGTCAGACGAGAAAACTCCCTCTATCAACAATTTTAGCATCTCCTTTTCTACTTAATTTCTTAGAGGGATTGTTTTTATGTTCTTCATAAATTGCTATATTGTAGGGGCTAAGGCTTAAAGAAATGTTTGGCAAAAATTCCTGAGGTAACTGAGAATGTGTGTAAATTTTAAGTACAAATTTCCTTCCTAATTCATAATGCATCCTTAGATCTTGGTCTATTCTGAGGGGCCAATGGCAGCTTTTAGAAAGTAAAATTGTGTTGAAGTCAGGTTATTTTCAGGCTTTGCTCTAATTTTTTTTCCAGTTCAGTTTGAAGGTAATGTCTTCTTGCATTTTCCTTCTGCTTTATGGTGTTATGACACTGATTGATATCAGCACTGTGTCTCTCTCTATTTCTAAGGATCATAAATGCACCTTACCTTTTTTCAAGGAGAAAATTATTTCAGGTGTTTCTGTTTTTAACTTTACTTTTTAATGGCTTAAACAGATAAATAATGCTAATAATCACCTTTTAATGTAGCATATTTTAATATTACCTTTGATAAAGTATCTATTAAACTTTCAGCATAATTTTTAGCTAGCAACAGTTCTTCTCAACCTTTTCCTATTGAAGAGCACTAGATTGACACAAGTGGTGGCTTGGGAGCCCTACCATTACCCAGCCCCTTTTCACTTAATTTGCATAGTGATTTGCTTGATTATTTGCAGAAACCTTTATAGCATCTATATTAATCTTGCTGTTCAAAATTAGTAAAGTAATTTTGCTATCTTTAAAATCCCTATTTTTTCCTCTGTGCCTTTTTACTGTGTTCCTTCCTGTTTATTTTGTGAGCTTTCACCATTCTCCACCCCCATACATATTCTCCTTCTCTCCCACACAAGAGAAATATGCATATTTTCTTCCCCCACATGCCTGAGACAGTCCCACAGACAGCATCTCCCTACCTTTATCCTTTTACTTCATGTTTTCTCTCCTACCTCACCTTCCATGCTAGTCATCTTCAACTCAGCTGGAGAATGTTAGTTCCTTGAGGATTGCAGGTGTTTCTGCTTTTGCCTTTGCATCCCCTAATGCCTGGGTTCATTGTGGTTTGAATTGGATTGGAATGGACCATGAAAACAAATAATTTGATTTCAGAATATTGGGTGGTGAGTAGAAGACAATGGAATATCATGATGAGAAGGATTTGACAAAGTCTTGGGGGAATACACACATTTTTAATCCCCCTTCTTTATCTAGCTAACTTTAATTTACCCCTTTGGTGCATAACTTTTATATACTTTCATAAGAGGTTATAGAAAGGTGTTTTTCTCATATCTCTTCTTGTCTCTTCACTCCTGAAATGTAACAAAGAAATTCTGCTTCTGTACACCCGTCCAAGAATTCTGTGGTTTTAAAAAGCACGTGTTTCTCTTTTTGTCTATGACAGACTGGGACTCCAAACTTCCTCCTGAAACTGGCTCTTTTATGTGGTAGGCCTGCTTTTAAAATCTGGATCTCCTTGCATTTCCTAGGACTTTCCCCACTTTCATAAGCAAGCCTGGCTCAAATAAAAACTCGATGTCTTTACTTCTAAACAAGTGTACATGAAAGAGTACCCAGTAATAAGAGATATGATCAACATTTGTTCATGGTTGAAAAATAGCTGTACTCAAGGTCTTACACAATCTGCCAGTTACCCCATTTTTAACCTTATTTATTGTAATATAAAGAGGCTATCTTTGGAGCTAGAGGAATTGTGTACTAATCTTGACTACTATTTATTTGCAAGCCATGAGTGACCTTGGGTAAGGAAATGAACCTGTAGCTCCATTCGCTAATACCATTGACTTCAAACTTTGGCCACAACTCTCTTCTTTGTATTATCTCCCTCCTTTATTATGTAAGTTTCTTGAGGACAGAGACTTTCTCTCCTTCGTATTTGTGTCCTCAGTGCTTATGGAGAACTCACACAAGGCAAGTGCTTACATAGCGATCATAAGAGTCATTACAAGGAAACTCTCAAGGTTTCTCTTAAGAACTTTGGAATTGATTGCATGACATGGGAGACACTGGCACAGGACTGCCCAGTGTGTCATGCCCTCACCAAAGAAGATACTGTACTCTATGAACAAAGAATCTCAAAAGAAATGCAAGATGCACAAATTTAGATAATCTCCCCCAAATGTTCACATGGACTACATGTGCCCAACCATTCTGGGCTCATATTGGTCTGATCAGCTGTAGCTGAACACACTGTAACTTGACTCTAACATAGTGATGTCATTTTGGTCTTCTTTGACAATGAAGTACAACAGGCAATCAACCCCAGTACCTTGCAAAATTTCTGGTACATAGCACTTGATTTTTTTAAAAATTCATTAATTTATTCACTCACTCATTTATTCATTTATTCACCATTCCATCTAAAAAGAGGGGTACAGATTCATTGACATCTATGGTCCCTTCCAGGTCTAATTTCAATGAGCTATTTATCTTGCCATCTCATTCAACTTCCTTACATGTATTCTGTTTTCCAGGCAAACTAGACTACTTGCAGTCCCCTCCCCAACCACAACACATATATACACATATACCCTCTGCCGCAAAATGCTGTATATAATATTTGCTTAATCAGTATTTGTCCATGTGAAGAGTTAGCTTTCCCAGAGCCAAGATTACCCATCTTAACCTCAGGATTCTAGGATAATCTAAAGGGTTTTGAGTGATTTTTCTCTCATGGCATTGGCTCAAGACTCCACTGGTTGTGTTCCTCACATTGAGTGGCACTGACGAGGGTCCCAATTCCACATAAATATTTAACATCAATTAGATTTTGTAAAGGAATATTTCCTTCAAATATAGAGCAAGACCAAACCCAAAAACACATCCTCCCAACATTTTGGGGACATACTGTTAGCTGTTTTTATATGACATTGGTATCACCAAGTTGACACCAAGATTTGACATGCTGGCCAGAGGAATCCTCATTTCAGATACTGTTAGACTCTATTCTAAGGTCATTCCTTACTTTTCAAAAAAACCTACGCTGAGCTACCTAAAATATCTAGACTCCAATATGCCCCAATGTCATGGTATCTTCTTGACTTTTTGAAACTCACAAGACCAGAATCTCCAATAGTTTCCCCTAGAAAAGACAAGATACAGAGTCTATGGACTGAGCTTATTTGTTAAGGTCTCATGGTCTTGACAGGGAAAAGTCCCCAAGACTTCTCACTTTTCAGTGATATACCTCACTAGATGCCATGAGCAGAGGAGTTCACAACATCTACCAAGAGTACAGACAAAGAGAAAATAGACAAAAATAACAACAAACAAAACAGAACAAAAAAACTTAAGCAACAGTTATGTGAGAACTCTTCGAAGATGTCCCCAATTCTGGTTATGCAGCTAATTAAGTGACATCTCTCTTAGTAGACCCATGGACTAGTCTATCCAAGGCATTTCCATTCCACTTCATCACAACTCTCCCTATAGCAAGCTCACCATATCTTCTCATGGAGAGATGCCATCAGAAATACTCTGAGAACCAGGTTCTTGTTACATTAAATTGAGTTTGTAATCAGTGCCTATGTTTTTCCTGTTTCCTTACATGTTCTGAGTTATTTTAGTGCAGGGCTAGAGGTAATGGTAATTTTAGAACAAAGAGAGAGGAGACTGGCAGAAAGTACTGATGATAACTTCCATGACTTCTCCCTTGTTAATCTCACCTCCTGCATGTCTTTTGCACTTATCCCTCTTTTTCTACCCATTGCACAATCAACTGCTTTAGTCCAGGACCTCTTGCCTAACCCATTTTAAAACCTCCTCATTCATCTCCCTGCTTCAAGTCTATCCCCTTTCTAATCCATCCTCCATACAGCTACCAAATAGAAATGCCTAAAGCACATTGAGTTGGGGAACAGGTATAGGAGAAGAAGCCTCTTGTTAGGAAGCAAATAAAATCTGGATTTGGTTGTTCAGAACTGACTTTTCTCTCCATTAAGTTTTTTACCCTTGGGTGGAATTTCTTGGTGCATTTCATTCAGTAGACATAGCAAAATAGGTACTAATGGACTGATTGAATAGATAGATAGATAGATAGATAGATAGATAGATAGATAGATAGATAGATGGAAGGATGGGTGGATGGATATACACATATATGTGAAACATAGAACTTAAAAGGGGGCCAGGATGACAATAGTCCCTGCTTGCTAACACCATGGTACATAACAGGAGCCACAGGAGAGATATTGAACAGAAGTCAGAGCAGCCAGTCAGTGACCAGTATATCAAGTAAATCAAGAGCAAGTATCAAACCAGAGAAGTCTCTAAAACACTCAGAAGTTGATAAAGAGTCTCAGAAATCATTCCAACCCCAGGACTCTGCTCATTTTCCACTTTGTTTTTACTTTTTCAGTCCAATATTTATAGTGTGTTGGGCGCACCAGCACCGACCTCCTTTCAACAAACTGCAGATTTAGAAAGAAGCCCTTGGATATGGCTGTGTAGGGCTCCATGTAAGTTATCTTGGGCTTATCTTTCCCATTTTCATTTATACTGAATAAACTAAGTAGATATAGAATATTGTTTGAAGGTGGAGGCTGAGTTCAGAGATTTTGCAGTTGCTGGGATGGGGGCTTTGTCACTATAGATACTATTTTTATAATTGTGAACATTACTGTTTCAATAAACTTTTCGACTAGAATCAAGATGCTTTTGAGGTTCCCACTCCAACCAATTCCTGAAGGTTTTTTCTTGTCCTGCAATTTTAAGAAGAAAGGCAAAATGGCAGGAAGGAAGGAAGGAAGGAAGGAAGGAGGGAAGGAAGGAAGGAAGGAAGGAAGGAGGGGGGAAGGGAGGGAGGGAGGGAGGAAAGAATGAAGGGAGAGATAAGGAGGGAGAAATAAAGAGTGAGAGAAGAATAAAGGAAAGGAGGAAAGGAGGGAGAGAGGGACAGAGGAAATGGAAGGAAGAAAGAAGGAAAGAAATATTTATTAAGTGTCTACTATGTGCTAGGTACACAGTGCTTTAAAATTTTATCTCATTTGATCTTCACAGCTACTTTGAGAGGTAGGTGTTATTATTATCTTCATTTTATGGTTGAGGGAACTGAGGTATACAGAGTTTAAGTGATTTGCTCAGGGTCACATAGCTAGTGAGTGTCTGAGGCTAGATTTAAACTCAGTTCTTCCTGACTCCAGGTCATGAATTCTCTCCTCGTATTCTATCCATTGTGTTACCTAGCTGCTTTAACATGCAAAGATAAATAGTAGGAAAAAGGTGGCCAATTTGTGCTGGTATACAAAAAATGTGACCTGCATATTTGTCAGAGAGAACCTAATGTATCCACTGGACCAGTGGTTTGAGGCACCACACAGTGGGTGAATTGTTTACTATAGTACCTCAATGATTAATTAATTGTGAAGTGAAACCCAAACTTTCTGTGGGATTTACAGAAGACAGAACACAAATTGTTTTGGGCTACTAATGATGCTACAACTACATTATGACACGACACATTAAATTTCTCAAAGGCAGGAATTATGTCTTATTTCGACTTTGTATTTCCAATGCTTTACACAATAAATGTCTGTCACATTCATACTCTAAGATTGTATCATAACATTCCTTTTTCACTCTGCCTTCATCAGGAAAAAGCATATTCAGGGTCAATCCCAGCATATGCATCTGTCAATTAAAATGCATTTATTAAGCACCGCCTATATGACAAGAACTGTGCTAGGCATAGTGATTAAGGATACAAAAGTGAGACAGTCATTATCTCAAGGAGCTTACATTGTACTAGGGGAATACATATGGGGGAGGGTGAGAGAGGAAGAGAGAAAAAGAGAGAGGAGGGAAATGAAAATGAGAATACATTTCAGTATTTCAGTTATGGAATAGAACTGACAAAGGCATGGAGGTAAGGGATAGAGCAGGGGTGGGAAACTTATGGCCTTGAGGCCACATGTGGCCCTCTAGGTCTTCAAGTGTGGCCCTTTGACTGAATCTAAACTTCACAGAACAAATCTTATTATTAAGTGTATTTGTTTCGTGCAGTTTGGATTCAGTCAAAGGGCTACACTTGAGGACCTAGAGGGCCACATGTGGCCTCGAAGCCACAGGTTCCCCACCCCTGGTAGAGTGTCATTTACAAGAAACACAGTAGTCCAGTTTGGCTAGAGCATGAGTGTCTAAGGAGGAATGATTTATAGACAGCCTTAAAAGAAAAGTTGGAACCATACTCTGGTTTTCATTGCCAAAGAGAAGAGTTTTATTTTATTCTTAGCATAATGGCAAGTCACTGTGGCTTCTTCAGCATAAGAATGACATAGGTAGACCTGTGCTTTAGGCATTTCTATTTGGTAGCTGTATGGAGGATGGATTAGAAAGGGGATAGACTTGAAGCAGGGAGATGAATGAGGAGGCTTTAAAATGGGTTAGGCAAGAGGTCCTGGACTAAAGTGGTTGATTGTGTAATGGATAGAAAAAGAGGGGTTAGTGCAAAAGATAGAGAGGAGGTGAGATTAACAAGATTTAGCTATTGGTTGGATGTGGGAGTGGAGAATGGATGAAGAGAAGAGGATGACTTTGCAAGCCTGGATGGAAGAATGGCAATACCTTTGATTAAAATGGGTAGTTTTGAGGCAGAGTGTGTTTAGGGGAAACGATAAAGAGTTATGTTTTGCAGGAACTAAATTTGATATGGCAATGGGGCATCTAGGCAGGTGAATAGGAGCCCAAGAGAAAGAAATAATAGATTACAATGTCATCTTCACTGAAATGACAGTTGAATCCATAGTTGCTAAGATCATGAAATTCCCAAAACCTTTGTTATCTTCACTTGTATTTCTTTTCAATATTCTGGAGCAGTTTGCATTCACCAAGAGACGAGGCTATAGAATCAAGGCCACAAGAATTTAAAAATAAAAATCTCATTCATTTTTCTCAAACACAAATTTTAAAATGCTTTATCTCCAAAGAGTTGGAAACAAAACAGATGTCTTCCTTTGGAGCAGGTAAGAGGGGCTGATGAACAAATTGTGTACAGGAATGAAATGTGCTATTATTATACAGTGATAAATGATAAATATGAGGAATCCAGGGGAAAATTAAGATTATTATGGAGATAAATAAAACATCAAAGGTTGAGAAGTCAGAAAGTAAAAGTGACAGAGTAATATAGAGAAAAAGCCTAAAAATACCAAAGATCTCAAGAGAAAAAAAACAATTAAAAACCTAAAAAATCAAACAGATAAATCAGTAGGCTGTATTATAAAATTAGAAGGAAAAATGAGTACCTAAACATCAAAGACATTACAAACCACTTTAAATAAATTGCAAGACCAATGGAACTGAACTGACAACTGATTAAACACAGAACTCTCTGGATTCCAAAGATAGCATAGAAGTGCAGTAACATGTTTCAAAATGGTCCTTGCCTTCTTTCAACTCAGCTCAAGCCCACCTTTCTTCAGGTATTCCTCTCCCAGGTTCCCTTACTTCTAATGCCTTCTCTCTTAAATTACCTCTCATAGACCCTGTGTATACCTTATATGTAAATAATTATTTGTCTGATGTCTCCATTACTAGAGTGTCCTTCAGGGCAGAGACTATTTTTGCCTTCATCTATATCACTAACACTTAACACAGTGCTTGGCGTATGGGAAATACTTAAAGCATGCATTTTAACTTGAATTGACTTGAATGTGTATGCTTTTAACATCACTGCTTTTTGCATTTGTTAATCCATATTGTCCTTCATTTCAATATTTTGTATTTCCAGTTGTTATTTTTTTTAACTTCTTTGGAGAGACTCATCACCATAAATTCAAGCTTTTCCCTCCCATTATGTTAATTATTCTACTGTGTGTGCCATAAACTCTATCATTAGTTCCTTTCTAAATTCTTTTCTCAAAGTTCTAATAAGAAGTGGGTAAATATTGTCATAAAGTCATATTTTTAAAAGTGTATTTGCTTATATTAATTTGTATGTTTGTGCTACCTTTCTTGACTTCTAAGTTACTATGTAAGTTTTAAATTGAAAAAAGACTCTAGAGATTTGGGGTAATTATTATCAACATGAGCTTTATATGTTTTATTGAGTTTGTTTTCTTTCCTCTATAAACATATTTTACTACCTTACTTTTTAATAAAATGTATAATACTTCATGGGATTTGATAGTCCAGGTCAAAATCTCATAACAACAGATTCTTAAAAAAAAAATCTCTGCACTTTTATTCTGGAATTTTGTTGTCTCAAATATTACTTCAAATAAGCAAGTAAATTGGTATTTTGAAATCTTTCTTTTTGTTGTTACAAAGTGTTTGCTATAATGAGAAAGAATTTGACCACCATGACTTTCAATGTCTAGTTAGTTTTATAATTCAAATAAAAGCACTCTTGTTTTGCTCCTGATTCCTGGAAATAGTATGGCCAAGAACAATCAGTTCTCTAGGAGCCAAGATGGCTGAGTAAGCAGTAAATCACTGTAGCTTTCCCATATTCACCTCCAAACAATCATAAAATAGCACCCCGGAACAAATCCTAAAATGGTGGAGCCAGCAGAAAGACAGGGTAGAGAGTTCTTTTAGCCTGGGAGACTTGGAGGATCGGCAAGAAAGGTCCATCTCACTCAGTAAAAGAGGAATGCAGTCCAGAACACGAATCATCCCAGCGAGCTAGCAGGAAGTGCAACCTCAGGAAATCAGTGGCAGATCCTGAGCCCCAGTGTGCAGAGAAGGCAAATGCCAAAGCTAGGACTCCCCTCCCCTCACCCCCCACAGGGGCCAAGAATCACACCTACTTCAGCATAGTTTCAGGCAAATAGGCATCTGCCAATGGCAGTACCTCCACATGCTTCAGGGCAGCTCTGAGTAGGTTAGCATAGTCCAGCGGCAGGACCTCCACATGCTTCGGTGAGGCTTTAGGAAGGCATGCATACTCCAGCAGCTGGACCTCCATGTGCACCAACCATGACAAATAGGCACCTTCCAGTGGCCAGACCAATACATGTTTCAGTATAGCCACAGGGAAATGCAGAAAAACCCCACTGGGCTTCAGCATATGCCAGACACCAGCATTAGAACTGCAGCTCAGCACCAAGTAAGCTGCCAAACCTCTACCGCCTCCAGGAGGGCCACCCAATCCCCACTCCAACCTCTCAGCATAGCACAAGACATGAGGTGCCCTGTGGGCCTCAGGGAAATACCAGTGCAGCATCAAGTAAACATCTAGGGCCTGCAGCCACTAACACAAGAAGGCAGAGAAAGTGCCCCTTCCACCTTGGTAGCAAAGCTCAAAATTGGAAAAAAAAAAAAAAAAGGAAAAAGCCACCCCACCCAAAAAAAAGACGAGCAAAAAACAACAACAAAAAAAGTATCTGGACACAAACAGTTATTATTGTGTCAGGGAAGATCAAGACAGAGACTCAGAAGAGGACAACAATGTCAAAACACCTATGGGCAAAACCCCAAAGAAAAATGAGAAATAGTCTCAAGTGCAGAGAGAGATCATGGAAGAGCTCAAAAAGAAACTTAAAATTCATATGAAAGAAATGAAAGAAAAATTGGGAAAAGAAATGAGAGTGATGTAAGAGAATTATGAAAAAAAGTCAAGAGTTTGGGAAATGTTTAAAAAAATAGAATTTGCCAAATGGAAAAAGAGATACTAAAATCCACTAAAGAAAAAAAAACTCCTTAAAGAGTACAATTGGTGAAATGGAAAAGAAATGACAAAGGCTAATTGAGGAAAGCAACACTTTAAAAGTTAGAATAGGGCAAGTAGAAGCTAATGACTCTATGAAACATCATGAATCAATACAACAAATTCAAAAGAATGAAAAAATGGATGAAAATGTAAAATACCTCATGGGAAAAAACAACTGACCTGGAAAATAGATCCAGGAGAGACAATAACAAAATCATTGGACTACCTGAAGGGCATAAAAAAAGAGGAAGACCATGGCAGTATCTTTCAAGAAATTACAAAGGAAAACAGCCCTGATATCCTGGAACCAGAGGGCAAAATAGGCATTGAAAGAATCTGCTAATCACCTCATGAAAGAGATCCCCAAGAAACATCATAACCAAATTTCAGAACTATCAGATCAAGGAAAAATACTATAAGTGGCCAAAAAGAAGCAATTTAAATATAGCGGAGTCACAATCAGGATCCCACAGAACTTGACAGCTGCAGCAGTAGAAGAACAGAGGTGATGGCATATGATATTCTGAAGGGCAAAGGAGCTAGGACCACAACAAATAATCACTTACCCAGCATAATTAAGCATAATACATTAACAGAAAGATTTCAAGCCTTCATAAGGAGACTAGAACTAAACCAAAAATTTGACCTCCAATAACAAGACACAAGAGAAGCACAAAAGGTAAAGAGAGAAAAGAAAACATAAGGGATTCAATAGAGCTAAACTGTTTACATTTCTACATGGAAAGATTATACTTGTAACTCTTAAAATTTGTATCACTAGTGGCACAGATAGAAGGAATATACATAGACAGAGGGTACAAGTATAAAGTAAATTTGAGGGAATGACATAAAAAATTAAGGGATGAGAAAGAGGAATACACTGGGTTCAGAAGGAAAGGAGAGGTAGAATGGGGTAAATTATTTCACCAGAAGACGTGAGAGAAGGGTAAGTTGGAAGGGTGGGTAGGGGGCATTGCTTGAACCATATTCTCATCATGATTGGCTCAAGGAATAACATACACAGTCAGTTGAATATACAAATCTATCTTACCCAAGAGGGAAATAGGAAGGGAGGAGATTAAGTAAAAGGGATGCAGTGGGGATTGACAGGCAGAGCAAGAAAGATGGTAGACAGAAGCAAACCACTCATGAGGAGGGAAAGGGTGAAAGGAGTGAGAGGAAAACAGGAGGAAGAATAGGATGGCGGGAAATACGCAGGTAGTAATCATAACTGTGAATGTGAATGAGATGAACGTTCCCATAAGATGGAAGCATATTGCAGAGTGGAACAAAAACCAGGATCCTGCAATATATTGCTTACTAGAAACACACTTGAAGCAGAGACACACACACAGAGTAAAGGTAAGAGGCTGGAGCAGAATCTATTATGCTTCAGCTTAAGTGAAAAAAAAAACAGAGGTAGCAATTCTAATCTTAGACATAATGAAAGCAAAAATAGACCTAATTAAAAGAGACAAGGAAGGAAACTAAGTACATCTTGCTAAAAAGGTGCCATAGACAATGAAGTAATCAAATTAGAAGAGCAAACAATGGACTGTCAGATTTATGGGAAAGGGAAGAAGAGAACATTACAAAAATGTGGAAGAATTTTGATCATATTAAATTGAAAAGCTTTTGTACAAACAAAATCAATGCAACCAAGATTAGAAGAAAAGGCAGAAATCTGGGAAACAATCTTTACAGCAAGTGTCTCTGATAAAGGCCTCATTTCTCAAATATATAGAGAACTGAGTCAAATGTATGAGCATACAAACCATTCCCCAATTGATAAATGGTCAAAAGATATGAACAGGCAGTTTTCAGATGAAGAAATCAAAGCTATCTATAGACATATGAAGAAGTGCTCTAAATCACTTTTGATTAGACAAATGGAAATGAAATCAACTCTGATACCACTTCATGCAAATCAAATTGGCTAACATGACAAAAAAGGAAAATAACTGTTGGAGAGGATATGGGAAAATTAGGACATAAATGTACTGTTACTGGAGATGTGAACTGATCCAACCATTCCAGAGAGCAATTTGGAACTCTGCCCAAAGGGCTCTAATACTGTGCATGCTCTTTGATTCATCAATACCACTACTAGATCTGTATCCCAAAGAAATCATAAAAAAGGGGAAGTGAACTACATGTGCAAAATAATTTATAGCAGTCCTATTCGTGGTGGCAAAATATTGGAAACTGAGGGGATACCTGTCAACTGAGAAATGGCTGAACAAGCTATATATAGTATATGAATGTAATGGAATACTATTGTGCAATAAGAAATGATAAACAGGAACATTTCAGAAAAACCTCAAAAGATTTGGACAAACTGATGCAAAGTGAAACGAGCAGAAGCAGAAAAATATTGTACACAGCATCAGCAACATTGTGATGATCAACTATGAATGACTCAGCTTTTCTCAGCAAAACAATGATCCAAGACAAGAACAAAGGAATCATGAGGGAAAATGTTACTTACCTATCCAGATAAAGAACTGATGAACTCTGAATGCAGATCGAAGCATATTTTTTTCCACTTGCTTTATTCTTTCTCGTGTTTTTTTCCCCCATTTGATCTGTTTCTTCTTCGACAGCTGTGATGAATATGGAAATATGTTTTACGTGAGAGCACATGTATAAACTGTATCAAACTGTCTACCATTTTCATAAGAGGAGAGAGGAGGGAGGAAGGGAGAAAATTTCAGAACTCAAAAATCTTGTAAAAATGAATGCTAAACATTTTCTTGATATGTAATTGGGGAAAAATACTATTTAAAGCAAAAACAAAATCACGTTCCAGGAACTTCCAATATTCTGGATTCACACAAATTTTTTCTGATTCTTGAGTTCACACAAACTGGGTATCAAGAGGGTCACTTTCTCTCTTTGGCTATTGCTTTCCCTTAAATTACTCTACAACAATCTCTAATATATTCAAAGTATATGTTGTCTGTATTTCCCCAAATATGGGTTAAAATGATCTATTGCTCCCTTAAAGGTATTTAAAGTTGCAAATGCATGCAAATTATGTATGTGAGCACCTTTATTTCACTCCATAAAAATGCAAAACACACAAAGGGTTCATGGTACCCCATAAGAGATATAAAAACACAGAAATCATTCAAATGCTTTATCAGGTTAGGCCTCAAAAGGGAATGGACTTGGCATTCCTCTCAGGACTACCTTTTACACTCTTGTGAACTCCTCTTCCCCCAAAGCCATATATAATTTACTCATGTTCTACAGCACCATTTATGGTTTAGATTCCCCCTGAAAAAAAACACAATTTTGGAATTGTTAAACAGGCAGCCCACTTCCTATTCCAAGTACCTCATGATAAGAGTGATGGATAGAAAGGTCCAGATTTCTTTCTCCCACACTCTCTTTCAATTTAGCTCTGTTGTTTTTGGTGTTGTTTGTCCTTTATTTTCAAAGAGAACCAATGACATCACAGGGGTGATGTCTTGACTTGTGAGTGAATTATATTATCGGCGTCCAGTGGCCAAGCTCAAGATGAGTAGCAGTGGCCCAGGATCCGGTGGGTGACCTTAGTCTTTCTAAATTAAGGTCTTTCCCATGTCTCAACAATGTAGCTTTAGTCTTTTAGCTGAAGAAGATTTGTTGGCAATCTTCCTCCTTCTCTAAGAAGCAAAGTATTGAAGATATCTCCCTTTAGAAGAATGGAGACCAAACTCTCAAACATAAGGGTACAGACAGAGGGTACAAACACACTGGCTTCTGAAATATACTTCAGCAGGGAATCCCAGAACATCTGGCCCACTACCAACTTTTGAAATGAGAAAGTCCATTCTTTGAATGGTTCTTGGTAGCAACATGGGGATAATATCACCTCCATTCAAGAGCTGATATGAAGATAAAATGAGACAATATGGAATGTTCCAAAAGTCTTAGTGGCTTCAAATTGCAAGCGAGACTTTTGGTACATTCTATCTACATGATGTTTTGCAAAGCTCAAAATCCTACATAAATCATTATTAGTAGGAGTAGTAGTTATTTATTATCATCATCATCAATTGTTATTGATAGGGTATCTCTTCACAGGTTATGTGCAAGCACCTCCAAATCTGTTACGTGTTTCTTAAGGGACCCTATCAACAACTACACTATCTTAGATTTGGAAAGTGAGTTCCTATAAATTCTAGTCCTTGTTGATGAACTCAGAACCTTTTAATAGTGCATGAAATTATCTCATTAACTCTCATGTTCCTTCCAGCTCATTTTATAGGTAAGGAATTAAGGTGAACAGGGTTATGTTTCTTGCCCAAGGTCACACAGCGAGTTAAGTGCCTGAGACAAAATCTGAATTTGGGAAGATGAGTCTTCCTGACTCCAGGCCTGGCAGTCTATCCACTGCACTACCTAGCTGCCCTATATAAGCATATATTTATGTTTATATATGTGTATATATCTATATCTCTATCCATATCCATTTCTATAAAACCAGAAGTTCATGAACCAACCCCAGGTTAAGGACTCCTTATCTAGTGTAACTTCTTCATTTTACAGATGATGAAATTTGGACCCAGAGATGCTAAGGGAGTTGTCCAAGGTCATACACACATGGTTAAGCATCAGGGGTGGGAGTTAAACCCAGGTTTCCTGACTGCACCACAGACACAAAGACGAAGATTTTCCATCTTGTTAGAATCAGTCTGCTTGCAAGTATTTCATAGAGTCAGAATACCCAAGGATAAAATAATACTAAGTGTTACTTTCTATTTTATGTATAGCAAAATCAGAGTAGCATAAATGCATTTTAGCCCGTGTGTTTATGAAGACAGGGAAGGGAAAACTATTCTCCCAGTTGAAAGAATAGGATCAACTTTCATTTTGAGGTCCACATAAAATTGTAGTCTGAGGTAGGATAGAGGAAAATAAGGCAGAGCTCTGAAGAACTATTGTTATGGAGATTTTGAACTCTAAGCACCCCAATACTCATCTCTAGGCACAATAGGTGACAAAGGGCATGGAAAGCCCAAGAAAAGGGGGTATTTTCCTTATTGCCTTACTGTCAGCTCAATGGAAGCAATGGCAACCGATGTTCTTTCTCAGAATCCATAATTCACAGTAAGAGTGAGAGAGGGAGGTCCATCAAGTGTCCTGTCTGGAAGGTCCTTTGCTGGTAGCCTCTTCCACACAAAGGAGGGAATGGCATCCACTATCATGAGATGTTTTACTAAAGTTGCAGAAAGGTTCAAACATTATTACAGACTGAAAAGAGTGCTTACCAGCATAACCATATGAGCTCTTATCACACTACCATTTATAACTCATAATTAAATCCCCTTTCTGAGTCTGCTTTCCTTTTTTTTTTTCATAGCATCTGATTTTTCTTTAGTCAGGCTGGCCACAATCATGAAGTTCTCAAAGTGGCATTGATGTACTTTGGGTCTGCTGATCTGGGGGAGTGATTGCCAAGCTCCTTTTATTTAGGGATATAAATTGGCATTTACTTTCTGGAAAATAAAAAAAGTTCTACGGCAATTTATTTATTTATTCATTTCATAGATCTTTCTAGTAAGGTCATCCTCAATGGACTTTGTAAGAAATACAGTCATCATTTCTTTGCTCAGGATGTAATCCAACATCTTTGGCAACTTTACAGAACATACTGGGACTGCAATAAATAGCAGTATGCTGTGAATACATGATACAGAAGAGAAGACAGTGTAAGAATCCTCTTCAAGATGAAAAAGTTAAGGATTACAACCAGTAACCAGTTATACTTGCTCTTTTATCTTCTCCTCCTGCTCCTCCCC
Organism: Phascolarctos cinereus; assembly: GCF_003287225.1. NCBI lineage: Eukaryota > Metazoa > Chordata > Mammalia > Diprotodontia > Phascolarctidae > Phascolarctos > Phascolarctos cinereus. The sequence goes on along the minus strand of NW_027556180.1, from coordinate 178,783,403 downwards.
CAGTGAAAATTCAGTATTCATTCCATCTCTAACATGATTCCTGAGATCACTTGTTGTTAGCAAAAAAACAAGAAACTTCTTCTGTCATCTACACTATGATCTTTGAATTAAACCATTTGAATGGGAGATACGTTAGGTCTGGTTCCATAGGGTTTATTAAAGTAAATTGTCTTAGCAAATATGTCTGTTTCATTTGATTCTCAGAAATAATTGGTTAATGAGAGAATGATTACTTTGTTCAGACATGATTACTGAAGAAATGTTTCATCCATATGTTGCTGAATAATGGGGAATTCTCCAGTGAAAGGGGGACAATGATTAGAAGAAATAAGATAGCTAGAGATATATTCCCCAAAGTGTTACTCTACTTTTTGTTAACAAGCCAGCTCTAAGGATAGTGTTTCCTTGACTAGGCATGGAAGTTCAAAATACCTAATAGGTTTAAACTATTTGCTGAAAAAACGCTAGATAGGTTTCATTTTTTTTTTAGATCAAAGAGCTGTTGTTTCATCTGATAATGTGACTATAACAGCTGCTTGCTATCTTACTTTCCTCTAACCTGATGTTGATCCATTATGTTATCTTGACAGAACGAAGGCATATATTTATACTTACCTCCTCCCTACTGTTTGTTGGTATGATGTTCTCCACAGGAATGGACACATACACTCATATACACATGCACACACACACAGATGTATCTATAGACTAGCCCTGCTAAGAGGTAAGAGGATACATACGACTTTTCAAAGCCTTTGATTCTCTTTTTGTCATTATGCTTTTAATTTTAAATGACTTCCAATGCCAAAGAGGGAGATTTGGCAATTGTCCAGCCTTTAAACGGACGCAGCCAAATCTGAGAATAGTTAACTTAATCCCAATTATTGTCAGACTAAGTTGTTTAGAGTTCAGCTCTTCCATGTCGGAATGTGTCTGTCTAAAGAATGAGATGTTGCCTTGTGTCCTGAAGGTAACCAAAGAAACAAACAAATGCAAAGTTTAGTGGCATCAACTGGGAAAAGAACTGGCAGAGATTTCAGCTATCAGTTCCCACAAATTCAAACTTAGATTTTAGTATCAATCAATTTTGCAGAAAAGACATCTTTCACACTTCTATAAGAACAATGAAGATGGCTGAACGTATAAGAAAAAAGTTAGCATTGCTCACACAGACTAAATTCCTTGAAGACAAAATTTGTTTTAAGCTTGTCTTTCTATGCCTAGCACAGTTCCTGGAAAATAATAAGTGCTTAATAAATACACTCAAACTCACAAAAAAGTTCAATATTTAGTGATATTTATAAATATTATGCCTAAACTGAAAACAGTCCACAGAAATAATTATAATTAATTATAATTTTATTAAGATAAAGCAAAGATTTTTTATTCTCTTCCTGACTTTTCACTTCTTCAGTATCTGCAAGCAACATTAATATCAACATTTTTCCTTAAAACCATATGTAGTTTAATTCTCACTATGTATGTGTATATGTGTGCATATGTATGTATGTTTGTGTACATAGAGAGAAGGAAAGAGACAGAGACAGAGAGAGAGACATAGACAAAGGTGTCTGCATCCTAGTCCCCATTTGTTAAATTTGCTTCATTCTTACTCTCTACCCAGAAATGAAGAGATGAGGCTCTTTGCATTTATTTTTCCATAGGATTAGAAGCCATAGATCTATTCCTAATGCTTTTTTTTTTTTTTGCTTTCATAGGAAAAGGAGGGTTAGAGAACCAGGAAGCAATGGGTATGAAAATCAGGCATGGGTTACCTCCAATGTAAAAGAGAAGAAAACAGAAAGGGATGGGTGGGAGTATTGAAGACAAACTTGGCCCACCTCATTTTTCCTGGGACCATCTCTGTTTACTATCATCCATGAAAAGACAAAAGGAAACTGCATGGAGGACCTTTATGTCTTGAACAATTGTGCGCATATGTAGTTACAGGGAACATTGTCATTAATGGTGACCCAGAAATTTTATTTGTGTAATGGGGAAGAACCCACAGCAAGGTAGCAAACTGCATAGTGCTATACCATGGGGAAATTACTGATATGCATGTTCAGTAATCATTTGGGTGGGGAATGTTTAGATTTTATGTATTTGTAAAATATTTTAGAGAAATAAGAATAAAGTTTTAATCTCCAGGCAGGCTACAAAATTACCAACTATTTTCTGTTAGAAGAGTGAGTTTCATTATAAAATGTAGATCATGCAACCACAAGGACATGGGACTAGATGGTCCCATGCAGTCAGGAGGTACATGGGTCAATTCTGAGTGATAAGGAGTATCCTTGTGTGAGAGGACAGATATATATATAAGAGAACCAAGAATGGACAGTCTCTTTGCTTGCATTGTTATGTATAGCATTAGGGGAGAGAAAGAGAAAGAGAGGAGAGAGAGGAGAGAGAGAGAGAGAGAGAGAAATTGTAAAGGCTTTAACACCCAAAGTAAGAGATCCTCATTTTCATCTTTTACCTATAAAGCTTCAGACTTCAAAGTTCTTGAGAGTAACTGGACCAGCAAGGAAAATGATCAACAAATACAGCTCCAAGACTGGGAATTTTGAAAACTAATCACAAAGCAGACAGCTCTACATTGAGCAATTATTAAGGAATAGAATTGAAATTAGGGCCACTTCAAAGGGCCTAAATGATTCCTTTTCTTTTATTCTTGTTTTAAAAATGGCTCTAACTTCTATAGCATTTTGATTTATATTTATTTTATTTTGCTAATAATGAGTTTATGTTGTTTAGAGAAGGTAAAAAATATCTTTGTGGAGATTGAATCTATAGTTTACTTGTCTAGATAACCATAAAATTTGGTTTGTGTTCTACAACAGAGAACTGTGATACCTGTTGGCAGTCACTCATACTATAGGCATAAGACATTAAAGGAACAGTTTCCAGTCAAAACAACTATTTATTCTAGTCAATCCCAAAGGAAGGAGTGGCAAAAGTATCTTAACTACCATGTTCAACGAGAGCACAATCCTTAGGAATCTTGTAAAGAAATGTGGGGTAAGTATGCTGGTATGGTAGCCAGAACAACATTAGTACCATGTTAGGAAATTAATAAAACACTAGAAGAGTTCAACACAATGATTCCACAAATGATTAATAGTAGTAATAATATTAGTAATAGTAATAATACTAGTGATAGTATTTGTCTAGCTCTTTAAGGTTTGCAAGGTATTTTGCATAAATATCTTGTTCTCATAAAATACCAGCGTTTCTCATAAAACACTATGAGATACATGCTATTAGTATCTCTGTTTGCAGATAAGGAAAATGAGACTCAACGAGATTAACTGACCTGCCCAGGGTCACAAAGCTAAGGGTCTGTGGAAAAATTCAAACTCATGTTTTTATGATTCTAACACTAGACCTTAGAGTTCAACCTATTTGTTTATAGATGAGGGAATCAAAAGCCAAAGGAGGCAGATTTTCCTCATTAGGGGCAAATAGATGGTACAATGTATAAGGTGCTGGACCTGGAGTACCTATTTTGTTGTTCACATTTCTTTTCTCTAACAAAGAGGCAATATGGCATAGTAGAATGTACACTGGGCTTGAGTCAGAAAATGCAGGTTCAAATCCTATGCATTAATGTGACCTTGGCCAATTTGCTTAATCTCTCTGTCTTCTATTTCTGATTCTACATTGCAACCACATTGGCTTACTTGCTATTTTTGTTCCCATCCTTCTCTTTGCAAATCCATATAGCTGTGTTTACTTTCCTCCATGATAGAATGGTCTGCCCATCTTCCCTATTAAAATCTTTCTCCTCCTTTAAAGTTAAACTCTAATGCTGTCATCTCTTCTCTAATGCCTTCCTAGATTCCTCTTACTGGAAAAGACTTCTTTAGCCTCTCAGATCACTCACTCTTGACTTTTTCTATGCTCTTGGTTCTTTTAAAATTTAGCACTGTTAGGTTTAGACTGTTAGGTTTTTCACCTTTTTTTTTTAAACAGAGACAGCACATAATAAGGAAGAACTTAATAAATTTTTTTTTGTTAAATTCAATTAAATCTGTGAAATGGGAATAATACTTCTAGCTATATCACTGGGTGGTTGTGATGTTAAACTAAGAACATGTAGAAGGAGAACTCTCTCTTTAACCATAGAGTTCTATATAATAATAACAATAGTTTTATATGAAAAACTTCCATATTTGGAAGTCCTTAATATATCAGAACAAGTTTTGGAGGTAATAATAAAAAACTTCTGTCATATGTTACTTAGAGAAAACCTATGTATCTTGTGATATGCTAAAAGCCCAAACCAAAGACAATGATCTTAAGCTTAGTTGTAAGTCAACAAGTATTAATTGTTCATTTAGTACTTACTGGGTGCCAGGCACTGTGCCAAGTTCTGAGGATATAATGAAAAACAAAAATAATCTCTTCCTTCAAGGATGGTGGATTTCTGTTTGTTTCTTTTGTTTTGTTTTAGACTAGGTCTCTCTATCTTGCCCAGGATGGAAATTTAGCAGGTATTTGTGGGCAGTTTTAATACTGATTGGCATAGAAACTCTGACCTCCTTGTTTTCTAGCTGGGCTGATTCATTCCTTCTTAGGCAGCCCACCACATTGCTGCTAGACTTAATGTGGCCCCCCAATTAGTCAATCACCATGTAGCTCAGATCTCTTCATCATTAGTGATCCACCAGCCTCAGCCTCCTCAACAACTGGAATAACAGGCATGTGCCATCATGTTCAAATGGGGGAAACAGCATGCAAAAATGTTGGTCTAAATTAGAGGTGATTTCAGAGGGCAGGCACTCACATCAATAATAACAGAAACAGAGTATCAAAAGGTTCACCTGCAGGCTCAGGAGTCTGGTTTACTCCCAACTGAACAATCACTGATGTACTTAAGTTGAGCTACTCACATTTGGATCAGGCTTTTGGAAAAAAAACTCAAAGTAGTTTTTAGTGATCTCATCCCAGAAGGCCTATGTTGGCCCCAAACAGAAGTTACAAAATTTACAGCCAAATCTCTTCAAACATTTTATACACACACACACACACACACACACACACACACACACATATATACATATACATTTATATGTGTGTGTGTTTGTATACGTATATACATATATATATATATATATATATATATATATATATATATACACACACGCACATACAAATATGTACCTAAAATGATATGCTACCAGATACATCAGACCTACTAAAAGGGAAAACAGAAGTTAGAAAATAAGCAAATAATAAGAATCAGAATTGTATAAGTACTGTAACTTTTTAATGCTTATCTCTGCTGTATTCAAAATTATAGTGGGAGGGATGGAGATCAGAGACAGAAAGAAGGAACAAGGATTAATTAGAACCCATACCCCATTTCCCTAATGTTCCTAATTCCCAGGACCACTAAAGATACCTTAAAAGATTTTTTAAAATGATTTTAGTTTTAAGCTCTGGATAAAAGCTTATTTCAGTCTTCATTTTATCCAAATCCTCTTCCCCCCCATCCTCACAGTATGACAGACAAATTTCTTTTATTGGAACAGCCTTTCTTGGTGTGGCAATATGCTTAATGTTCTGTTTGAAGCAAAAAAAGGCTTAAAGTGCTATTTTTCTTCTCTTCATTTAGAAGCAATCAGTCTTCTTCTCACTGAGCTCTTACTATAGGCAATCAATATCCCGAATTATACCACATCAGCTGTGCAGGAAAATGCATGTATTGTTTCTTTTTTGTAAGCAAAGTCGTATTTGCCAGTTAAATCCCCAGGTAGTTAGCTTTCAAACAGTCAGATATAAAATTAGCAAATGAAACATCTGTTCCTCACTATTATTTTATAATAACATTAATTGGCAGATGTCTTTAGATGATGGAGTAAAGTATATTAGCCCTTACTTTTATTTCCATTGGGTTATGCTTTTGGTCACCAAATATTATTTACCTAAAAGACCATGTCAGCAAGAAGCAACAATGCACTGGGCTCAAGGAAAACAGCGAGTTTCTGCTTTCAGAATCTCTTTGACACTGGAGCCATCTGCCCAACTATAACTGTAAATATGATGCCCCAAAACATGCCATTGTGCAGAACCTTACCCTCCCTGCTGCCAGGTTTGGTATTTCAATTTTCATGTAGTTTGCACAAAAGCACTGTGCCAATTCAATTACTGCCTGATTAATGAAGTGTTGCAGGTTTATTTCAGGGGTCTAGCTAGCTATTAATTAGCATATTGGGGCCTATACTCTACTGTTTTGCCCTGATATGCTTTGAAAAGTCCCAGTGCAATTAAAAAACTCTAATATGCTTTAAATAGTTATTTGAGAAAACACATCCAGACCTTTTTTTTTAACTCCTCTGGGATTGTTTAAGCACATCCAGATTTATTATAAGGCATCTAAAATTCCTTTAAAAACACTCTCTAGTTTTCCATAGCAAGCCTCTGAAAATTATCTCTACCAACGTTAACAGCTCTTTGCCAGACAGGATGGTTATTTTTTTTTCTTAATCTCTTCTTCTGCCCAAGATCCTGGGGAAGAAGGATGCACAGAAGGGATCAAGGATGAATATTTCTTCAAGCAGTTTGTATCTCAGAATCTCTTGGATTCCATTTCAGCTTCAGTTCAAGTTATAAACTTATGTGAAGGACCCATTGGCATCTCAGTTCATTTAAGGAGCTATGGAAGAGATGCTGACAACCAAATGAATGAAATGATAAGGTTAATATCCTTTCCTCAATGTTTTTAGTTTATTATTTGTTCTACTGTGTTTTGTTTTACAGTAGAAAGCTGTCAAAACTATATGCCCTTGAGACAATTGTTAGATGCAAGTTAGTAGCTACTATGTTCTACATAGAGCCTTGATGAGCTAAGAAAAAGGACCTATCACTGATTGAAAGAAAAAACAGGTTTTAGTAGTGGATCAAAAATGTTTTTTTGCTGAGGTCCCTTGGATAAACGAGGGAGAGAAAGAGAAAGAGAGAGAAACACACAGAGAGAGAGAGAGAGAGACAGACAGACAGACAGACAGACAGAGAGACAGAGAGAGACCGAGAGAGACAGAGAGAGACAGAGAGAGAAATTTTAAATTTTACAGACAGCCAACTTGTACTGATGGAGAGGGTTTTCTCATTTGGAAGTTTCATGTATCAATGAAATCAAAGGTCTAACAGCTATCACTAATAACTAATAAATACAAATCCATGTCAGTTCTCTGATTTTATGGAAGTTAAACATGTAATTCATAAATGAAAACCATCTTATTTTCTGACAGGAGGAGCAAATATAGTTTTTGGGTTTTGGTTTTGTTTTCAATGAGATAGTGCTGGCCTGAGAACCAAGAGAGATTTGTGTTCTAACCACACTTCAGACACTCCCTTGAAGGTTTTTGAACACATCCACTCTCTTCTTTGAGCCTCTATTTTTCTTATCTAAGAGGATGGCCTATATCTTGTGAAAAGGTCTTTCTAATTTTACTTCCAATTTTCTGTTTCTGTGGTCTTCATTTTAGTATCATACAATATGGTGGTGAATACAATTATCTGTAATGGTTTGAAATTTTTTAGGGCTAAAAGCAATTTATGGTAAGACAAGAACACGTTGCTCCTAATGGGAAACATGGGACCTAGGAGACTAAGAAGGATGGAAAAACCTGGAGATAGATTAAAGCAATGTGCTAGAAAGGATAAGAGAATAGCTAAATTGGGCATATGAAATGTCCTTGAGCTAAGGAGAAAGTAACATAAAGATAGAATGGAAGCACAATTCATTGCACATATAGCTTAAGCACTTAATAAATGCTTGTTGCATTGTTGAATGAGCTCCTCCAGAGCAGAGACTATCATTTGCCTTTTCTTTGTATCTCTAGTGCTTAGCACAATGCCTGGCATATAATGGTGCTTAATAAATCTTTAGTGACTGACTGAGTGAATTGAATGGAACAAATATTACAAATGACTTTAGTTTTAGCTATATAATTTTTTACTGCTCCTTCCTTTAATTATCATATCTGATCCACATCACTATGGCTTGGAGACAGGAGGGGCAATGTGAGCCCCTTAAGTCCTATACAATCTCTAGATAGAAGCATTTGAAAATGACTCCATTGTTCCATGGGTTTCCAGTCACTGTGATTAGAAACAATGTTATAGAAAAGAATGGCTGTATTAAAATAGTGTACATATAGCATAAATAAGGGCAGTTGATTTTAAGAAGGGAGAGCTCTTTGTGAACTGTTATGGCTTGGAGTGACTGCATTAATAAGGGGCATGGACTAGGTCCTGGAGATATTTTTTTAAATTTTATTTTTGTCTTTTATGATGGTGCTTAGCAAAGTACCTAGTACATAACAGCTGCTTAATAAATGGTTGTTGATTGGAGAAGAGAAAGACATTTCAGTCAAGAAGAATGTTTTGCAAATGAAAAATTCTTTCAAATTACTAATAAGAAAAACACAAACCAAAGCAACTTCAAAAGACTTCACTTCACACCTAGCAAATTGGCAAAGGTGGCAAAAGGTAGAATGAATTGATGTTGGAGGGGCTATGGAATGATGGCCATAGTAATACACTGTTGGTAGAGCTGTGAATTGGTCCAAACATTCTGGGGAAAAATGGAATTGTTCTTTAAAAATAAATGGCAAAAATATCCATAATTTCTGATCAAGAGATTCCACTACTGGAGAAAGACCACAAGTAGGTCAGTAGCTGAAATTAAAGGCTCATATATGTTAAAATATTCATATCAACAGGTTTTTTTTTTTGTAGCCAAGAACTGGAAATAAAGAGGTCACCCATAACTTATGGAATGGTTAAATAAACTGTGGTACATGAATATATTGTAATGGAATATTATTTCACTATTAAGAAATGTTTTATATTCATTGATGTAAAGTGAAACAAGCAGAAAAAAAACATATATACAATGACTACAAAAATAAATAAAAAGACCAATAAAACAAAATGAAAACCATACAATTATCATGATCTGGCTTAACTATTGGAGAAAGATTGAACAAATCCTTCCTTTGCAGAGTTTGAACAGTGGAGAATTGTTGTGGGTACAGACTATTGCATATATTATTAGATATAGTTGATATTATGATTGGTTCTGCTAAATTTTTCTTTTTCTTTTGAAATGTGTTATAAGAGATGGCTCACTGAGGTGGAGAGGAGATATATTAAGTAATACAAAAATAAATGGGCATAGAGGCTCAACCTATGATTCCATTAATACAGAGGACTCCTAAAAGTGGAAACTCTTTCTATTAATGAAACCAGGCACTTTTTCTGCAATTTATATTCTTAGAGAATTGCCTAACGCACAGATGTCAAACACATAGGGGCTGCGATAAAATATAATTGGGAAATATTTAACAAAATAAAAATACAATAAAATATAGATAACATTAATATGTGGTTTTTTAAAGTCAATATGCAGCCTGTAGGGATCCTTATGTACAGTTTAGTGCACTTCATTTCTATTTGAGTTTGACACCACTGGCCTAGAAAACTGAACTTCTAAATAACTTACCAGAGTCACATATCCATAGCAGAGGTAAGACTTCAATATGGTTCTACCAAGCTCAAGGCAGGTTTTCTATCTACTATTAGTAAGCAATACCATGATCAAACTTCACTTGTAAGTGCTAGCAGGTCAGAGCCCACTTTTAACTTTGCTCTCTACTCAGCATTCTCTGCTTCTGTAACCAAAAAGTTACCAACAATTGCCTTCAATCTAAACTATGTAAGTGCCTAATTCCATCAGATTTAGACCTAGAATAACTGAGTCTAGTCTTAACTTTAATGTTTAAAAACTTTGTGACTATTTAATTATTAGCTTCAGTTTCCTCATCTGTAAATGAAGACATTGGAGTATATAATCTCTAAAGTCCCTTCTACATCAAAATCCCCTGATTCTGTACTTGTATCAAGGTTATTTGTGTATAACTAAGAAGACAAAATGGCTATGCAATTCCAGGAAATTATATTAAATTTTTCAGCGCTCTAAAAACTGACTCTAAGTTGAAGAGAAGTTGCCAACCTGCTTTGGCAATGTGGGCGTGGCACATAGTAACTGCATAAGAAAGGCTTATTCATTAATATATAGATTTGCACAGATGTTAACTTGCTTATATACATGAACATCCCAGCATTTTCCATTCTAATGGTACCAAAAGTTTCATAAATGCCAAACTCCCTGAGAGTTGGCATGGTCATTTTCCTCACCTTGACTGAAATACGTCAGGTCCTTTGATTATTTCACATCTATGGAAATGATTATAATTTGTGAACTGTGGGAAGCATCACACTTCTCATACAATTCACTGCCTTCTTAGTTTGGAGAAATTCTGTCTTGTCTTTTGATATCTCTCTGCCCTTCATTTTCCTTTGTCTGTCTGGTCTTGATCTGCCTGTCATGTCAAGAAAGTAGTAATTCTAGGTGTCCTCTACTAGATAATACAAAGGTATTCATCACCTAGCACTATAGAAACATTTCCCTAAACTTGTATGTAAATTTACGTTTTATAATAAAAAGAGAGGACTTTTGGGAGCCAAGATCACACAGTAAGCAGTAAATCACTGTAACCCTCCCATTTTCATTTCCATACAACCATAAAATACCACCTCCTAAAACTTGCAAAAACAGAACCAGCAAAAAGATGGGATGAAACAATCTTTGATCCAAAGAGACTTGGAAGTTAAGCAGGAAAGATCTATCTCACTCAGGTAAAAGGGGAGCACAGTCCAGGACAGGAAGTGTCCTAGGAAGCCAGCAGCAAACCCCACCTCAGCAAACAAGGGGTTGATCCTGAACCCCAGTACAGTGGAGCAGGCAAACACCAACACCTGGTCCCCTACATGCCTCAGAATAGCCAGGATAATAGACAGACATGAGTTCTGAGAACTGCCACATGCTTCAGTGTAGCCCTGGGCAAACAGGTACCCTTTAGTGGCCAGACCAACAAGGGCTTCAGTGTATCCCCAGAGAAACAAAGAAACACCCCACCAGCCTCAGTACATGCCAGACACCAGCACTGAGACCCTAGCTCAGGACCAGGTAAGGTGCCAGACCCCTACAGTCTCCAGTAGCACCAGCTACCCACTACCTCACCTCCTCGGCATAGCACCATACACAGGAGTCCCCTGTGGGCCTCAGGGAAACATCAGTGCAGCATGAGCTAAATATCCAGGACCTGCAGCCCCTGGCACAAGAAGCCTGAGACCCTTCCATCCTGGGAGCACAGCTCAAATTTAAAAGAAAGGAAAAAAGATGAGCAAAATGCAACAAAAGTAGAATCTGACTATAGAAAGTTATAACAGTGAAAAGGAAGATCAAGACACAAACTCAGAAGAAGACAACAATGACAAAACATCTATGGACAAAACCCTAAAGAAAAATGGGAAGTGGTTACAAGCCAGAAAAAACTCATGCAAGAGGTTGAAAAGGAATATAAAAATCATATAAGAGAAGTAGAAGAAAAATTGGGAAAAGAAATGAGAGTGATGTAAAAAAAATATGAACAAAGGAGTCAATATCTTGGAAAAATAAAACAACTGCTTAAAAATAAATTTGGCCACATGGAAAAGGAGATACAAAAATCCACTGAAGAAAACAACTCCATACAAAGTACAATTGAACATGTAGAAAAGAAAGTACAAATGTTAATTGAGGAAAACAACTCCTTAAAATTTAAAATTGGGCAAGTGAAATCTAAGGACTCTATGAGACATCAAGAATCGATCAAACAAATTCAAAAGAATAAAAGAATAGAAGAAAATATAAAATACCTCATGGGAAAAACAACAAGGCCAGAATCATTTGAACTACTTGAAAACCATAGTAAAAAGGATGACGTGGACAGCATCTTTCAAAAATTTGTCAAGGAAAACTTCCCTGATCTTCTGGAACCAGAGGACAAAAGAGTCATCGAAAGAGTCAACTGATCTTCTCAGGAAAGAGATTCAAAAATAGAACCTCCAAAGAACATTATTGCCAAATTTCAGAACTATCAGGTCAAGGAAAACATACTGCAAATGGCCAGAAACAATTTGAACATCAAGGAGCCATAATCAGAATTACTGAGGACTTAACAGTTGCAACATTAAAAGAATAGAGGTTGTGGAACATGATATTCCAGAAGGCAAAAGAGCTAGGACTATAATCAAAATCACTTATCCAATTAAAGTAAGCAAAATATAGCAAGGGGGGAAATGGTCATTCAATTAAATAGAAGTATATCAAGCCTTTATAAGGAGAAGATCAGAACTAAACAAAAAATTTAACCTCAAATATCAAGACCCAAAAGAAGCATAATCAGGTAAAAAGGGAAAAGAAAACATAAGGGATTCAATAGAGCTAAACTGTTTACAACCCTACATGGGAAAATGATATCTGTAACTCTTAAAATTTTTATCACTAGCAGTACAGATGGAAGTAATATACATAGTCAGAGGGTACAGATATAAAGTGAATTTGAGGGAATGACATAGCAAAAATTAAGAGATGAGAAAGAGGAGTGCACTGGGTTCAGAAGGAAAGGAGAGGTAGAATGGGGTAAATTATCTCATCTGAAAGATGAGAGACTGACAACAGTGGAGGAGAAGATGGGAGAGTGGGTTATGGGTATCACTTGAACTTTATTCTCATCATGATTGGTTCAAAGAGAGAATAATATACACAATCAGTTGAACATAGAAATCTATATTACCCAACAGGGAAGTAGGAAAGGAGGAGATTAAGTAATGGGGTGGGATGGGATGACAGAAGGGAGGACAGATCAGGCGAGGAGGTAGACAGAAGCAAAACATTAATGAAGAGGAAAATGGTGAAAGGAGAGAGAGAACAAATAGGAGGACAATAAGATGGAAGGAAATATAGTTGTAATCATAACTGTGAATGTCAGTGGGAGGCATTTTCTCTTCACAGGGACCAAACCTCATCCTGGGATTTTTCTTCAGATCTTCTCTGAATTTCCCAGAAGGACCACTGTTCTGTCCCTATTCTCATCTATTTTCACCAGTCTATGTGATGAATTTTATGTGGGTGATATTTTATGTCATTTGTTGAAGAAATTTGGAGAGCTTGGAATTTTCTGACCTACTCTGCCATCTTCCCAGAATCCTCTCCAGAAACTACATCTTGCAAAAAGGTACCATAGACAATGAAGCAATATCAATACTAAATATATTCACCAAGTGGTATAGCATCTACATTCTTAAAGGAGAAGTTAAGTGAGTTACAGGAAGAAGTAGACAGCAAAACTATACTAGTGGAGAATGTCAATTGTCCCCTCTCAGAACTTGATAAATTCAAACAAAAACTAAGCAAAAAATAAATTAAGAGGTAAACAGAATATTAGAAAAGTTATAAATAACAGACTTTTGGGAAAAAAAACTGAATGGAAACAGAAAGGAATAAATCTTTTTCTCAGCAATACATGACACCTACACAAAAACTGATCACATATTAAAGCATAAAGCCCTCAAAATCAAATATAAAAGGCAGAAATATTAAATATATTCTTTTCAGATCATAATGCGATAAAAACTAAATTCAACAAAGGACAGTGGACAAATAGATTAAAAATTAATTGGAAACTGAACAATCTAATCCTAAAGAAGAAGTGGGTTAAAGAACAAATCTTAAGAGCAATCAGTAATTTCACTAAAGAGAATGACAATGATAAGACAATATCCCAAAATTTATGAGATGCAGCCAAAGCAATACTTAAGGAAATTTTATTCCTCTAAATTCTTACATCAACAAATTACATAAAGCATACATCAGTGAATTGGGTATGCAACTAAGAAAAGAAACTAGAAAAAAAAACAAATTAAAAATCCCCAATTAAGCACCAATTTGGAAATCCTGAAAAATCAAAAGTGAGATTAATAAGACTGAACTTAAAGTTTAAAAAAAATCTATTGAGCTAATAAATAAATCTAATATCTGGTTTTATGAAAAGAAACAATAAGATAAATAAGCCGTTGATTAATTTGATTTCAAAAAAAGAAAGAAGAAAAACAAATATCCAGTATTAAAAATAAAAAAGGTGAAATCAATACCAATGAAGAAGAAATTAGTCATTAAGACATATTTTGCCCAATTGTATGCCAAAACAATCTGACAACCTGAGAGAAATCAATTAATATTTATGAAAATATAAATTACCCTGATGAACAGATCAGGAAATAGAATGCTTAAATAATCCTATCTTATAAAAAGAAATTGAACAAGCCTTAAGACTCCTTAACAAAAAAATCCCTGGTGCCAGATGGGTTCACAAGTGAATTCTACCAAATATTTAAAGAACAATTGATTCCAACACTATGTAAACTATTTGGAAATAATAGATGAAGAAAGAGTACTACCAAACTCTTTTTATGACATAAATGTAGTGCTGATAACTAAACCAGGAAGTACTAAAACAGAGAAAGAAAATTATAGACCACTTTCCAATTGAATATTGATGCAAAAATTTTGAACAAAATACTAGCAAGGTGATTGTAGTAATATATCACAAAGATTATGATCAAGTGGGATTTATACCAGCAATTCAGGGCTGGTTCAATATTAGGAAAATTGTCAACATAGTTGACCATATCAATAACAAAACCAACAGAAATCATATGATTATATTAATAGATGCTGAAATAGTTTTTGGCAAAATACAGCCCCCACTCCTATTAAAAAGAATAGGAGGAAAGGGAGTGCTCCTTAAGATGATAAGCAATATCTATCTAAAACCATCATCAAGCATTATATGCAATGCGGATAAGCTAGAAGCCTTCCCAGTAAGATAAGGGGTGAAACAAAAATGCTCATTATCACCAATATTATTCAATACAATTCTAGAAATGTTAGTGATAGCAATAAGAGAAGAAAAAGAAATTGAAGGAAATAGAATAGGTAGTGAGGAAATAAAATTACCTCTCTTTGCAGACGATATGATGGCACACTTAGACCATCAACTAAAAAATTACATGAAATAAAGAACAATTTTAGCAAAGTTGCAGGATAAACCCACATAAATCATCAGCATTTCTTTATATGACCAACAAAGACCAACATGAGATAGAAGGAGAAATTCCTTTTAAAATAATTGTAAACAATATAAAATACTTGGGAATCTGCCTGCCAAGACAAACTCAGGAACTATATGAATGTCCTTACAAAGCACTTTTCACACAAATAAAATCAGATCTGAACAACTGGAAAAATATCAATTGCTCATGGGTAGGCTGAGCCAATATAATAAAAATGATAATTCTGCCTAAACTATTTACTTATTCAGTGCCATACCAATCAAATTACCAAATATTATTTGATACAGCTAGAAAAAAAATAACAAAATTCATCTGGAAGAAAAAAGGCCAAATATATCAAGGGAATTAATGGAAAAAAAAATACAAAGGTAGGTAGCCTAGCAATACCAGATCTCAAACTATATTATAAAGAAGTAATCATGAAAACTATCTGGTACTGGCTAAGAAATAGACTGGTGGATCAGTGGAATAGATTAGGTACACAAGACACAGTAGTCTATGACCACAATGACCTAGTGTTTGATAAACCCAAAGTCCCCAGCCTTTAGATAAGAACTATTCGACAAAAACCACTGGGAAAACTGGGAAAAATAGCACACAAACTAATTATAGACCAACATTTCACACTATATACCAAGATAAGGTCAAAATGAGTACATGGCTTAGACATAAAATAAGCAAATAAGAAGAGCAAGGGGTAGTTTACCTGTCAGATCTAAGGGGAGGGGGGAGAATTCAAGACCAAACAAGAGATAGAGGGCATTACAAAATACAAAATAGATAATTTTTATTATATTAAAATAAAAAACAGCTTTTGTACAAACAAAGCCAGTGCAACCAAGATTAGAAGTAAAGCAGAGAGTGAAGTGAGCAGAGCCAGGAGAACACTGTACACAGTAACAGCCACATTGTGCCATGACTAACTTTGATAGACTTAGCCCTTTTCAGCAATGCAAGGATCTAAGACACCTCCAAAAGTCTCATGATGGAAAGTGCTATCCACATCCAAGGAAAGAACTAGGGAGTTCGAATGCAGATCGAAGCATACTGTTTTCTCTTTTTTTTTCTTTTGTTTTGCTTTGTTTCCTCTTTCTGGTGGTTCCTCCTATTGGTTCTAATAGTTTCTTACTAATGTGAAAATATGTTTAATAGGAATGTATATGTAAAGCCTATATCAAATTGTGCACCATCTTGGGGAGGGAGAGGGGAGGAAGGGGGAAGAAAAATTTTAAACTCAAAAGCTTATGGAAGTGATGGTTGATAAATCAAAATAAATTAATAAACAATTTTTAAAAAAAGAAAAAAGAAAAAGAAGAGAAAAATAAAGTTTGAAAAATACATTACAAACTGAAAAAAAAAGAAGTAAAGCAGAAAGCTAGAAAATAATCTTTACAGTAAGTGTCTCTGATAAAGGCTTCATTTCTCAAATATAGAAAAAATGGAGTCAAATTTATAGGAATACAAGCCATTCCCCAGTCGATAAACAGTCAAAAGTTATGAATAGGCATTTTTCAGATGAAGAAATTGAAGCTGTCTATAGACATGTAAAGAAGTGTTCTAAATCACTTTTGATTAGAGAAATGCAAATCAAAACAATTCTGAGATACCACCTTATGCCTATCAGATTGGCTAATGTGGAAAAAAAAAGATAACTGTTGGAGAGGATATGGGAAAATTAATGCACTGATCCAACCATTCTGGAAAGCAATTTAACTATGCCCAAAGGACAACCAAACTGTTTACCCTTTGATCCAACAATACCACTACTAGATCTATATCCCTTATAGATCATAAAAAAGGGAAAGGGATTTACATATGCAAAAATATTTATAGTACCCCTTTTCATGATGGCAAAATATTGGAAACTGAGGGGATGTCCATCAATTGGGAAATGGCTGAACAAGTTGTGGTATATGAATGTAATGGAATACTATTGTGCTGTAAGAAATGAAGAACAGGCAGATTTCAGAAAAACCTGGAAAGACTTGTATGAACTAATGCAAAGCAAAATGAGCACAACCAGGAAAACATCGGGTACAGAATCAGCAACATTGTGTGACGATCAACCATGAATGAGTCAGCTTTTCTCAGCAACTCAATGATCCAAGACAAGTACAAAAGACTCATGAAGGAAAATGCTATCCACAGCCAGATAAAGAACTGATGGACTCTGAATGCAGGTCTAATGACATTTTTCTGTTTACTTTATTATTTTTATGGTTTTTTTCCTTTCTGATCTGTTTCTCCTTTCACAACTATGACTAATATAAAAATATATTTTACATGATAGCACATGTATAACCTATATCAAATTGCCTACCAGTTTTGGAAGAGGGAAGTGGTGGGAGGGAGAAAATTTTTGAATTCAAAATGTGAAAATGAATGTTAAAAATTATCTTGACACATAATTGGAAAAAATAAAGTACTACTTTAGAAAAGAAAAACATTTAGAAGATGTAGCATTTTAAGAATCTTTGTGGTAACTTTTGTAATTCAAGTGTTCTTTCATTTATAATCACAAAGGACAGTTTTTCAGTCTAAAAAGCTAATTCTTATATAGTTTAATTTCTGCTGAGGAAAGAGCAAATCCTTGTTTTCCAAAGTGGTAAATGTATTAACTCTCTCTGGTATGTGCTTGAAAGTAATGTTCTTGGAATGAGAGGTGTGGAAAGTATACCTTAAAAATCATATCCCTGTATTTCCCAATTTAATTTACTGTTAACGAATATGATGTGGAAAAACCAAGCCCTTCTGGAATATTCTAGGATAAAATTCCTACTTTTCTTTATTTTGAAACTAAAAGAATTGTCTCATAACTATTCATGGAAGAAAGACCATGGGGATAATCAGGGTTCCCATTCTATTTTGCCATGATTCTACTCTGGACTTCCTGTAGCTCACAAATTGTATTCATGGGCACTTACCATGGAGCTGAGCATACAGACCTAGTGATCCCACTTCCAGTGGGATCCCAATTCCAGTGATCCCAATGGCCTTTTTCTGAAAGACCTGTGCACCCAGCAACTCTAGAAGAGTATGATAGTATTCCTAAAGTACAGGATCTCTAAGTATCACTATTAACTTTATTTGTTTCTTCATTCAACAAACATTTATTGATCCATTTCCTTGATAGGAGTTGTCCTCAGTTTATTTAAGAGTCATTTACTAGGCTGCTAGTGTACAGCCAACGAGCCTCTGGCAAAGAAAGAATATTAAGAGTTAAGCTGGAGAATGCTTTGTGGGGTCAACTGATATCAGAAATATCTGAATCCCATATAGTACCTATCATCATCATCACCATCATTATCATCATCATCATCACCATCATCATCAATATGGGGAAGCTAGGCTGTGCACTGGATAGAGACAAGACCTGGATTCAGAAAGCGCTGATTTCAAATCCTGCCTCAAACATTTATTAGCTGTGTGACCCTAGTCAAATTCCTTAATCTCCATTTATCTCAGTTGCCTCATCTATAAAATGGGAGTAATAATATCACCAATCTCACAAATTTTTTATGAAGATCAAATAATACAATAATAGTAAAGTGCTTAGCATAGCACTGGGCACTAGTAAGCACCATACAAATGTTAATTATTATTAGTATTACCAACAACAGCGGCCTTTACATCACATGTTAAGGATTGCAAAGCACTTTACAAATACTATCTCATTTGATCCACAAAACAATCCTGGCAGGTAAGTGCTATTAATATCCCCAGTGTTTAGATGAGGAAACTGAGCCAGATAGAGGCTAAATATATTGTCTACAGTCTCACAGCTAATAAAATATCTGAGTCAGGATTTGAATTCAGACCTTCTTGACTCCAAGTTCAGTGCTGTATGCACTGCTCTACTAACCAGTCTCTCCCTGCCCAAGTGGCATGTAGAAAAAAAAAATGTATGTGAAGCACATCATTTCCAGTGGTTAAAGGACCAATGACTTCTCTTTTTTTTTAATGTCCTTCCCTAAAATTCATACTTACTTCAGTAAAAGAGGAGAATTTCCAGCAACCAACATACTTCTTTTGCTGATCACTTCAGGATCTGAGTGTGCCAAGTTTGGACTCATTTGCATTTATAGCTTGCTAGCCTGAAGGTAAGAAAAAGGCAGGTTGTGTGCACTGAAAAAAAGTTAGACTATTAAAAATGTATTTCTTAGGCCGCAAAATATGGTCTAGTTTCATAGTAGTGAATATTTCACATCAATACCCTGCACTGTATTTTTTTCCTTCTGAATCAAACCTATCGCTAGCTTTCCCTCTTGAATGGTGAGTGATTTATCCTGATTGAATCCACAGGGGAATGGTGACATGAAGCAATTGGTACTGTGCTGCAAAGTAGTAGCAAGTCCAAATGCTTAATGTGGTGCAGACACCCAAACAAGAATGTGGAGTTTACAAAATCATACACACTGTAAGCTTCAGGGCAGCAGAGCCAATGTAGCACTCACAATTCCCAAGAGTCTGCAGCCACAGAGTTTAGGAAAAAAATAAACAGAGCCCTTAGGGATGAGTGCATAGCTCAGGAGTACTGGAGTAATAAGCCACAAGTCAGTATTCCAAACTCTTGAAAATAGCTTGTTTATTTCATCGTTCCTGCCCTGGTATGTTACACACATATTCATAATGCATACTAAGCACCCTTGAAAGTGGCCATATTCAAGGTCACTGAATATTCCAACCTATTTTTCAAATTCTGTATTCAAACTCAAAACATATTTTACCGATGTATTTCCTAACCTGAGCCTTTACAAATATATATAAATATATATGTATATATTTATATATGTGTACACACACACACACACACACACATACACATGCCTTAGGAGAAATTAGTCCACATGTCTCATATTTAATTATGTCTAAACCTACCACCCTCCCCCACCCACCACCAATCAAAAAGCAATTTATTTTTTTTTCTTAAGCATAATGTATAAATGGGAAAGAGCTTGGTGGGAAATGGGCAGAAGGGTTTGTAAAAATATATTACTTTTTTAAAGTTCTCAGTCTATGAAAGACCTTTATAGGGTTCACAAAACGTTTTTCTTTAATTTAACCCATTGTTTTTAAAGGGAAATTTAATTTAAAAAACATGTTTTTCTAATAAATGGAAGCATGTGCTTGAAAGTAATCAGTGCCCAGTTTGAAGAAGTAACAGAGGAATAATAACTTTTAAAATACTGGTGCTGTGCTTGTCTTCTCTTCCTTCCCTCCCCAGCCCACCCCCCAAAAAAGAAGAAAGAAAGAGCAACAACAAAAGAAATTTGAGAGTTTTAATCTTGATTCCAAACTTCAAGATTGACATGACTTCTTTTTTTTTTTTTGGTCTCACAACAGTAAATTGCCTTTTTTTCTTCTGGGAAACCTTCTCAACACCTTTAATAAATGAATTTGCCATTTTCTCTTAAATAGTTATTTAGGGAGAAAACTGAGTTGCATTATACATTTGACTTATCTTCATTTCT
Organism: Phascolarctos cinereus; assembly: GCF_003287225.1. Classification (NCBI taxonomy): domain Eukaryota; kingdom Metazoa; phylum Chordata; class Mammalia; order Diprotodontia; family Phascolarctidae; genus Phascolarctos; species Phascolarctos cinereus. Next base: position 178,762,899 of record NW_027556180.1, on the reverse strand, counting down.
ATAGTGTCATTTGACAAATGCTCAGAACAATATAAAATATATAATTGTAGATGGGTGGTACATAGATATGCTACAAATTAAAAGAAGATAAATACAAATTATTACTGCTGACTGCTAAAACATGAGTTCATTTGAAATACCACAAGTTTTTACTTTTTTTTTTGCTAAAAGCAGTCACATTTGTATGTATGTATGCGTGTGTACATACGTTTGTACGCATGTGTATGGTGAGGGATGGTGAAATTTAAATTATTTTTCTTTTATGTGGGGAAATGAGCATAAACATACAAAATAATTTTTTTAGTTGATTAGCTTAAATATTTTTAAAAGGTGGGTTTGGAATATTGAATTACATTATCTACAATACAAAAAAGTGTTCTTTTATTATATGAACTAAAGAGAATGTTAAAAATCTAAACATTTCTGTGAAATTCTTTCACTGTTTAATATAAAGATTAACACAGGCCTAGTTTTCTGCTATGTGCCAAGTTTCAAGCCAGTGAGAATGTTTATGGTTCAGTTATAAAACCCCCTGAAATATAAATGCAAAGACAACCTTAACTACAGTGTTGCAAATGCAACGTTGTAATTTTATATGTTAATCTATCAATACACAGCATGTGCAAACATATGTTTATAGACAGAGAGACAAGCATATATAAATGAAAGGATAAAATCCTTGTTATCTCATTTGGTGTCATGTAATTTCTATCAATTTATGAATGCTTTGTTTTTGTGTTATGATTTCATTTGAGGTTGACATACAGCAAGTTGGGCTTATCTGTAGAGGCCTCTTCACTAACTCATTCAAAGACAATGCAGCTTGTTTGCTGCGAACATGACAACTAATCCTCTCCTGCAAGCATCAATATAGGTAATGGCAGGAGATCCAATAATTCCACTCAAGGTTGTCCAATTTTTTGTTAGATCCTCTTACTTTTCCTTCTTTCCTTTCTTTCTTTCCTTCCTTCTTTCTTTTTTCTTTCTTTCTTTCTTTCTTCCTTCCTTCCTTCCTTCCTTCCTTTTTCTTCCTTTCTTCCTTCCTTCCTTCCTTCCTTCCTTCCTTCCTTCCTTCCTTCCTTCCTTCCTTCCTTTCTTTCTTTCTTTCTTTCTTTCTTTCTTTCTTTCTTTCTTTCTTTCTTTCTTTCTTTCTTTCTTTTCTTTCTTCTCTCTCTCTCTCTCTCTCTCTCTCTCTCTCTCTCTCTCTCTCTCTCTCTCTCTCTCTCTCTCTTCTCTCTCTCTCTCTCTCTTTTTTCCTTTTTTTCTTTCTCAACAGAACAGGTATGCATTCAATTTTGTGAGCACATCTGGTCTATCTACATTTCCAAATTCAGCCCTTAGGGTTCATCAGACAACTTATGGTAAAAAGTTTAAAACGGTATTTTAATAATCTTTCATTGACCCTGCAAAAGGGGCTATGTTGAGTTGCTAAAAGTGATGAAACTGAACTCAAATTCAGTAATAAATAAGACAATTTACTTGCTTAAGAATCATACCATCAAAAAGATATTCCTTGCCTGATGACACATTACTGAATACATGATTCTCAGAGCAAAGATTAAAGAGACCTTGGAGCTTTCTCCCCCATTTTTTTTCTGTTTTTTTTTTTTTTACTCAAGTTACAAGAAGATTTTGGAAAACATTTAGGTGAGGTATCCAAAGGAATTGGCAGATGGCTTTAATTTTCATTTGGGCTAGCAAGCCCTGTTCTCATTTCCTTTACTATTGTGATGGATGAGTTTTAGGAAGATTAGATATAGTAAATTTAATTTCAATAATTCCAGAAAAGAAGTAAAATTGTATCTTTAAAAAGCCAATCAGTCTAAAAAACAAATCTCCCTTGATGCTTTTAGTCTTATAGATGTGAGGAGATGTGGATTATAATTTTTAGTTATCCTAATTTGTAGGTTGAAGGTGATACCTTTGTTAAACCTTGAAATATATTTCTTTAAGTATCTTTTGTCATTTATCATCCTAGTTGAGAAGAAAAGAATTCTCATCTTATTCGCTGTAGTATGGTGCCAACTGTGGCTTTTCCTATAGGTTTATGAACCCTGGTAGGAACTATAATGGAATTTGTCACTGCTCTTTTTCTTATTGTGGGTGTGTTGCAATTCACACCTCAATTTTGACAGTTTTGTTTTTTTCCTGAGAGAATTAAATTCATACCCACTTATACAAAGTAGATGATTAAGCACTTGCGATTCTCTGAAAACTACTTTGAAGATTACCTCCAGATTCCGTAAATGCATATTATGGTGCTCACACCCGTGAATTCTCCTGTGGCTCTAATGTCATTGAAGTGTGTATTCCCTGCAAAAATGAAGATCTCAGCCCAGTCATGACTGCATACCCTGTGTGACTATAATCCATACTTTGCTAACATTTTGCCACTCTGGGTATACTCAACCAACTAGAGGCTGGCCATCTTTCTTTTCTCTTGACATTGCGTGTATTCCAACAGTGCACGCTGCCTTTTCTTTGTGTCCCTTGCACTCCCTCTGTGAGCGACCCGTCCTTCTTGGTCCAGTCATGTGTTCATCTGATGACATTCTTTACTCTGATTCTCCTTTTGTAATGTGTTACAACCTGTGCATACACCACATGCTCCTCCGCATCATCTTTCGGGTAATTGTTCACTTTACTTTTCAGAGATTATAGTATTCTGTGACTCAGACATAAATCACTGGAAAAAATATTTTTGCTAAAAAATAGGCCTTTTCTTCAGAGACAATCTTGCTATTATTAAATGATTTGTGCAATCTTGCTTAATTAAGAATCCATTGCCCGTTGTAATGATCCACTGACAGGTTCTGTGCAAGGGACACGCCCTGATGAACCAGTTCTGTGAGATTTCTAACAACACGCACTACAGATTTCATCCACTTGGATTTTACTTTTTTGGATGATAGGGTCCAACTAGAGGGATGGTTTCTAATTTTTATGTAGTGATTCCCTAACTACTCCAAAACATGAAATGAGTTTTGTATTTTCTATTTTAGCACTATCACTGTTCTAGCTATCTTTATTTTCTTTTTAGGACCATTTTTAGCAGACTAAATGTTATCAAGTCCCAAGGCTCTGTCCTGGGCCTCCTTTCCTCTCCTTTTTCTCTATATTCTTGCTCTTGCTGTTTTCATTAAGCTGAATGGGTTAAATTAGCATATTTAAGGAAGATTCCCAAATCTATACATTTATCCCTAGCTACTCTCCTTAACTGCAATCTCACATTACCTATCACTAGATGGGCAGTCACTTTGTCCCATAGGCATCTCAGACCCAACATGTCTAAAAGAGAAATACCCCAGATCAAACTTATACTTTCTCTAAATATGCCTATTTTTGAAGGCATAAAAGAGCTTCTAATCACTCAAATTTGAAACCTTAGCATCATCTTTGCCATTTTCCATTCCATCAAATCCTTATCTGATCAGTGATCAAGTCTTGACAATATTACTTTCACTACATTTCTTAATATTTTCCTCCTCTTCACTCACAGAGTCTTACCCTAGTTGAGGTACTTTATTGCTTTCTGTATGCACCCTATGTAATAGCATTCTATGCAGTCTCCTGCTCCCAGTTTTATTCTCTCTGCCATCTATCTTTCATACACCTGGGAAATGGATATTCCTAAAATGCTGATCAGGCCATGGTACCTCCTACTCAAACATCTTCAATGTTTGAGTATTTGGTTGTTTTTATATTCCTTGTACAGCAAAATATAAATTCCTCAATCTAGTATTTAAAGTCTTTCACAATCTGATTGCCAATCATATTCCAGTCTCATTTCATATTACTACCCCTCAGACACTCCAAGCCAAAATAGTGTAGTTGCTATTCTCTGTTCATATTGTTCCATCTCACATGTCTCTACATTTTCACAAGTATTCCTCCATATTTATAATCCACACTATAGTCACCATTGATTGGTAGTCTCCCTAGCTTCTTTCAAAATATGGTTCAAATGCTCCTCTTTACTGACCTTCCCCCTCAGCTCTTCCTCCAAGGTCACCCCTCTTGAAATTATTTTTTATTTACTTAGCATTAATTTATGTTCCACCACCTCCACTACCTCCCAGTGAATGTAAGCTCTTGGACTAAGGGAGGTTTTTTTTTTTTTGGTTTGTTTGTCTTTGACCTTGTATACTCAACACCTAGTATAGAGTCTTTCAGATGGGAATGACTAAATATGTTTGTTGAATTGAATTTAGAATTGTATTACTCCCGGCATAGACTTCCTTGGTGTCTATGTGGTCTAGTCTGGTTGTTTATTTCATCTTTGTTTTCTTTAGTGCTAGTTTTTTCTCCAGCAGCACATCCAAAACCATTATGCTAGAATACAAATCTGATGTCTGGCTCCAAAATCTTTGATAGTTGGTATCAAAAATTTAAGAATTTCCCCCATTTTTATCTATTTAGATTCTTCAAATTGCATCCCTATATCTTCAAAATGACTTTGCTTGGTTGAACCATACTGTCCTGATTAGTGAGCCAGCCAGTGTCCACTACATTCAGTCTGTCCAAGATCCCAACATCTCATCTTACTACCCACATGAATCATCTCCTTGCAGTCCTCCCTACTACCATACACTTTGCTGCTTCTTTTATCTCTTGCTCTGCAACCAGCAATCAAATCAATACTAGCCAGATTGCTTCTGGCAAGGGCATGTCAATTGATTCCCTGGTGGCTCAACTCATCATCTTGCGACTTCCACAGCCAAAATACTGTTTCCTGTTCATCACTTTCTGGTATGTGTCATTCCTTCTTACATGAGTGCATGCTTATTGTAACTAAATATTATCATGCTTTTGTATTATATTCTTGGTGATTGTCAGAGTAAATACGTCATATATGTTTCTCATTTATTCATTCATTCATTGGCCTTCTTGCCAATATTTTAAAAAATGTTATTGTCACTACTATTTATCTCTGTCTTATAATGCTATACTATTAATAATCATCTGCTTTCCTTCCCTATAATATTTTACAGAAGTACTTATATTCTAAACTGGTATGATCCTTGGGGTCTATTTCTTTGATTGGCAAAGAGAGTGAGTGTTTTAATGACTGAAGTAGTTTTTATACACATTGCATTTCCATGTTATGGTAATTGATTAGCATTAGTTAAATTTCTTTAGAAAATTGTTCTAATTAGTTTTCATGTTTGTTTCTCCCTCTATTTCCTATTTTTGTCGTCAAGGCCTCATCTAGACAACCCTGTTGGAATGGTTTAATTGAATGCCGTGTAATTTTCTGTTTTATTCTTTCTTCAAAAATTTTTTTTAATTGGTTTTGATTTTATGGTCCTATTTGCCATAGGGACACAACCACTTTTAGAATGATGCCCATGTCAGTATTAAATTGTTTACTGTTTCTCAAAATGTAATCAATTTTTGTGATGATATTGATTGCTTATCTTGTCCAGTGCCTTCTCATTCTTTCCTTGAAGAAAGTATTATATACAGGCTTGAGGTTTTTATTGTCTACACAGGCCTGCACCTCACTACTTTCTAAAGAATTTTTCACCATTTCACCAAATTCACATTTGCCTTAAAGTCATTAAGTATAATTGCGGCAACTTGTGTAAAATATATACGAAAATAAAAAGACTTATTAATTAAAAATAATATGAGTGGCCACAAAATGAAAATTATGACAAAAATACCACTTTTCCATGGCTTTTGATTTTTATTTTGAACATGGGTTGCCAACTTACCATCACTCTTGACAATGCCACTATCAACATTATTACCAATAGCAACACTGGAGAGAGCAGCTATGTAATAAGCATCAATCTGAATCAAACGGAATTGATAGAGAAGAGATGAAACACCAGGAAGTCAATATTTATTTCCTCTCATACATTCCTAGAGGATTCTTCTGTTTTAGTCAGATCTGAAAGGCAAGATCATACCAGGACTGAATCAGTCTATAATATCTGAAAGAAATTTGACTGAAACTTGAAAGAGCTGTGGTTCAAAGTGCTCTAACCCAGGAACATAGCTTTAGCTGCAAGACCAATCTAAGGATTCAGATTAGGTTGGGGGGAGACAATGATTTCAGGAGACACAGACTGAACTTATAATGATAATGGGCTACTGAAGTAAAAGAATTATGCTCAGTCCAACGAAAGCCCTCTACTTGCATTTTTTGTTCCATTGTCAAGAGGCAATAATTCCAATTCCTTTTAAAATTTCACAGTTTGATAATCTAAGAAGTAACTCAACCTTCCAAAATGCCATGCAATTCACCAAAACACATCATAAAATGATTCAAGCTCCAAAAACAGAAATAAGAGCAATTATAGCTCTTTTTGTTGTTTTCAGTTGTTTCAATCATGTCTGACTCTTCATGACCCTATTCGGGGTTTTCTTGGCAAAGATCCTGGAGGGGGTTGCTATTTGCTTTTCCAGCTTATTTTTATAGGTGGGGAAACTGAGGTAAACAAGGTTAAATGACTTGCTCAGTGTCACACAGCTAGTAAATGTCAGGCCAGATTTGAACTCTTGAGGAAGTCTTCCTAGCATTCTATCCACTGTACCACCTACCTGCCCTGTAGGTCCTAGAAGGATTAAAACAAACAAAGAAACAAACAAACAAACAAAACAGTCTGTGACCTAACATAGTAATATTCCCTTGGTAGGTTCTTAACTTTAACAAAATGAATTAAGTAATTGATTAAAAGACTGAAAGTGTTGGTTGATTCATTCCTGATCCTTTACCTACTTACTAGGTTCAAGAAACCTTTGCTAATTTATCACACTAAAATCTCTACCATCACATCTCTCCCTATTTCTAGACATAGTTACATGGTGCAATGAATGGATCTCTAGATTTGATCTGATGGAAACAGGTTCAAATCCATCCACCCATACTTACTAGTTATGTCACATTGGAAAGTCACTTAACCATTCTGTCTTAGCTTCCACAGCTATAAAATAGAGTTAGGGATGGCATATATTTCAAAGGGTTTTTGTGAGAACCAAATGAGATAATATTTGTAAAATATTTAGCCCAGTGCCTGATACTTAGTAGGCTTAGCTTAATAAACAAATATATTTTTTTCCTTTCTTCCCAAGTTTTACGGAAGAGGAAAGTGATATTATGTTGCACATCATTTTGTAGTGGAAATAGTACAGAACTTAGAATTGTCTGACACTTGGCTATATACACTGTATGTGTAAGGACAAGACATTTAACTTCCATAAATCTGTTTCTTTATCTTCTCCTTAAAATCACCTCATATCTTTTTTTTGGATATACTTATATACCTGTTCTATACCCTGATTAGAATATAAACCCCTTGAAGGTAAAGACTGCATTTGCCTTTTTGTCTTTCTATCCCTAATTCCCAGGCACTTAATAAATGCTTGTTGATTTGATTAGTTGATTATACCTTGTTCTAGGTGTTGTCTTGATGTTTAAGTGGGATAATGTGAATATAGGCAGCTAGGTGGCACAGTGGAGAGAGCACTGGCCCTGGAATCAGGAAGACTTATATTCATGAGTTCAAATCCAGCCTCAAACACTTACTATCTGTGTGATCCTGGGCAAGTCACTTAATCCTCTTTGCCTCAGTTTCTTCATTTGCAAAATGAGCTGGAGAAGGAAATGGCAATTCGTTCCAGTATCTTTGCCAAGAAAACCAAAAAGGGGTCACAAAGAGTTAGACATGACTGAAAAAGACTGAACATGAATACCAAATTTGTGTACAGCTCATATCAAACCTTTAAGTAACATAAAATGCCAGTTATCATTATCATCATAATTAATCAAAAAACATTTATTAAAGGCATGTAGACATCGTGCTAGGCACTAAGGATACAAATACAAGAAACAAAACAAACTCAACTAACAGAAAGCAATAATAGCAATAACAATAATTTGAAAAGTTGAAATTATTGCAAGCTCCTTTTCTTTTTCCAAGGAACTCCAATCTTCTCAGGGAATGTCCTGAAAAATGGTCAGGGGCTCACAATAGAAACAGGTATTAAAGTAGGAGGTAATAAGCTGCATTAGAAATATACTCAGGCTTCACAACAATTCAAAAGATAAGCCCATTTATAGATTAGATTGGGAAGGACAAAAGTTTTGAAAAGAAGGAGACTATAGCCTGGAGCTTGGATGATGCCTGAGACGATGGTGACTTTTCTCTGTTTCCTTAATTGTAGATATTTTCAGAATAATGACTAGGTTCTTTTGTAGAAAAAAAATAGCTAATATATATTATGTGTGAGTATACATATATACACGTGTGTGTGTGTGTGTGTATGCGTGCATGCACGGTGCTTCACATTTTGTGAAATGCTTCATATGTTACCTGATTATCCCTATTTTACTGATGATGACATGGAAGCTAAAAAAAGGTTAAGCAACATGCTCAGGAACACACAGTTAAGTAAATTTCTGAAGCAGGATTTGAACTCAGGTCTTGCTAACGCCAGGTCTAACACTTCCCCATTGAACCTAGCTATCTAAAAAAACCCAAAAAACCTCAGAGTACTGTAAGGATTTATGTGGCTTTTCATAGTTGGTATATATGAAAGACAGCTTTGGGGTAATGGAAACTTTTGGGCTACTGTGGCTTGCTTTTGGAGTGGGATCTCACTGGATCTTCTTTAGTTCTAAGAACATCATTACATCTGTAGAGCTAAAAGGACCAGTTTGGGAAAAAGGAGTTGGCAGCTTCTTGTTGAATATTCTGTATTCAGGGGACAGACGAAAAATAAAACTTTGTGTTTCATACTCTTTTTGACTGCAAGTAAGAAAGATGGCCAATATTCAGAAAATAAACTTATTCCAATAAGTAGAACAATTCAGAAGTCCTAGAGCAGGAATTTACTTATTTATACTACCTGTTCTACTCATTATAATATGAAAACTCTTTGAGGGCAGATTTTTCAGTTTGTTGTTTTATTCTTGGCACTTAACATAGTACCTTGTATTTAGTAGGCACTTAATATTTGTTGAATCAATGAATGGATATATAGCATAAAATATTATACTTGCACAAAATTTATATGTTTATTTGAGATGTGTTATAGTATAGAAAAGAATCAGGAGATTCTTTGGATTTGATTCTTCTTGGATTTGAATACTACTTCAAAGACAGTTTAGTTCTATGACCTTGGGGAAACTAATATAACCTTTGATAGTTTCAATTTCTTCAGCTTTTTCTCCTTCCTTTTACATTTCTATTTATTCTGGAAACTTATCATTCCATTTCTTTTCACTGCTAGACATGTGCCAAGAGGAGACCCTTTGGGTCTTCACCACATAATTACTCAATCTTTATCCCTTTGTAATCTGACTTCTTGTCTCCATTACTCTACTGAATTTGTTTTCTCCAAGATCACTAATGATCTCTTAATAAGCAAATCCTATGAATTTTTAACTAATTTGTTTTTTGTGTTGTATTTGAAATCATGACAACTAATTCCTTCTTCTCTATCTTTTGGTATTTATCCATGACCCCTTTCCTGTTACATCTGCCTTTTTGACTATACCTTCTCCTTTGCTGGTTCATCTTCTTCCTCCTACAACTTAACTGAATCATGATGGAGCTTCACAAAACATCTCATACAAATGGCACCTGAACAGGAATGTCCCTTAAAACATCACTGACAGTTGTGCCTCAAGCTTCCACTAGACAACCTTTACTGATGATGAACTCATTATTTCCCAAGGGATCCCATTAAAAGTTTGCACAGCTTTAGGAAAATGTTTTTGTTTTCCTTACAGTGAGCGGAAATCTACCCCTTACAGCTTCCACTCATTGCTGCTAGTTCTGCCCTCTGAGACCAAGCAGAACACATCAAATCCCTCCCACATGGAAGCCCTTCATATAGTTAGAATCATTAAATGCCAAATTTGGAAAGAATTGCAGAGAACTCCTCATTTTACATTTAAGGATGCTGAGCGTTATATGCATTAAGCGACAAGGAAAGTCAAGAAACTCTTAAGGTATTCCTCCTACTGGTGTAAACGAGAATTATTTGATTACTTAGTTGATCGTATTCAAGAGTAACTGTGATGAAAACTATCAATCACCCTGAGTTCAATCTGGCTGCGAGCTTCTATTAATCTTGCTAGATTGGTTCTTATACAGTGGCCATGCACACCACTCCCAGGGTACCATATCTGAAGATTTTCCATATTGGTAGCATTTCCAAAGCTTTCACTCTACCAGAAAAGCTTTTGAGAAATCAAGATCACCTCTATCCCACAAAGACATCACTTTCACATGAATTGATATAGAGCTCAATCCTCCTTTCTATATTCGTACAAAATATATTATTCAAAGATTTTATGAACACAAACATAAATCATTGCATTCCATTTTATTGTATTTAGCCCATCACTCTAGCCAGTCAAGACCTCATGGATCCTTAATCTATAATCCAATATGTTAGCTATCCTACAATACCATTCATTAATACATCTATCCTTTATTTATTCAATATGCAATTATTAAACAACTCATTAAGTACCTTCCATCTTCAAAATATCCACTAATTTGCTAAACACAACATATATTATTTTATTGAAATAAGTGATAAAAATCATAAAACAGAATAGGGTCAAGAATAAATAGTTAAAATACTTCATTAGATACCCTTCTCCAAGTAGTCACTAGTCCTTAAATCACTACTTATTAGATTGTTTCATCTAACTAAAGTAGTAAAAATCTACATCTGCAAATCTAGTCCAGTTAATATTTAGTAGTTCAGACTAATCATAGTAGTTCACAATCAGATCATATGAGCCTTTGTCAATGTCTTGTTCAAAAACTGTGGCCATGACATTCCCTTGATTTGCTAGTTCAATAATTCTGTCCATAAAGGAAATAAGGTTAATTTCGCATGACCAATTCTTGATAAACCCATGTTAGCTCTTTAGTGAATACTTTTTCTCTTTCTACATGTGATCCTACCAAAGTTTTGTCCACAGTGCCCTTTACTTTTCTCTCTACATTCTTTGAATGTCAATCACATCTACTTTCTAAATTTCAATTAGTTTCTCTTTCCAAATGAATTTCAAATCACTATGGGAATGACTTCCTAACCTAAAAATCCAGCCCTGATTTCTTCCTGGACTCTATTCTCATATCTCCAAATGCCTGCTAAACAGTTTTACCTGATTGTCCCTTTAACATATTAAAATTAAACATCCAGACAATTCATCAATGTCACACTAAAACTTGTTCTTCCTTCCAATTTTTATGGATACTCTTTCTGTCCTTTCAAATCATCCATGATATAAATCTTGGGATCTTCTTTGACTTTCTTCTCTTTTGTGCCCTCCATATTCTCAACCATCTTCTAAATTATCAATTTTTTTTTCTACTTCTACAAACTCCATTCCTGGATTAATGCATGGGCTGCTTACTGGTTTCTCTGATATGTTTTCTTCCCATTGCAATCTGCCTTTCACAAAGCTACCAAAATAAGTTCCTTTATTCATAAGTCAGACCATCCATTTACTACTGAAAAGCCTTCAGCATCTCAGCATTCACTTTAATATAATATATAAATTTGGGACATCTAGGTGGTGCAGTGGATGCAGCACTAGCCATGGAGTCAGGAGGACCTGAGTTCAAATTTGGCCTCAACTACATATTGGCTGAGTGATTCTGGGCAAGTCACTTAACCCCAATTGTCTCTTCAAAAAAAGGTAATACAAAAATTCTTAGCCAGGCATTTATGGACTTTCATGATCTGCCTCTAGCATACTTTGCCAGAGTTAGTTCAGTACACTCTAGTTCCTTTCCCACTTCCCTTTCATGTGCACACACACACACACACACACTCATACATACACTTCAGATTCTAGCCAAACTAAACTACTGGCAATTCCCTGATTTTATTCCTTGTATCTTCTACTTCTGTGCATTTATTCTTTCAAGCCATCTTCCATGTCTGAAATGCACTCCCTTCACATTTCTGCCTATTGAAATCTTCTCCTCTTTCAGATTTTAAATCAGGTCTCTCCTTAGTACAGCTGAAACAATCTTTTGTTCTCAAAACATTGCCTTCACTTTGGATCTCTCTTTCACTTTTGTAATACTCTATCTGCTTGTTGGTATACATGTTTTGTCTATATATTATTAGATTGCAACTCCTTTGAAGGTAAGAACTAATTTGTCCATGACCTACTGCAATGCCTTAGGTATATTAGGCAAGTAATAGTTTTGTTTTGTTTTGTTTCAGTTGAATTGAATCTATAAAATGAGAATAAGTATGCCTACCTCGTAGAGGTTTTGTGAGGATTGAACAAAAGCGCTTTGTAAGCTCAAAGTGGCAAAAAAAAGTCAGGAGTGCTTTTATGTGCTAACTTAAGTGAAGCCTCTTAATTTAGTGGAAGGGAAACTACACTTGGATTCAAAAGTCTGGAGCTCAAATTCTGGCTTTACCACCTATTATGGGCTATGTAATATGTGATACAGGCAAGACATTAGACCTCTCTTACCTTCTGTAAAATTAGTTTGGTCCTTCTATCTCAAAATCCTATGATTTCCTAGACTAAAATCAAATACCAAAGGCCAACTGAAATTCTTGATGTTATTGTTGAGTTGTTTTCAGTTGTGTCCTCTTCCTGTCCTCACACAGGGTTTTCCTGGCAAAGATACTGGAGGGGTTAGCCATTTCCTTCTCCACCTCTATTTGCAGATAAGAAAACTGAGGCAAATAGTGTTAAGTGACTTGCCCAGGGTCACATAGATAGTAAGTGTCTGAGGCTGGATTTGAACTCAGGTCTTCCAGGCCCAGTGCTATATCTGTTGTGCCACCTAGCTGCCACTATTTATTTATTCTACTGGATTTTTTTCACATTTTTTTTTTGTCTGAGTTAAGAACTTGCTGTGTGCACAGGCAACCTGCTTGTAACTAGAGAACAGAGAACCACAGATTTGGAACTGGAATGGAAAATCCCAAGTTTAGCCGAATTATAGTCCCTTCCCAGATGGAGCTTTCAATTTTCATACAAACTAGCAAAGAATTATCACCTTGCTAGAAACTCTTAATTCAGCTTTCTTTGTCGAAGGGTGCTAACATAGAGACCGTGGATGGGAGTGGGTCACAGAAATAGGTGGAGAAGTCAAGGATTGGAGAGCCAAGCTAAGTCTAGGAATAAACGGTCAGAGTAAAGGAATGCCCTGCATCCAGAGAGAGTTTAGAGGGAGAAAATGTTAACAACTGCTTAGGGATCAGAAAACACAGAATCTGAAAACATTGGCAGGTCAATAAACCTGACAACAAGGGAGAACAGTAGGTACATGGCACCAAGGATAAAGTGACCTTGAAGGAAAGGGAAATCTCACATTACTTTAGACATTTGCTATAAAAACAGAGTGGTGAAATCCAAATCCAGAATGTGAGAAGTGAGAGAGCTTCTTGCTGTTCCTAGCACCCCATAAATCCTTTCACTTGCAATTTTCTGACTTCCCTTTGGCTACAGTTAATATTTAGTAGTCCAGGGCCATCCATACCTAGCAGGGAGTATAAACTAGTCTTAAACAGGACAGAGAGCACATAGCCTCTGCTCTGGGAATAGAGCTCATCTGGGCAACTCTGGCTCATTAATGCCACTCTTTCCAACTCCTGCAACTATGGACTTGACCTTCCTGACCTTTTTCTGAATTAACTTACTTCTCTGGTGCTGAGCCTTTTAATTGCCTGACCTATGGGACCTGAGGAACCTTCTTACCTAACTGTACTGCTGATCTGGCCCCCTCCTATCCAGCCCTACCCTGACACAAACAGCAAGAGCAGAGCAATGTCCACCATGACAGTGAAATTGCAATTAGGTTAACACTGATAGAAGCATGGAATAATAATAATAATTAATAATAACAACAGACATTTATATCACATTTTAAGGTTGGCAGAGTAATTTACATAATATTTCATCTGATCATTCTACTAACCTATGAGGCCTGTGCTATTATTATCCCCACTTTTTTCCAGATGAAGTTCAGAGAGGTTAAATGATTTTCCTGAGGTCATAGAGAAAGCTATTAACTGAGGCAGGATTCAAACTCATCTTTTCCTGAATCCAGGTCCTAGACAATGTCCACTAAGCTACCTAGCCACCCAGACATTAGAGACATATTTTTGCTTATACAGAATAAATGTCATTAAATTAGACCTTAAAAATGCCTTGGAATATGGTGAGGAAGTCCTCAAGGAGGCAGCAATACAGGGAGAAGTTGGCATGGAATAGAATGATAATGACCAAAACATAAAATTATGAATATTTATGGTCATAAGTATATTAAAAATAAATACATATTAACCTTGCATCAGAGACTGCATCATGACACAAAGAACTTTGATATATTTTGGGAAGTTTTCCCACTTCCTTGGCTTTCAGGAAACCAAGGACTATATGTTCAGGTAATATTCTCAATATACTGGGACGAACTGTGCATTTGTAAAAGCATAAATCACAAATTAAAGAGGGAAAGATTTATTATAATGTACTAAAAAAAAAAGATTTCCTGGAACACAAAGATATTTTTCAAGGGACAATCTTTTCCAAAAGATCTGAAGCTCCCAGGAACCTCTTCCCCGCACCCAGCAATTGTGACTTCCTTCTGCTCCTCAGGGCTAAGGTTTGTTCTCTGCCATGGTTCACCCTGAAGTTCCCTTCAGCTCCCAGCAGGAGGCAATCAGTTCTCACAGTTAGGGCTCATCTAGCAATTGCTTGAAGTTCCCAGAAGGTGGCACCAGTTTTTTGCTCAGAAACAGCAGAAAGCAAATCCTTCTGCCATGGAGTATAATCTTTCAGACTCCAGTTTGCCCCTCTGATAGAAGATGTTGTTCTCTGTGTTGCAGCTGTGCTGACCCGGGATCAAACTGTGGACCATTGTTGGAATGATTTTTTTTTTTCTTTCTCCAATCACCCTGTCAACATCCGGCCTCAAACAGCTAGCATAGGGAATAGGACATCTTGCTTTCCATCTTCAACAGAAACTCAAAAATCAACCTAAGAACGCCATGGGCTTAAATGACTTGGTCATGGTTGCACAACTGCTATCTGCTAGTTATGAGATTTAACCCAAGTCTTAACCTGAGGCTTAAGGTCAGTTCTCCATTCACTATACCAATCCGCTTCTCCAGCTATATTTATATGCATGTTGTTATACAAATTTTTGTATATTGGATATCTAGGGGTATGCTGGAGCCAGCTTATGAGAGCCAATTGTTAAATTATCACTATTTGCACCTCAAAAATTAGCAAATATTACAAATCAGGGCTTTATTGTTTTGTTGATTGTCTAGAGACTACACTTAATAAAGTGATGGAGAAATTGTTACTAATGTGACACATATATATTTTTTTCTAGAAAAACCAGTTCTTAAATGTTAACTAGTACACTGTTGCTTAGGAATACATGTTAATAGGGCTGGCTTCTGTTTAATCTAGGAATGTCTCCTGGAAGCAATGAGACTAAATATATTGCCAAGGGCAAAATTGGTGGAGGAGAGTAAGAAGAGAATTCTAAGCAATAGTTAAAATTTATATAGCACTTTTAGTTTTGCAAAGCAATTGAGCAGGCATTTTCTCATTTGCTTTTCCAAATACCCTTGTGAAATAGATACAGTTCATATTGTTGTTCCCATTTTACAGGTTAGGAAACTGTAACTTATGGTAAATATGCAGCCTGTCCATGATGTTGGAGGTGGGATTCAAAGGCAGGCCTTTCTATTCTGAAGCATCTATGCTATATTACCTCCACGTGTGATCTTCTGCCTTTTCATTTAGCTAAAGCCACATTTTCATTAAGAAGTTGACATTTATCCTGTGTAATAGTATTGCAGAAAAATGGTGATAATGTCTGACTTCTGCAGTGAAACATAATTAATTTACCCTGATAAGATAAACATCAGCATTTTAGTGAAAACTCCACAATGTTCTAAGAAGAATAACTTTGACAGATAACTTTTTTTTCCCCAAAGGGTGGGGAAAGGTTCTAACACCAAAAATATAAATTTTTTAAAACTGTGATTTACTCTTGGTATATGTAGCTGATCACATATGTCCCTATTTGTGTTGGCCTAGGCTTCAGCCTCCTTAGCATTATAAACCAGCCTGAATTTAGGTTATAGATAAAATGTATTAGAACTTTAACTTGTTTATGAACTATGAAAATATATCAGGTCACCATTTTCACCAATTAATTATGTATTTCTGGACACCTTATGAATTCCTTATTTCCTTTCCTTGTATTTTCTCAGAGTGTGAGAAGCCAAATCTTCAATCCTTAACAAAGTTTAAGTTTTAGCTAGGTAAGTGTGGGGATTTTTGCACGGAAGAGGGAAGGAAATTTATTTAAGAACCTTGATGAAAATAATTCATTTAGGGAAAAGTTTTATTCCTCTGTCAAGAATAGTAATCATAATATATGCCATGAGGCCTATATTTTCACAGAAATGCACCTAGAGCTCCAGCCTTGAATGTTGGTATGAACTGATTGTGTTTCTGACATTGGCAATAGATGTCTCTATTTAATTGTAAATGCTGGCAATTGGCAACTTATTTCTTTAAATGGACAGTTAACACCAGCACTTTATTCCAATCTCCTGTTCTCAGTAGGCAGAGTAGTCAGTATGTTTAGCTTGTCTGCGTTCTTCACGACTCCTGGGGTGATCAATCACAACAAAATCCTTGACAAAGTACATTTCGATAGACTGGACATTAGCTGTGTCCTGTTTTTGCTAACTTGAATACATTGCCTGAGGTGGAGGTAGGTCTAGTCTTCATTGCAAAGTCAGTATTAGTTCCTGTTTTCTTTCAAGTCAGCATTACCAATATTATACCATTAATGATAACTTAACTCAAAACGAAGGTTAAGCATTATACAATCAGCAACCACCTTATCAAAAGGAAAAATAGACTACGTTAGCACCTGTGACTCTGGTGCCTGATGTAAGTGCTTTGGCTGAAATAGCACCAAATTATGAATCTATTGTGGTTATTATTAAATAGCCTTATAAAAACACTTACCCAGTTCGAACATCAAAGATATCTGAAGAGACTAACGTTAAATTAGCCCATATAATTTATTCGTTTAAGTTATATGGGCAAAAATAAAGTATTCGTCATCACTTTTCATCATCATCCATTTTGTAATCAACTTTAGTGTCATATCTGATAAGAAATAAGTGAATTGATATATTAGACATTGAATTTTAGTTGCACATAAATATTAAATTTTGCATGTATTTTAAAATTGATGAGTATTAAGGAATCTTTACTTAGACTGAAATACTCAAAGGTACTAGATAGTAATTAATAGCCACATTTGGATAAATCCCCTGGCTCTCAAATTTTAGTTAATTAATGATAATATGACTCTTCTGTTTTTAAAAAAGTTTTAAAGACCACAGGAGGTGTTGGAATTTCATTCTCTCAAGACAGAGGTGAGTGTGGGACTTAATAGATTCTTGGTGTTGAAAGAGACCTTAGAAGTCATCTAGTCTAACCCCTACCTAAATAAGAATCCCTTCCTCATTATCCTCCCCCTACAAGTTGTCATTCACTGACAATTAAAGATAATCATTAAGAAGGGACCCTCAACTTATGGCAATAGCCCCTTCCATTTTTAGATAGCTGTTCTTGTTGAGAAGTTTCCCTAAGCTCAAATCTTTACCTTGTCTAGAGCTAAGTGGCTACCAGTCCTTAGTCATTCTTCCTCCATTCTTTAGGAGTTGTGGTACCTCACTTACTATCCCTCCCTTTCTCCCAATTCCTGCCCTTATTCTAGATGTCAGCATTCATGAAGGACTTCTCAATTCCTCAGCCTTCTCAAATCCTATGACCCACTATCTTAGCCATACACAGATATGATTGAATCCTGAATCTCACAGTTTTCCACAAGTATACCACTTCTGTGATCACAGATCTGTATGTGGAACCTGAATTTTTCTCCTGAGCTCTCCTGAGCTCCAGTCCCCAATTTTAGATGGGACATACCAAACTGAAAATTTCAGAATCACTTCAAATTCAGTATTCAAAAAAGGAAATCTCCAAATTCTCTCCTCTAACAACCCTCCCTGTTTCCCCTCCTTTTACAACCTTAGTATAATTCTCACCTCTTCATTCTCTCTCACTCCACCTATCCAATCAGTTGCCAAATTTTGCTTTTCCTACCTCCCCAACATCCATCATGTTGAACCATTTTACTCACATGGCCATCACTTTAGTTCAGATCACTTCTCTCCTGCATAATTCTAATGTCCTTGCTTTTGTTCTCCCTGCCTTATTAAGTGTCTTTCCCCATATGTGTCTATACTTCACACAGCTGCCAAAGATATTTTCCTTAATTACAGAACTTACTATGTTGCTCCCTTGCACAATAAACTCCGGCGGCTTCCTACTGCCTCTAGAACTTAACATAAATTCCTCTGTTTGGCTTGTAAAGCCTTTTACAACCTAGCCTCAATCTCCTTTTCACATCTCATTATTATTACAATATCCCTTTTCCTACATTCAACAGTCCACTCAGGCTAGAACTCTCTTTGCCACTCACACATCTCTGTGCCTTTGAGTGGGCCATCTCTTATGCCTGGAATATACTCCCACTTCACATAGCCTCAAAGAATTTCTAACGTACTTCAAGAAACATTTCCATGCCCCTCTCCCTGCTTGCTAGCCCCTCACCTTGTATTTAACTACCTTATTTTAAGTTTATATTTATATCTATCTACAAAGAAATAATTACATTTAGAGTTATGTGTTAATTATTGTGTTTGTGAACATGAGGAGGTGGGAGAGCATGTGATTCAAAATTAGAAGTGACTTCAAAGATAATGTATTCTAATAACCTCATTTTATAAATGAGAAAACTGAGACCCACTAAGGTTAAGTAATCCCCCCCACACATCCCCCTTCCCCACACACAAGAAAATGTAGAACAAGGCAGAAAAGTCGGAATTTGAACCCAGATCTTTAGAATCTAATGCCAATATTTTTTCTACTACCTCATGCTGCCTGCTTTCAGAAGGTTCACCATAAGTCAATTTTAAAGGATTGTTTCAATTGTTTCAAGGATCTCAAAGCACCAACAGTTTTACCTGGAACTTGAGAGGTAAATGGGCTGTATTGGCTAAACTCTAATGACTGAAAAACTGGAAACATAAAGGGTAACTCATTCAAGGTCACCCAAGGTCATCGAATGGTACATGAGACTGGTACCTAATCTGCAATTTAAACCAATACCACCATCTTTCTTATCTCCCTCTGATCTGCTTAATGAGCAGCTGTAGAGCATTAAGCAAAATCATCCCGTTCCTTTCCTGCTAAAAATATGCTGTATATGCCAACTTTCAAAAAGGAAGCAAAGGAGATGATGTATAGTTTTCTGTGTCCAGGTGCTTTATTCAGTTCCTATTCTTTATTTAGTTCTTGACACATTCCAGTAGTCATCACGTTTCTCGACACTGTATGACTGTGACAGAAATTGGAGACATTGGGAGGGGTTCATAGAGATTGTTCCCCTGTTAAGACAGGGTGGAATAAGAACTTTCTGTAGGAACAGGCAGAATTTGCAGGGCACAAACTTGAGCATCACAAGGTGAAAAGAGTAGAATCTACTCAAGTCTCTACTTTTGCAGTCAGAGTTTCCTGTATAAACACCTTACAATGGCATTGTGGAAGAGTGTAATACTCATCTCATAAAATAGATCGATTCCTCCCCTTTTTAATTTATTTTCATCTTCATTCCTCTGATTAGTGTCAGTGTTAGCACCCAATCTAGAAATAACCCCCCCCATGAAATATGTCCTTACAGGCAGATAAAAATATCTATCAAAATATTTTGAATATGGAATGAAAATATTTGATCTAATGATCACAATAATTAGTTCCTACACTTATAAAATATACTTCTTCCTGAGTTCTGTCAAAGCACTCTGAAAATATATAACTGTATATATTTAATATTATGAAAAGGAGCCTAGAAACTACATGTCCTAATCTGTAAATATATATGCATTTATGCTCTTGCTTGTATAAGTGAGGTGTGTGTATGTAAAATGTAAATATCATCACTTTTTATTTATCTATGAGTAGAATCTCAAAGTGCTTTGGATTTTGACCATAAATTAATATTTTTCTATTTATGTATGTTTTAGTGGTTGATTTGAGGATCCCTTGCACTGCAGAAATCTGTGATTTTAGGCACTGCCCAACTTGTTTTTTTTAGTGAATAATATTTTATCTTTTCCAATTACATGTAAAGATAGTTTTCAACATTAATTTTTATAAGATTTTGAATTCCAATTTTTTTCTCCCTCTGTAAGACAGTAAGCAATCTGATATAAGTTATACATGTGCAATCATGTAAACATATTTCCACATTACTCATGTAGTGAAAGAAAAAACAGAACAAAGGGGGAAAGCCACAACAAGAAAAGTGAAAACAGTATGTTTCTATCTGCATTCAGACCCCATAGTTCTTTCTCTTGATGTGGACAGCATTTTCCATCATGAGTCTTTTGCAACTGTCTTGGATCATTGTATTGCTGAGAAAAGTTAAGTCAATAATAGCTGATTATCACAATGTTTCTGGTTCTGCTCACTTCACTCAGCATCAGTTTGTAGAAGTTTTTCCAGGTTTTTCTGAAATCCATCTGCTCATCTTTTCTTTTCTTATATTTTTTTTGGGAGGTGAGGCAATTGAGGTTAAGTGACTTTCCCAGAATCCCACAGCTAGTGAGTGTTATGTGTCTGAGGCCGCATTTGAACTCAGGTCCTCCTGACTCCAGGGCTGGTGCTCTATCCACTGCGCCACCTAGCTGCCCCTGTTCATCATTTCTTATAGTACAATAGTATTGCATTACATTCATATGCCACAATTTGTTGGAGATATATATATATATGTGTGTGTGTGGTGTGTGTGTATGTATGTATGCATGTATGTATGTATACATACATATTGATGGGCATTCCCTCAATTTCCAATTCTTTGACACCATAGAAAGAGCTGATATAAATATTTTTTGTACATGCATATCCTTTCCCCTTTTTTATGATCTCTTTGGGAATCATATCTAGTAGGGGTATTACTGGATCAAAGGCTATGCAATTTTATAGCTCTTTGGGAATAGTTCCAAATTGCTCTCCAGAATGGTTGGATCAGTTTATAATTCCACCAACAATGCATTAGTGTCCCAATTTTACCATATTTCTCCAACATGTATCATTTTCATTTTCTGTCATATTAGCCAATCTGACAGGTATGAGGCGGTACCTCAGAATTATTTAATTTGCATTTCTCTAATCAATAGTAATTTAGAGAATTTTTTTTTCATGTGATGAGAGGGAGCCTTAACTTCTTCATCTGAAAACTGCCTTTTCATATCCTTTGACCATTTGTCAGTTGAGGAATGACTTGTACTCTTACAAATTTGATTCAGTTCTCTATATATTTGAGCAATGAGGGCTTTATCAGATACACTTAGTGTAAAAATTGTTTCCCATCTTTTTACTTTCTTTCTAATCTGTCCAATTCTTTCAATGGTAAGTCCCCAATATAAAGAATATTTTGAATTTAGGTCACATGCCAGTGAATCATCAAAACTGCAACTGGAGAGAGAGATTAAGAGGCTGGCTAAGTGAGCACAGAGATAGAGTCATGAACTGGCAGATGCTGTATAACTGTGGTAATTAGAAGGGCTAAATGAGGTAGAGACACTTAACAGTTCAGCAGGAAAACACACAAAAAGGATAAAAGAGCCAAGATACTTGGCCAGGATAACTGGAAGAAGAAAGGGCTCAATAGTCAATAGATGTGCAGGAAAAAAAAAATCAGGAAACCTATTAGTGAAGCATAGTCATTGGAAGAATAGAAGTGTGAGAACAAAGTTATAAATTGTTCTGGTGTTGCTTTACTGTGTTTTGCAGCATGATTATATCTGAAAAGAACTAGTGAATATTAACCATTGCCAGAAAGACATGAAAATAATGATTGCTAAGTTTCTTATGATTTTCAAATGCACAAATGTCAGTTTTATTAATTTTTTAAGGGACTCAAGGTTTTCAATGACTCTGGAGTTCTTACAAATGATAAATCTTCTCAAATGAATGTGAAGTCAATGGAACCTCTAAACTTAAAATATGTTCTATCACAGATCACAGACTGACACTGACTGAGAGAATATTCCTGTCAATGTACTGTGACCACTGATTATTAGATTTCTGCAACCTTGACCCCAAGAGATACCCAAAGGAGAGGGAAGGGCTCAAAAGACTTTATCAAGGATACATATATTCTAACCTTATCAAAGGAGTTATTACTGCTCAGTGTTTTGCTTTAGTCTCTGCTGAAGTAGGGGGAAAACACTCTCTCTGGAGTCAAAACTTTATTCCTTTGTGATCCCTGGGTCTAAGTTGCATGAACAATAAAATGAGAGAAATTGTACAACATGGTCTCAGAGATTCATTTTGGCTCCAGATTATGTTTGCCCTGGCAGAAAAATAAAGTTCAAGAAATACAGATGTCATGAAGAGAACTAATTAGTGCTATGTAAGGAGGCAGTGTGGTGCCTAAGAAAGAATGCTGAATTTACAGCTAAAAGAAATGGGTTCGAATTCTGGTTCTGCCACTTAGTACCCTTGTGACCTTTGGGCAAATCATTTAATCTCAACTATAAAATGAAAGGGTTAGACTATATTACGTTAAAGGTTCCCTTCAGTTTTAGATCTGTGTTCCTATGCACTTAGTCAGCTTATAGCATAATCCAATCCGTAAGACTTTCCCCACTGACATATATAATGCCAGGAAATACAAATATAGTTATGTCACACTGTGAAGTCTCCTCAGGTAATCCAATTACATAAAGACGAACTATTGTGTCATAAGGAAATCTCACTAAACTATTATCATCATCATCATCATCATCATTGTTGTTATTATTTCTTCTTCATGCTAATGTTTAGTCACCAGAACATAACTCCCAGAAATAACACCAGCTCACAAGTTGAGATGTTTCCTAATTTTATATGTCACCCTTAGGTAGACTTTTAGTGATCTCAGTAGGACTGGTGTCCTCCATACAACTACTGACCATAGCTGCCATGTCCTTGTACTACAGAGCCATTATACTCACTCCTGATTATTATAACAATTTCAAACAATGACCGTAAAGACTTATACTTCATACTTTCAATGAATCATGAATCAATGGTATCATTGGTATGGTTCTACCCTGTAATTCAAATCAAAACCCATCCTTGCAGTTTCATGCTATGTGATTCTCATCTGTATCCTCCCACATTTGCCATACTCCATTGAGAGTCTGCCAAACGTACTAGGGACCATTTTCTAGGTCTTTTAACATTATTTAAGTAAAACATTCAGGCTATTCACTTGTTATGTCTTCTTATTGCTACATGACTGGCTCCCCTACTCTTTTAATCATACATTTCCTTCCTAGCTGATCCCTTTTGTGCCATTTGCTGAGTACAAGTCATCATGTAGTATGCAGTAGCCTATTTATGTGCCCTTTCTTTCTCTCCACTGCCCATTGCATAACCCTCACTTTTGATTCTTTGGGGATAGTGATGTCTCATGATTCATATCCACATGACATTTAAGCACTTTTGCTTAAAATTTTCATTTTAGTTTTAATGAGCTTAGTATGATTGGAAGTCTATGAAGTTTCCCCAAAACTTGTTCTCTATTCATATTCAAGATGAGGCCAAGCTTATTATCCATCAGCAGTTTCTCTAGCAGATGCATGTACAAATGGGTCCACTAGTACAAGAGAAATTTTTCATGAACTTAATTTTTCATATATGTATTATTAAGTGAAACTCTTTTAAGTAGATAGGCAAGCCTTTTGGGAGGGACTACTGTCTTTCAGAGCTTAATGCAATCAGTATAATATTAACAGCAAACATAAGCATATAGCTAACACTACGCAGTATAGGAGAAACCTCTTCTGTTTAAACTCAGCAGTGGGCATACTCTATGACTATGGCAAACACTTTTTTTGCTAAGCATATTTTGACTTTGATAATCAAGAATTGCTCAGAACAGTCATAACTATTTAGAGTTTTTTTCAAAGAATATTATACAATTTTGACATGCATCATGTTGGAACAGAGCTTTAAAGCAGTCTTCTATGCAGCTTTTTCCCCCCTTTTTTTCTTCTATAGTCAACAAAAAAAAATCTGCATCATCAGTCAGTCATGCTCTTCTTCTGTGGAATATAGTTAGCAAAAGCCTGACTGCTTCCTTCTCATATTACCTCAGTTCTTGTAGAGCATTTTCATAGAATTTGACAGAGTCTCATAAATCTAACTCTAGCAATAAAACAAGACAGTGAAATTAATGATATAAATATCAGCAAAGAGGAGAGAAATAAGTCCTTTTTTGCAGATAATGTGTTAGTTTACTTAGAAAACCCCAAAGAATAATTAAAACAACTAACTGAAATAATTAAAACCAGTGTACAAAAAAAAATCACAGTATCATCAGTATTTCAACACAGGGATGACAAAATCAGCAGGAAACCAAAAAAAAAACCCATTCAAAATAACTGCAGAATGCACACAATATTGGAATAAGTATATCAACTAGAGGGTTAATAGAGAGAATGCTAGATTTGGCATCAGCAGATATGGGTTCAAATCCCGGCCCTGCCACTTACTACCTGTATGACTTTTGACAAACAACACAACCTGGCCTCAGGTTACCCATCTATACAATTATGGCTTAGAATAAATGACCTCCAAGGTCCCTTCCAGCTCTGAATCTATGATCCTATACCAAAGTTATACAGAACGTAAAGGCAAACACAAACTTCTCTTTAAAAAAAAGACAAATAATTGTAGAGATATCCAGCAGTCCTGGTTGGGCTATGTCAACATAAAAAAATGGCAATACAACCTAAATTAATTTATAATGTTAGTTCTATATCCATGAAACTACAAAGGGTAAAGTTAATAGATTTAATCACAATATGTTTGGAGAAAACAGTTCTATAATCCCTGGAGAAATCAAGGAATGGAGAAGAAATTAAAGGGACATAGTATCAGACCTGAAACTGTATTATGAAGCAATAATCATCAAAATGATTTGGTACTAGTTTTTAAAAAGTGAGTAGTAGAAAAAAAAAGAAAGAAGCAGAAATGATTGAAAACTGTGCTTGAATATTTTATAAAACCAAGATAAATTCCTAGAAGAAAGACTCTGTATTTTACCAAAAAAGTTCTTAGATTGGAAAGCAGCTTGGCAAAAAGTAGTCCAGCATCTTATGCAAAATACTACTGTAACATCAAGGCCCACACCATATCAGAATATGTAGTGAAGGTTAAAGATGACTTTAGCTAGTCTCCTTATCACAGGTGCTACATCATAAATAAATATTTATTTCTATATTTCCTTGTTTGTTACACTGTTAATAAATTATTTAGTCAGATACTCTGAGGTTTATTTGAGCCTTTATGATTAGTGGAATTCAATAGAAAGATGAGCAAAAGCTTATGGGAAAAAAGGGAAATAATATTTAATAAATTTTTTATCCCAAAGCTAAATGATTGATGGATGAGAAGATATTATAAATTTAGTAATTAATAAGTAAATATTAAATATGTTGTTTGACTACTTTAGAAACTTAGTTGAGATTTAAATAAATATTAAATAAAATTAATTACTAGTAGGTAGAATAATAATCCCAAATAGAACACATGTGAGGGTATGGCAGATGAAGGTAGATTATAAGATAAAAGGAAAAAAATAATTAACAAGTTAAGTAAAACTCCAGAACTAGGGAAAAGTGTCATATACAGGAGAGGGTTAGGGGTTTAAGATGAGAAGAAAAAAAGTCTGAGAAGTTAGGGTTGCCTCAAAGAAGAATAACTAGAAATAACTAGAAGTAAAATAGTGTCTTTATAGAAGTAGAGAAAAAAAATAATATTTCAGAAAACAAAATAAAATGGAGTAAGATATAAACTGAACTCTTGCAACCTTAAATTAAAGTGTAATAATTATTCCAGCAAAATGAGAGTACCATATTGAATAAGAAAACAAAACCCCACATTCTATTGCTTACAAAAAACAGAACCACAAAGCAGACATACACAGAATAAAAATGAGGGACTAAAACAAAATTTACTATGAATCAAGTGAATCAAAAAAAGCGATTAATGAAGAAATTGAATTTTGCTAAAAGGAACATAAACAATAAACCAGCATCACAGTTCAATATATATTTTGCAAATACTTTAGCATCTAAATTCACAAAGGAAAAAAAATCAACAACCTGAATTCAAAGAATAGTCAGTAGTAAAAGAATAGTAAAAGACATTAAAGGCCTTCTCTCAATTTTGAACAAATATAACAGGAAGACAAAAAAAGGAAATATATAAAATTGAACACATTGCTGGATAAAAGTGAACTTAAAGATCTGCAGTATCTTTTGAATGGGACTGCTGAAGAATATGCATATTTCTTAGCACGAGTGTCATATGGAACTTTTACAACAGCTGATCGTATAGGAGGACCCAGAAATATTGGAAACAAATATAAAAAGGCAGAAAGAATGAACATATTCATTGAATATCATAAAATAAATGTAAACAAATAACAATATGTATCAGTTCAGTAAGCACAAAAAAAAAAGCCCATAGACACCAATACCCAGCTCTGAAATCCTAAGTAGCATGTCAGTCAAAGAGCCAATTATAAAAACAGCTAATAGTTGTGTGAAAGAAAATTATAAATATGAAACAACATTTGAAAAAATTCTGGGACACTACTAAAGCAATCTTCTAGAAAAAAAAAATCCAAAAACAAAGTACATTTCTAAAACAAAAAAGAAAAAAGAAACAATTAAAAATTCATATGTTTTAAAAATTAGAAATAAAAAAAAGCAGAACTAAAATAAGCGCAGAAGGAACTGTTAAAAGTTAGAGGAAAATTAGGTAATCTAAAAACAAAAAAAAGGAGGAAATAAAAAAACTAAAAGGTGGTTCTTTGAAAAGATTAATAAAATTGAAAATCTTCAGCTATCTTGATTTTAAAATTAGATCAAATTAGATCAACAAAATAGAAAAAGAACAAGGTCTAGTCACACTAAAACCAGAAGAAATAAAAAGCATCATCAGAACACTTTATCTACAATGTACTACCAAAACTGAAGACATTAAAGAAATATAAGAGTATCTAAATATGCAGAACTTCAACTTGTAGGGACCCTTAATAATCCAATATCATAATAGGAATTAGAACTAGCTGTAAAAGAACCACCAAATGAAAATTCCTTGCCCTGATGCATTAACAAGAAAATTCTATCAAACTCTTAAAGAAACATTTAATACCAATTCCACAAAAAGCATTCTCTAAATGGGTAATGAAGCTCTTTAGGAGACTTCTTCTTCTTCTTCTTCTTCTTCTCTTCTTCTTCTTCTTCTTCTTCTTCTTCTTCTTCTTCTTCTTCTTCTTCTTCTTCTTCGAAAAGCATTGGGTTAATTCCTAAAGCAGTAAAAGATAAAGCACAGGATAACTATAAATCAGTATCATTAATGAATATTTATTGAAATTTAAAATAATACTCTGCCAAACTACAGTGATTCATTAAAAAATCAAGTTGGATCAGAAATATAAGAATGGCTCAACATTAGGAAAATAATAAACACAACAATTATATTAAAATTGAAAACATGAAAAACCATGTAATTATCTCAATAAATGCAGAAAAATCTTGTTGACAATATATAACATACTTTTATGTTAAAATCCCCACAAAGTGTAGGCAGAGAGGGACCTTTTTATGACATAAAAGGTATCCTTCTAAAACCAAAGGTAAACATTATGTGCAATGGAGATACACTACTATTTTTCCCAATAATACAAGAGGAAAGCAAGGGTGCACAATCTCCCCGCCATTATTTATTTGATACAGCTCTGAAAATACTAGCAATGGCCATTAGACAAAGAAAAAATAAAATATAGATGTTGGCAAAGGAGAAATGATTATATCCTCATTTTTATACCCATTTATTACTAAGCTTACTTGAAAATCTTAGGGAATGAGTAAAGATACTAGTTGAAACAATTAATAACTTTTAGCATATTTATAAACTACAAAATAAGCCAGTATTTCTATGTAACAACACAATTGAAGTTGAAATAATAGAAAGGGGAATCTTTTTCCAAACTACAAATTGCATAAAATATTTGGGAGTCAATATACCAAAATATA
Organism: Phascolarctos cinereus; assembly: GCF_003287225.1. Classification (NCBI taxonomy): domain Eukaryota; kingdom Metazoa; phylum Chordata; class Mammalia; order Diprotodontia; family Phascolarctidae; genus Phascolarctos; species Phascolarctos cinereus. The sequence goes on along the minus strand of NW_027556180.1, from coordinate 178,734,687 downwards.
GAAAATACTTATTTAAATTCCATTACAAATTGCTACTTAAAGAAATAAAGAACATAATAATAGGTGAAATATTAAATGCTTGTGGCTAGAGTTTGCCAATATAATAAAAATGATAGTATTATCAATGCAAATTTGTGGTGTTAATTATATCAACTATTAAAGGGACACATTATAGAACTTAGTAAAATAATAACAAAATTCATTTGTGGAGACAAAATATCTAGAATATCAAAAAAGTAGGGATGAAGTGGGAATTTCACTCTCAGCCCTTAATCTGTGGTTATCAAATCCTGATAAACCTGCATTATCAAACGAAGAAGAAGAAGAAGAAGAAGAAGAAGAAGAAGAAGAAGAAGAAGAAGAAGATATAGAACAATGGAACAGAGTAGACAAAGGACAATCAGAAACCATGGAATTCAGTAACCCAGTTTAACAAACTGGAAAGCATAAATGACTCAGGAAAGATGTCCCTATTTAATTAAAAACTACTGTAAGGACTGGACAGAATTCTGGGAGAAATTAGACTTAAAACAATACTTGGCACCATATTCCACAAGAGAGTTTAAAAAGATATAAGATTATATATTAAAACTCATGTCATTTTAAAAAATAGAAAAACAGAACTGACAAATTTTACAGCTATGTGTGGGAGATGCATTCTTAACCAAGCAAATGATAAAAGCAATTAGAAAAGACAAACTATATAACTTTCATTACATAAAAGTGAAAAGCTTTTATGAAAATACAATTAATCATAAGAAGGTAAAACATTTGTATCAAACTTATCTGATAAGAGTTTGTTTACAATATATAGATAAATAGATAGATGGATAGATAGATAGATAGATAGATAGATAGATAGATAGATAGATATTTCACACACATATACCTACCTGTATAGAGAAATATAAATACAGATATGTAGAGAAAACATCTATAGGGATACAATGGTACATGCCTCTGTAGATAACTGTGTCTTAAATTTCTCAGTCACAGGATAAAGACCTTTTAGTTTCTTTATTTGTATAATTTCAATTTCCCCCCAAAAATGATCATACCTAATCATTGTTTCATTGACAATGCACTATCTTCCCACAATACTTACAATACTCGCTGTTGTTGTTTTGTTTTGTTTTATTTTTTTAAATTATTCTTGCCAAATTTCTAGCTAAGAAGTAAAACCTCAGGGAAACAAATGAAACCTAGTAATCTGATATTTGAAAAGCCAAAATACTCCAACTACTAGGGTAAGGATTAACTTATTATCTGAGAAAAATAAAAGAAAAACTAGAAAACAGTCTGGTGGAAATTGGGTTCAAATCACCACCTCAAACTGCACACCAAGATAAACTCCAAAATTGATGTATGATCTAGATATCAAAGGTCATTTAACCAACAATTTAAAGGAGCAAGGAAGATCTATGCACAGATCACAATCAAATGCAATGTTGAGAGGATCACAGAATATAAAATGGATAGCCTTGATTATACAAAAGAAACAAGGTTTTGTAAAAATAAAACCAATTCAGTTATTTAGAAGGGAAATGAGGGTTAACTAGGAAAAAAAAATCTTGGCAGCAACTTTTTGTACTTAATCAAATTGATAAGAATGAGAGTCATTTTTTGATAGATAAATGGTCTATTGGCATGTATACACAGTTTTCAAATGAAGAAATCTAAATAATCAACAGTCAAAGAAAAAATTTTTCAAATCACTAGTAAGCCAGGGCATGCAGTTAAATAAACTCTGTAAGGGCAACTAGGTGGTTCAGTAGAAAGAGCACTGGCCCTGGAGTCAGGAGGACTGGAGTTCAAATCTGGCCTCAGACACTTACCAGCTAGCTGCGTGACCCCAGGCAAATCACTTAACCCCCACTGCCTCAAAAAAGAAAGAAAGAAAGAAAGAAAGAAAGAAAGAGAGAGAGAGAGAGAGAGAGAGAGAGAGAGAGAGAGAGAGAGAGAGAGAGAAAGGAAGGAAGGAAGGAAGAAAGAAAGAAAGAAAGAAAGAAAGAAAGAAAGAAAGAAAGAAAGAAAGAAAGAAAGAAAGAAAGAAAGAAAGAAAGAAAGAAAATAATTGCAAAGTTCTTGGGACAGCTAGGTGGCACAGTGGATAAAGCTCTGGCCTTGGAGTCAGGAGGAGCTGAGTTCAAATCTGGCCTCAGACACTTAACACTTACTAGCTGTGTGACCCTGAGGAAGTCACTTAACCCCAATTGCCTAACCAAAACAAACAAATAAATAAATAAACTCTGAGGTTCCACATCTTGCCAATTAGATTAATAAAATTGAACATCCCAAAAGCAAAACCCTCAAAAATTAAAAAGGAAAATGCTAGAGAAATTTGAGGGAAAATAGATATGTTATTGTCCTCTTGGTGGAGCTCTGAATTAAATCCAGCCTTGGGCAAATCAACTAAAAACTATGTCCAAAATGTAAAAAAATTTAAAATGTGTCTGCTATTGACCCAGCTATATTACTATAGGCTCACATCCCCAAACAGAGAAAAGAACTGGAAAAATATCTCATAGATACAAAATCCTTATAGCAACTCTTCTTGTAGTGACTAAGAACTAAGATCATGCCCATCAACTGAGGGGTGAATGAACAAATTCTTTTGTCTGTATTATTCCTTAAGACATGGTGAAATCGTGATTTAAAGGAAACCTAGGAAGACTTGCACTGAATAGATGAAAAGTGAAATTTGCAGATTTAGAAGAAGAATCTGTGCAATAACAATAGTATAAAAATTAATTACTTTGACAGGCTAAAGAACTACAATCAATTCACTGAAAGCAATGATTCCAAAAGCCTGATGATAAGCCATGTTATCCAATCCCTAACAAAGGTAGGGGACTCAAGATGTTGGATGAGCCAAAAAAATTTTAGACGATAATTAATGTAGTAATTTTTCTCATGACAGTATGCATTTGACATGTGGCTTTCCTTTTTCTTCTTTTACATCTTCTTTTCTTTTCTCTTTTTTCTTTTTCCTTAACTGAGGAGAGATGATGTGGAAAAAATAAAAAAGAATTGTTTTTAATTGAAAAAAGCTTTGTAAAAAGAGAGCGAAAGCTCAATGAAGACAGGAACTGTTTTGTAGGGTTGGAGTGGGTTTGTGTCCTTAGCATCCAGTTACTAATATATATTACTTAAAAAATATGTGTACAGTCAAGTTGAATTTTGATTAATTATGGTTGGAGTGGGTTTGTGTTCTCAGCATCCAGTTACTAATATATATTACTTAAAAAATATGTGTACAATCAAGTTGAATTTTGATTAATTATCCCAAATTTGTATTTGAGAAGCAATATTGTGTAGTAATTAGAAAATTTATCTCAGAGCAACGAAAACCTTGTCGCAAGACCTGTCTCTGATACATACTAACTATGCAATCCTGGGAAATTACGTAAATTCTAAATTTTCTAGGTAACTCTTTAAGGCTAAGATAAGATGCCAGTCTGCATTGAGAAGTGGAGATTTCTCACACGGGGGCTCACTATTTGAGTGATATCACAAATCCAGTGCCTATGGCTGCTTGTTTACATATCAGGATGGAGAACAAATTATTTATAAGAAAGAATATAAACTTTGTGCATTATCAAATGTTCCTTTCTAAACTGTGTTTTGTTAGAGAAATGTACCATTAGAGAAATAGCCATTTAGATAACATGATGTAAATGGATGAATTGCTGGGTTAGAAATCAAGAATTCTGAATTCTAGTTCCCATTCTCAGAAGGAAATGTGAGTTTGAGCGAACCACTGAAACTCAGTTTCCTCATCTGTTAAATGAGTATTCTCATAGGATTGTTGCAAGATTATAATGAGACAACACATGAAAGAGCTTAAAAACCCATGAAATATTATGCATGTGTTTATTACTGTTTGTGTAGAATATAACATAGCAAGCTATTGTGTACCACATTGATGCAAAGCATTTCTGTTTCTGAAGAACATTCGTATTTTCAATATCATATTCTCATCTTAAAAGATCTAGTGTTAAACAAAAATCTCTTCTAGCAAGGGTTCAGTGTAAAATGAAAAGCTGATTTTTATGTATTATGATGTACTGTGAAAATATTTCAAGGATCCACCAGAAAGTCTATGAAAGTTCAAGGTAAATTGAGTGTGCTTCTAAGTCTGAAAAAGAGAAAAATAGTCACAAAAATGAATAATTTTTGCTATTTATTGATTTTTGCATTTTGTATTATGACACTTTTAAGTTGTAGGTATACTATTTCTTCCAAATGATTTAATTATTATTCGTTTGACTTACAAAATCCTGTTCCTCTAAGAACCTAAAGAATCATTTGCAATATAATTACCAAATTGGGGAAATTAGGAAAACATGGCAAGGATGAAGAGTTTTTTGGGGCTACTTTTATTCTGAAAAGAATTTTAAATTCTTCTTTCATGGAATTATGGCTCAAAATAATGAAAATCAAAAGTCACCCAAAAATATTAGAGGGGCACAAGGTGATTATGAATAGGTTATGACATATTACCAATGAGAAATTGTACAAGGGTAATGTCATCAAGGGGTATCATCAGACAGATAGATGGAAAAGAAAGTGGGTCAGTCTTGGAGCAACCTCTAAGAAATATGATTAACAGCACACATATCAAGTACAGATTCACTGTATCACAGTGTCTAGGTATTTAGAAAAGGCACAAAGTATATTATATTGATCCCCTGGGCAAAATTTATAGGACTACATGGAGAATATTCACATAAGACGATAATATGTTTTCCCCTTCCACTGTGCCTTACTTTTTTATGAGGCAACTCCTCATAATCTTCAAATATCCTATTTCTGATATATTAGAAACATATGAGTTTATATCCTAAACCAGTATTTCTATTGGCTGACATATCCCTCTGATTACCAAGGAGATGGAGTATTTGTTGGCTGAGGAAGTTTCTAGATTACTAGGCTCCTTTGATCTCCTCAATATGACAATTGATTTTTCATTAATTAAACTTCCTTAAGAAATAGTAATAGTCGATGTTAATATCTGTTCTTTTATTCATTTCCAAATGTTCAGGTTCAAGTTCAAGCCAAGATGGCGGAGAAAAGGTAGTAATTCACCTGAGCTGTTCCCAAAATCCTTCTGGCTGAGCAAATTGTGGTATGTGATTATGAAGGGAATACTATTTCACTATAAGAAATTATGAGCAGGATGCTCTCCGAAAAACCTGGAAAGACTTACATGAATTAATTTAAAGTGAAAAATACTGTGTACACAATAACAGCAATATTGTAAGATGATTAGTTGTGACTGACTTAGCAAATCTTGCAATACAATGATCTAAGACAACTCTGAAGGACTTAGGATGAAAAATGCTATCCATACCCAGAGAAAGAACTAATGGTGTTTCAATAACAGATTGAAGCATACTTTTTAAACTTTCTTCATTTTTCTTGAGTTTTTTTTTTCTGGTTTGGTCTATGTTTTCTTTTACAACATGACTAATACGGAAATGTTTTGCATGACTATACATGTATAACCTGTATTGAATTGCTGCTTTCTCAATGGGAGTAGAGAGCAGGGAGGAGAGAAGGAAGAGAATTTAGAACCCAAAGTTTTAAAATGAATGTTAAAATTTGTTTTTACAAAAGTAACTGGGGAAAAATAAAAATACTAAATGAAAAAATTAAATTCCAAATGTTCAGATTCAACAGCTTGTTTAAATAGTTTAAAGTAGATTTATTTCAATTGCATACTAATTTTTCTAAATTGCATTGATTCTTTTTATTTGATATTCATTTTGGTACTTGCTACCATAGGTTTCTGTTCAGATTTTCTTTTAAATAGTCTTGATATTAATCAATTAATCAGTAAACAGTTATTCAGTGCTTACTCTGTGCTAAGCATTATGCTAAGCACTATGGATGAGGCAAAAGACAGTTCCTACTATCAAAAAGCTCACAATTTAGTGGGGGAGACAATCAACAAACAGGCAATATTAGGATAAATAAAAAATAATAAACAGAGGGAAGGGATTAGGAAAATGTGGTTTGCTGTGGAAAATAACCTACTTGCTTTCCCACGTATGTTGATATATGAGTCCTAGTGATGAAGAAGCAGCATAGTATAGTGGAAAGATAGTTGAAAAGGAGTCAGGATAATACAGATCCAAATCCTGACACAGGTATTCATTATCTACACGTCTATTAACCTCTCTGAGACATAGTTTCAACATTTGTAAAAATGAGGGTAATGATAGTACCCATCTCACTGAATTGTTGTGCGGATGAAGTAAAATCACGCAAATAAAGCAATTTGTATCTGGAATGATGCTATATAAATATGACCCATTGTTAATTATCTTCATGGTGTTTCTTTATGCTCATTGTGAGCACTACAGCAACAATGTTGATATTGATATGATTCATTTCACTGAAATGTAAAGAAGATAAGATCTGGAAGGAACCTCAAGAGTAATGTACTTCTCATCTTTCCATTTTATAGATGAGGAAAACAAAGGCCAGAAAGGTTTAAATGACTTGTATAAAGTTACACAATAATAGATCAAAATGTCACACTTTTTCCCACCATACTCTACTCCTCATTAGAATTGAAGAGAAACAAGGCACATAATCATTGATTTTTAAGCCTATTCACGTAACTTGTCGGCTCTTTTGGATTGTGTCAATTCGTTAATTATCAGAAAAATCATACCTTAAAAGTAACAGCTGCTAAATCAATGTTTCTTGATCATGTAAAAGATATGAACATCAGTGAAATTAAACAGAAATAGATCCCTGTAATTTGTATATTCATTTAGAAAACCACAAATTAACATTATCTTTTGTATTTTGTTAAATATCTTTTATATTATTTTAATTATATTTTATATTTTATCTTTTTTATATTTTATTTTAATCTCATTTGGGCCATACTCAAAGTGAGCCTCATGCAACCACAGGCCACATGTTTGGCACCTCTGGTATACATAGTAGGCATTTAATTAGTTTTTATTGATTGAATGATTGTGTGATTCTTTTTGCTGTTCTACCACTCTGCTATTATCGCTTCAAAAGCAGAACGGTTCATTCAAGAGTGAGAAGACATTTGGCTATTTCTATATTTCTTTGTTGCTTTTGTGAGTTTCCATAGCTTCAAAATCCACCACTTTTTAGCCAATCTCCAAATGATGAACACCTCTGTACTTAGCAAACAATATCGGTCATTGGAACTGTGTTAAAGGCTTTTAAAATGGTAGAGCCTCCAAGAGCATGCACTTCAAAACTCCATAGTTGGACATAAACAGAGTATTAATATACACCACAATATCCACAACAGCTCTCCTGAGGTAACAAAGAACTAGAACAAAATGGATGCCCATTAACTGAGGAGTAGAAAAACCTTGGTATATAAATTCAATGGAATATTATTTTGTACCAAAAGAATGAATATGAGGAATTCAGAGGAATATGGGAAGATTTATATGAAGAGATACGAAATGAAATAAGCATAACCAAATGAGCAATATACATACTTTAGTAGTTCAAAACTTCACTAAGACTTTTGGGATACCTATATACAATGGCTATAAAACTAAACAAAAGAGATCATTATAAGGAACTTGAACTCTTAAGGATGTGTGTGTGAGTGTGTGTGTGTGTGTGTGTGTGTGTACATGTATAGATATAGATATAAACAATGATGGTGCTAGAAAATAGGCAATGAAACATTATTAGCTATTCCCTGATTGTAGAGAGGAAGGAGACCACTAAATAAGAGAACTGCATACATTGTAAGATATCACTATGTCCGATATTTTTGCTTGTTTTCCTTTGTGTCAAGGAAGGGGTCAATTCATAGGTGCTAAGGATGGTAAAATATGTCTAGGATTTGTGAGACGAATAAAATTAGCCTTTACAAAAGAACACCTCCACACCACAATATAGGAGCAGAGTAGGAGGAATTTTGAGGAGGAGTATTGTTAATTACAAAGGGAATGATGATGACAAAGAAGATGATGTGACAATAATGATGATGATGATGATGATGATGACAATGACAATAATGGTGATGATGATGATGATAGTGATTATGGTGATGATAATAATTCACAAAAACATTTCTTTTATAGATATACCTAAAATACTCATATTTAAATAGAGAAAATTGTTCTGATTTTGTAATAATACTTATCTAATTTGGATCAGTTGCCCTTAGGAGTCATTTTTTTGTTTCCCCAATCTATTTAAGCAATAAAGATGATAAACCACTCCTAAATTATGCTATTTCTTCTATGTGTCTGAAAATTTAATTTTGTTCTTTTTACTAGATCTCTCTCCTTGGCTGATCAGAGAATGGAGCATGAACCATAATAGGTCTAGAAATGAGGAGTTCTAGCTGAATATATTCAATGCCCCTCTTTCTTTGCCAGCACGTATTTGATTTACTGAGAGTTATACCCAGCTGTATGCCATATGGACTTTTTCAGACTTTCTTTTGCTGCCCAAAACATGATAGAGTAAACTCAAACTGATTTATCAGGGCTTTATGTGATTATACCTAATTGTTTTTTGACCTATAAAATGAAAAAAAAAACTGTTGGCGAAGAGCAATAAATGTTCTGATCTCTTGCTGTCTAGCACATCTGTTCTCTTGAAAGATTGATTTCTAGAGAAACAGGGCAGTTTATTGTGTCCTTAATTTTATTTATTATACAACATATAATTATATGCCCTTATTGTATTGTTCTGTAAGTTTGAATAAGTTGAATATATAGTGCATGTAAGGTTCTAATTTTACTTAATAAGACCCTAGCAATCTAGAAACTTTATTTTAATACAAAATCTAGAGGTTTGTACCTTTACCTATAGAATAGTTGTTGAAATTGTACTGGTTTAACCCTGTTATCTCCATTATAATGGACTGTTTCATTCTCTTCAAACAGACTACCTAATGTTTCGTGAGGAACCCCAGAGATTCAGGCATTCTTCTTCTTACCCAAATGTGATAGTTTCATTGACAACTTCCTCCAGTTTGTAATATATTCCTTAATTCCCCAGCACAGTAGTTGACTTTAAAAGGACAAATAAAATTTCAGCTGATTCTGGCTCTTGGTTGGATGGGCAGTCTGGGGTGGTACAGAGGAAAATGAACTAGCCTAGACATCAGAGGTCCTGACTTGGGTTCTCTACTATTTATCATTAGTTGCTTAATGTCTTGGTTTAAGATTCCTCAGCAATAAAATGATGTTATTAGATAACATGACCTCTAAGGAGTTTTCTATCTCTAGGGCTCTTATCCTATAAAAAAATGGAATAGTGTCCTTGATTCCAGTAGGGAAGTTCCAGGCCCTGTGCTAAGTTCTGGATAGATACAGAAAGGCAAAATAAAGTCTCTGCTTTCAAGAAACTCATAGTCTACTTGGGGAGACAATATGCAGCTATATACAGAATAAATTGAGATAATAAACAGAAGGAAGGCACTACAATTAAGTAAAATTGGGAAAGGCTTCTTGCAATTTCTTTCTTTCTTCTTTTTTTTTTTTTAGGCAATTGGAGTTAAGTGACTTGCCCAGAGTCACACAGCTACTAAGTTTGGTCTGAGGCTGGATTTAAACTCGGGTCCTCCTGACTTCAGGGCCAGTGCTCTATCACTGCACCACCTAGCTGCCCTGAAAGGCTTCTTGAAGAAGATGGTATTTTAACTAACACTTGAAGGAAACCAGGGAAGGCTGAAGGCAGAGATGAGTAGGGAGAGAATTCCAGACATGGGGAAAAGTCAGACTTTAGGAGTTGAAAGATGGAGGGAGAGTACATGAAGGTGAAATAAGACTGGAAGAGTAGGGGTGTGATTAGTTATGAATGGGTTTAAAAGCCTGACAAGTTTATCCTGGAGGCGATAGGTTTATCGAGTGGCAGGGGTGGGAGGGAAGAGAAATGGCTAGATATATACTTTAGGAAACACCTTATCAGCTGATTTCAGGATGGACTGCAGTGGAGAGAGACTGATAGAAAGGAGAGTAATTAGAAGGATATTGCAATAGTCCAAAAATGATGTAATGAAGGTCTACACTAGAATGGTGGCAGTTTCATAGAAGAGAAAGGAATATACATATACATATATATATGCATATACATAGATATAGATATAGATATAGACATAGATACAGATATAGACATAGATACAGATATAGATATAGATATAGATATAGATATAGATATAGATATAGATATAGATATAGATATAGATATAGATATAGATATAGATATAGATATAGATATAGATATAGATATAGATATAGACAGATATAGATGATATAGATATGGATATGGATATAGATATAGATATAGATATAGATATAGATATAGATATAGATATAGATATAGGTATAGATATAGATATAGATATAGACATAGATACAGATATAGACACAGATACAGATATAGACATAGATACAGATATAGATATAGATACAGATATAGATGTAGATATAGATATAGATGTAGATATAGATATAGATATAGATATAGATATAGATATAGATATAGATATAGATATAGATATAGATATAGATATAGATATAGATATAGATATAGATATAGATATAGATATAGATATAGATATAGATATAGATATAGATATAGACATAGATACAGATATAGACACAGATACAGATATAGACATAGATAGATATAGATATAGATATAGATATAGATATAGATATAGATGATAGATATTACAAAGGTAAAATTTACAAGTCTTACAAAGAGTTTGGTTATAGTGGATGAGAGAGTGAGGATTCAAGGATGACATCTAGGTTGTGAAGTTGGGTGAGTGGGAGAATGATGGTACCTTCAACATAAATAGGGATTTTAGGAAGAGGGAAGACTTTTTTTTTTTGAAAGATAATGACTTCTACTTGGGACATGTTGAAATTGAGATGTCTATGGAACATTGATGTTGAGAAATTGGAAACTTCTCAAGTAGTTGGAAATATGAGACTGGAGATCAGCAGAAAAGTTGATCTGAGAAGTATTAGCATAGAGTGCTAATGGGAGGTGATGGATCATGAAGTGAAATAGTATAGAGGAAGAAGAGAAGAAAGCCCAGGACAGAGCCTTGTGGGACACTCCCAGTTAGCAGACATGACCTGAACAAAGATCTTGCAAAGGAGGCAGAGGGTAAAGATGAGTATGGAAAGATAACTAGGGGAGAAGAATGCCTATAGAGAAATAAGTATTAAGGAGAACAAGGTGATTGGCAGTGTCAGAAGCTGCAAAGAAATCAAGGAAAATGAGGATTCAGAAAAGGCCGTTGGATTTGATGATTAAGAGATCATTGGTAAATCTGGAAAAAGTAGTTTCAGTTGAGTAATAAGGTAGGAAAGCCAGATGGTCAAGAGGTAAGACAAGATTGAGAGGAAAGAAGAGAATATGAAGAATGTCTTTATCTGTACATTGTATATTATAGCTATACATTAGTATATGTGTATAGTCTAGACCAGGGCTTCTTAAAATTTTTCCACAAGTGAACCTTTCAGCACTTCTTAAACTGTGGGTCATGACCCCACGGGTCAGTTTAAGAAGTGCTGGCAGTTCTATGTTTTCATCAGTTTGGGGAGTACTTGCCCATAAGGCTACTTATAGTGGCAGCTATGTGACACAATGGATAGAAATCTTGGCCTAAAGTCAAGAAGACCTAAGTTTAAATCCAGTCTCAGATGCTTACTAGCTATGTTACCTTGGGCAAGTCACTTAACCTCTATCGGCCTCAGTTTCTTTAAAATGTGAATAATAGCAATGTAAAATGGGAATCATGACAGCATCTATCTTGTTGTAAGGATCAAATGAGATAATAATTGCAAAGTACTTAGCATAGTGCCTGAAAGATAGTAGGCATGACATAAATGTTACTTGTTCTCGTTACTACTACTACTACTACTACTACTACTACTACTACTACTACTACTACTACTACCACTACTACTTCTATTTTGTTGTTCAGTCATTTCAGTCCTGTCTGACTCTTCAGGCCCCTATTTAGGGTTTTCTTGGCAAAGATATTGGAGTGGTTTGTTTTTTTCCTTCTCCAGATCATTTTTTTTTTTTTGGCTAGGCAAAGGGGGTTAAGTGACTTGTCCAGAGTCACACAGCTAGTGAGTGTTATGTGTCTGAGGCCAGATTTGAACTCAGGTCTTCCTGACTCCAGGGCTGGTGCTCTATCCACTGTGCCACCTAGCTGCCCCCAGATAATTTTTTCAGATGACACAAGAAAAGTAGCATAATGTAGTGGAGAGAGAACCAACATCACAACCCGAGTTCAAATCCTGTCTCTGACATACACATGTGTGCACATATGTTTGTGCACATATACTTATGTACGTGATTTCTTATGGTAAGTATAGTAGGTTTAAAAGAATGCTCATAGCTATGATGAAAGACATAATCATACTATACCAGACTCAGAATCTCTGGCCGATCTGACAGAGGAGAAATGAGGAAATTTTGCTCATTAGAAGACCAAAAGTTAATTCAAAAAGGTTTCACAGGCTAGTATTATCTACATGGTGAAATTATATGAACAATGCAAAATGAATTACATTATTTCACACAATGATTATTGATAAAAAGTCAACATCAAAAAGTCATATTTCTTCAATTTGCAAATACAAAAAGAAAAAAATTAAAAAGAAGTAAACACAAGTTCATTTTTTTTTGGAGGGGGGTATTTGCTCTTTGCAAACTATGAAGTGTAGTTGGAATCCAACATTATTGTCTTTAGCTTCAATAGGTCTTCCAAGGTGAGCACTGATCACCTGTGATCACAGACATGTTTTCATTAGAGTCATGTATGAAAAAGTTGATTTACCGTTAGGTGGTTCCATTGTATATCTCACTCCAAACAATGGAACAGTCTTGCTGAGTGCTGTGTGGCTCTCTGACAACTACTGCTCTAGCAGTTACTAATGTAACAAAGAAAATAGAACAATATAAAATATAAAATGAAATAATATAAAATATTACAAAGAAAATGGAGGAGTAATAAAAATAGGAGATCAAAAATCATGGGATGACAAGATCTTAGGTTCATAGATTTATAGCAGAAAATAGACCTCAGAAGCTAGAGTTTCACCCCTTCAGATTACAGACGAAGAAGCTGAGCCTCAGAGAGGTTAGGTGACTTGGCCATACAGGTATTAAGTAAAAAGCTAGAATTTATACACAGATGTATGATCTCAGAACCAATTGTCTTTCCACTCCATCATGCTGTCTTCCATGCACCAAGGAAAACAGGCCTTAAAGAGAGCAAGTACTTTTACAAGTGTCAGTGCTCTTCAAACTAGTGACAAAATGATTTCTTATAGGAAGAACTATGGGAGAAAAGTTTTAGAAAAAAAGAACCCAAGTGTTTCCAGGGAATAGTCCATCCTAACTGTGGCGATGGGAGATGGAAAGATATTTTTTTTCTCTTTTATCTATATGCGTTTGTGCGACTGGTCCTCCAAGAAAGGTGACCAGGAACATTAGTGATGTGTATGTCACTACTGATGTTTGTATTTCTTTCTAACTGTGATGTTTTAGTATTCTAGGCTCTAGGCACATACTACCTCAGATGGGAAGCAATGAAGACTTGTGTTCCAAATTCAGCAGAGAGGTCCATATCTGACTGTGCCAAGTGAGCTCCTTACCTGATCCCTGAGAAAATAGGTCTGGAGTTGTAGGAAAAGATGGCTACATAAAATCCAAGAAAAGTCAATATTCACTATGTTCTTGAGGTGAAGTCTCTATTTGCATTTAGATGAGTATGCAAAAAAAAAAAGCTACACTGAGTGATACAATTGATCTCTACTCTTTTCCAGCCCTATTCAATGACTGTGACAAAAAGGCACACAATAAGCCTGTGAAATGGAAATATTTTATGGTGTTGGCATTGTTAGAAAATTCAGAAGGATCTCAGCTAGATTAAGGGGAGAGGCCTAGAAACAGAGGCTGGGAAAAGAAGAGACAGTCCAGCAGTATTTGTGGCTACCACAATGTAAAGAGTAGCAGGTTAGAAATGCTTTAAATGTAGCCAAATGGGTTATTTAAATAACTTGGTAGAAATTTTGGAATTCATTCCTAACTTCTAAGATTAGGACACCTACCACATTCTGCCACAAAATGTCTTTTCGTGCTACTAGCAGAGTCAGAAGCCTGGCCTAGAAAGGCCATCTGTCTGACTCAGTAGGGTTCTATGAATCAAAGTATTGGTTATATCATTAATTGTTCCTTTCATACATCTAGCATAGAAAAGTATACCCTGCTTGAAGCAATGTAATACAAATGTCCTAATTATATGCCTGAGTGATTTTGATTTGGTTGATTATTATCCACATTGTTGTTTAAGGCTTATTATCTCAATAAGTCTTTTAATGTTAAGTGTATTATGCACAATTCTCCAAGTAAAATTTCATCTCATAGGAAAACTTTCCACTCCCCACCTCCAAGAAATAGTTTGACAATACAGCAAGTATCTCATAATCCTTGGCTTTTTGTCATCCTAGTGGCTAAAGAGTATTTACTCTTTAGTAAGCATGAATACATCCTTACTGTTTAATTGCATATTATGTGTATATATGTGAATACATATATACATACATAATACACATGTACGTGTGTGTGTGTGTGTGTGTGTATTCCTAAAGAGTTTGCCCTTTGGGAATGACTTCCCTTAAACACTACCTCTACCCTAGTTCCTTCTAACTGACTGAAGATAGGGTCAGGCTGCTCTCCTTTAAGATTAAGGGAAAGAAAATCCATATGGAAATCTAATTTCTTCCTTACACCAAATGTTACTCCTATATAAGGTGTCCATGACTCTTCATCCTACATGCCTCTTCCCTTAAGTTCCACACAGGTAGTCTACCCAATATATTGGAGGCCTTTTTTTTTTCATTTGACACTTTGAGGGTACCAATGGAGCCTATCAATTATCTCATACTCTTGAACTATGAACTGCTCATCTTCCTTTTCAAGCATACGGTCCTTTAATGTTATCTTTTACATAGCTTCTCCTTTGTAATTTCTTAGTTGTTATGTTTTACTGGCTATACTTTTATACCAATTTAGCACTTTAAAAACAGATTAACATTTATTGAGCACCTATCTGGCACTGTATTAGGCACTATTGATACAAAGACAAAATGAATCATTCTATTTCTTAGAACTGTGATACAGTGGGGAGAAGGGTGGCAGGCAGCAGAAACACTGAAAATGGCATTAAAGGCTCTTTATTCATTCATTCATTCATTCAGGTTCTTCCGCTAATACTTATGACCTTTGACAAGTAATTTGGTGTCAGTTTCCCCATCATTAAAATGAAGAATTTTGACTAGATGGCTTTGATGTTACTTTTGGCTCTCTATTTATAATATTATGGACATTAAAACTTTTTTTTGTCAACTTACTGCTGGAATCATAATCCTTGAGTCTATATTGTACTTCACCTTTTAACTTCCAAGTTATTCCATTTTTGACATCCTGTACCTATTTTATCCCCCTCCCCACTACTTCCCTTTTAATCCTCTAAAATATGCTTTCCAGCTACTTTCTTTTCCTCTTTACAAACTTACACCTCTTTGTCTCCACCCAAATACTTCTTGTAATGGCATCTCATATCATCAACTAATTTCCCTTTCCTGACCTTCAAAATCTTCTGAAAACCTGGTTGTAAATTGCAGTTCAATGTCCAAACACTACCCTGCTTGTCATATTTTATTTGCCTTTATTGTTCTGTGTTGAATTATCGAGCCCCTGAGCCAGGATTTATACCCTTTAGATGGGAAACAACTTAGAGTCCAAATTGAATGTACTTTATATTTGTAAAATATGAATAATATAGAAAGATGTAAATGTACTTGTCAGTTGTCTAAATCTGCCTTTTCATTTTCCAGTCCCCAGAGCTAAAGGATTAAGTGGGTGTGCATATGAAATAAAACAGATGAGTACTGTCTTAAAGGGACATTTACTGTTGAGGACGAGAATGCTAACATGAGTTCAGCTAATACTAGCTCTCAGACTTTAAAGTTGCTTGTGGAAGCAAAGAAACTATACTGGAATCCAACCTTTCAAGCAACACCAAGGGTTAGCATATTTTAGAAGATCTAATAGCAGCACAGGTAATAACTGGAAAGCACATTTCAGATTGCTAAATTATTATATTTCCTATCAACAACCTTGACCTCAGTGTAATATCATATCTCCTTGGCTTTTGGGTACCACAAGCACAATCTATAAATGGAATGATTGATGAAGCTGCATACCCTATACAGCTGCAAGTTATCCTTAAGCTGACATATTTTTTTTTCCTTGACAAAATATGTGATTGATTGACCTGTAAGTTTTAAATTTCATATATATATATATGCATGTATGTACACATACATACATGCATATATGTATGTATCTATGTATACATATATATGGAGAGAGAGAGAGAGAGAGAAAGAGAGAGAGAGAGAGAGAGAGAGAGAGAGAGAGGAGAGAGAGAGAGAGAAGAGAGAGAGAGAGAGAATACAACTGCTGCTTTTTTAAACTGAGCTCTGAGGAAAGAGAATAGGAAGAAAACGTTAGGGAAAGTGGAATTCCATTCATGATGAGAAATGGAGCCACCTCTATCTTATGTGACCACCTTTTCATGTATTCTCTTTTTAACTAGCAATCTATGAAAACAACAGATATTCTTAGTATTAGTGGACATTTGATTAGGCTGAGGTCTGCCCTGTCCATGTTAATGATCAGTTATGTAGCCCTCTGTATGTGTTTCACTGAATTGATAAAATGGATCATTTTCATTTGCATGATTTAAAAATCTACTCTCTAGCCTCTTACCTTAATTTTTATAGATGTTTCTTTTTAACTTTGAAAAATAGCTCCAAATAATGGAGCATGTCTCATCCCAAAATGGCTTTGAATTTCCTAGTGCAATATCTTGGGAATTAGAATTTCTCTAGTCTTTGATGATGACATAGACTTTAAGGGTAAGAGGATTTCTACCCCCACCTCTTTGCTTTTTGGTCTGATCCTATTCTACAAATTCTTTACACCTATGCCCAGTTGGAGCCCAGGTGCCATGTCTATTGCTTGACTAGCAGCTGTGTCTTTTAAATCATAGCTCATCTATTGAAGAGGGGAAATTTTTAATACATTTTTCAATAAAGAGGATATGTCTAGCAGCTGTATAGGAGCTGATCTCATTCCTTCTCTTTTATCTTACATAACAAGAAGAGTAAAACACTCCACCACAGACTAAAATAATGTTCTCCATCCATGAAACTTTGTAATTCATAATAATCAGAGAATGGGAGAATTCTCTGAAAAGGCATGAACTCTGGGTCCTTTAAAACATTAGTTCTTTTCCTTCAGTATGAAAGAAATTTCAGAGATGGTCATTAAGACAAATTTCAATTTAAGAAATGAGGTAAAAAACAGTCTTTACAATTAAAAGGATAACAATCATAATGAAAAATAATGAAACAACAACAATAATGATACCTTCCATTTGTAGATTGTTTTACAGTTTAAAAGGCACCTTCACATCCATTATCTTAGTTTTGATAATGGATGTGAAAGGTGTCAGAGGTGCCTCAGAGCAAACAGATAAAGATATGAATTAATATATAATGACTGACCTCACAGGCCCTTCATCACAATGAACTGCCTGGAGGGAGAAAAATCTCTTACGTATTGCAACTTCCTTTTTCAAATCAGCTTCAAACAATTTAACATGATCTGTTCTAGAATTAAGAGAAAGGCAATCCACTTCCTTTGGTAGAAAAAAAGGCTCAGGAAGCTATATTTTTTTTGTTTCTATTAGAGGCTTTTATGATATAGGTAATTGGTCACATTCTTACATAATTTTGATTCTTACAATAATTTTTACATAGTTTTGATAGCTTATGCCCTTTCCCTTAGCAAATCCAGTGGTTCAGATAACTGATCATCCACCACTTTACTTCATCTTAGGGAGCTAATTTGATGAAAAGCAAAAGTTATGGGCAAAATATTGATTTTAATGAGAAAGAATTGGAATTCCCTGTGAATACTGTTCATTGTATTCAGTAAGAATGTTTCATCTCATGAATACGCAGTTTTCAGATGAAGAAATTAAAGCTATCAATACCCATATGAAAAAATGTTCTAAATCACTGTTGATTAGAGAAGTGCAAATTAAAACAACTCTGGGGGGCAGCTAGGTGGCACAGTGGATACACCTCCAGCCTGGGATTCAGGAGGACCTGAGTTCAAATCTGATCTCAGACAATTGATACTTACTAGCTGTGTGACCCTGGGCAAGTCTCTTAACCCAATTGCCTAGCCAAAAAAAGGGGTAAAAAAACAAACCAAATAACAACTCTGAGGTAATACCTTACACCAATCACATTAGCAAAAATGACAGAAAAGGAAAGTGATAAGTGATGGAGATGTGAGAAAATTGGAACACTAATGCATTGTTGGTGGAGTTGTCAACTGATCCAATTATTCTGGAGATCGATTTGGAATTATGCCCAAAAAGCAACCAAACTGTGTATGCCCTTTGATCCAGAAATACTACTACTGGTTCTGTACCCCAGAGAGATCATAAAAAAGGGAAAAGGACCCATATGTACAAATATATTTTTATTGCAGCTCTTTGGTAGTGGCAAAGAATTTGGAATTGAATGGATGCCCATCAAAGGGATAATGGCTGAACAAGTTGTGATATATGAATGTAATGGAATACTGTTATTCTATAAGAAATAATGAACAGGATTTCAGAAAAATCTGGAAAGACTTACAAGAACTGATTCTGAATGAAGTGAACAGAACCAGAAGAAAACTGTACACAGAATAGCAACAATGTGTGATGATCAACTATGATAGACTTAGCTCTTCTCAGCAATGAAATATCCAAGAGAATTCCAAAAGACTTGTGATAGAAAATGCTAACTACACCCAGAGAAAGAACTATGAAGTCTGAATGCAGATAGATGCATACTATTTTCTCTTTTTTTGTTTTTTCTTTCTCATGGTCTTTCCCTTTTGTACCCTTCTTTCACAACATGACTGATGTGGAAATATGTTTAACATGATAGTATATGTATAACCTATGTCATATTTCTTGCTCTCTTGGGGAAAGGGGAGGGAAGTGAGGAAGGGAGAAAAATTGGGAACTTAAAATCTTATGAAAATGAATGTTGAAAACTATCTTTACATGTAGTTAGAAAAAATAAAATACTATTAAATATTTTTTAAAATAATGCTTCATTTTGATTTGCAATGTACATAGATTCCATAGATCATTTTCTATCTTTTTTTTTCATTTTCACTCTTCCATATGCCACATGCCAGCTCCTTCCCTGCTTCCTATAAATGTATTCAGGTATCTACTATTGTAAAGGACAGAAGGAAAAGAAGCAAAATAAAATTTTTTTAAAAAAACCCTCCTCTTGCTCCTGTAACTCCCTCAAGCTACCACCCTGTACTGTTCTATCTTTTATTTCTAAACTACTAGAAAAAGAGCAGACAACACTGGCTGCCTAGTCTTGCTCATCACTTACTTCACTCCTACACTCTATTTCTATACCCACCACTCTGCTGAATTGTCCTTTACGATGTTATTAGTTATCTCAGTCATATTCTCTTTCTGTTCTAAGGACTTTGACATAATTGATGAGGTATCCTTTGGGAAATTCTTTGCTCCTTGATGTCTATGCTGCCACTCTCTCTTGATTTTTTTCTTTGAGTTTCCATCCTCTTTTTCACTACTCCTCAGGTCCATCTTTTCTTTCCCCCCCCCTCCTGCTTTCTTTACACCAATATTCTGACTTTATCTCATTTCCCCCCCTCATTTTACTATCTTAGTGACTAATTTCACCCAAATCCATGTTTTGGTTGTCATATCTATTCAGGTGACTCTCTGGTCTCTAGCTCTTGCCCAATTTCTCCCTTGAACTGAGCTTAACATCTCCTATCAGATATCAGCCCTGGATATATCATCAGTGTTTTGTATTACATAGACCAAGAACTGAGCTCATAGCTTCCTGCCAAAACATGTTTCTCTCAGATAGCCTTTTTACAATGCTACAAGTCACCCAGACTTAAACATCAGCACAGTCAATCTTCATCATTCCCGTATTTAACTTTCATGACTTCAGGCATTTGCATGATTTTATTAGTAATCTGTTTTTCACTTTTGTATCAGCAACCATGCACATTTGTGGCTATACATCATTGGTTGGTTGGTTGCTGTCTTTCATTCTCAAAGAGGACCAAAATGACACCACTATGTTAGAGTCAAGTAGTATGTCTGACTGTGGTTGATCAGACCAATATGGGCTTGGAATGGTCTACCACAGGTCAGGTACAAATAATTCACATGAACATTTGGGAGTGGTTTCTCTAAATTTGTGTATCTCATGTTTCTTTTGAGCTACTTCAGTTCTGCTTTGCTCTTTGAGCAAAACACCTTCACTGATGAGGACATGCCATGCTGGGCAGTAACTCCAAAATTCTTAAGAGAGACATTGAGAGTATCTTGTATTGCTTTTTCTGACTACTATGTAGTGCTTGCCCTGTGTGAGTTCTCCATAAAATAGTATTTTTGCAAGTATACATTTGTCATTCAAACAACATGGCCAGCTCATTGCAGTTGTGCTCTCTGTAGTAGAGTTTGAGTGTTTATATGCTTATAATTCTGGGTGACTATAATGCCAGAGTAGGCTCAGACTACCAAATACGGCAGAGAATCTTTGGGAGGAATGGAGTTGGAAACAGCAACAGTAATGGTCACTTACTGCTGAAGACTTGTGCATCTCATAAACTTGTATGCACAGTAGAGAAAAAAAAAAGTAGATGCAAGATGCACACAAGTTTGTAAAGCAGCTGCTTCCTATTAGGCACTTCACTGGTCTTTTTCACCCTGCCATTGTAAAGAGCTCCCTATGCATTTGTTGTATATTTTTATCATTTGCCTTTAAAACTTGAGTTTTGTGTGTTACAATTATGCCCCCAAAGCATACTGCAAAGTCCTTTGGGCTCTAAGCCCAAGTGTGTAAAGTCAGTGATGCATCTTAGTGAGAAAATAAAGATGTTAGATAAACTTTGAGCCCAAATGTCTGCAGATGCCATCAGACATGAGTTTGATATTGACTAATTAATGATTCATTATATCCTAAAAAAGGAGAAAAGTACTAGGGAGGGGAAAAAATGGTTTTCATGTTAGTAATTTTATTTTGTGTACAGCATTTTGCAGGTTGTTTCACGGTTACTGTGTTAGGAAAAGTGCATGTCATCAAAATTAATGTTTTGTTATAAAGAATTGCATGCAGAAAAGTGCATTTTCAGCCATCTCTAGTAAAAGATTACAGTTTTTGGTGGTCATGGGAACCTAACCCCTATTTCTCACAGGTTCAATGCATCAACATTTGCATTTGTTGACTTTCACATCATTTTTTCATGCCAAAAATAGTTGAGGATAATTTGATTCTTTGCTAAAGTTTTCCTTCACTCTTTATATCCTAAGTTGAAAAGGTTTTTTGATTCTCCATCTATTGTATCTTTCTTATCTGTTCCTTTCCTGTCCACTCAAAGTCCTACTACTGCCTCCCTATTAAGTTGGATTTTGGTAATTAACTCCTAACAAGTGTCTCACCACCATTTCTTATTCCAATCTATCCAATCCATCCAATCAACTGCCAAATTAATTGTTTCAATGCCTATGTCTAACCACATCACTTTCCTGTTCAAAATTCTTATTTCTGATATGTTCCTTGTTTCATAAGGATAAAATACAAAATCCTGAGTTTAGCATTTAAGGACCTTCATAATTGGCCACAGAGGCTAGACATCTGTCCTTCAAGTTAGAAAGATCTGGGTTAAAGTCCTGTATCATCCACATATTAACTCTGTGTTCTGTGCAAGTTAATTAACTTCTTGGGAATCCAATGAGTTATCTAAGATCTTATGTTGTAACAATCTGCATAGATGGTGGTTAATTGCTTAACCTCCATGAGGGCTGGCTCTGTTATGGTTTTCTTTATGTATCTCTAGCACTAAGACCATATCTGGCATACAGTAGCTATTTTTAAAATGCATGTTAATTCTTAAAATCTTTCTCTTCCCTTAAGATTTAGCTTACATTCTACTTCAACCATGAAATTTAAAGTAATTACTCTCACCTCAAATTTTCATATAGGACATCATTTGGATCTCAGTTTTAATTTTGTCAAGGTCTAGCACGTATTACACTTATTTGACTCAATTTTGTATATTCTTTATTATACCCTAAATTCTTTGAGGGCAGGGCTATGGTTTTTTCAATCTTTATATGAAAGGCATCATGATATAATGGCTTGAGATTTATTCCAAGAAGATCTGGGTTCAAGTACCACTTCTGACACATATTGGTTATGTGAACCTGGGCAAATCATCTAACCTCTGGGCAACTTGATATTGCCTTGCATAGATGGAGGGAGTTTTACCCAGAATTCTATTTATCAGTGGAATAACAATCTAATCCCTATCTCTAGTGTGCAGTGCCTTTTACATACTGTTTCATATATATGTTGGAAGTACACTGAATTTTTAGTAATGGGAATGTAACAAAAATTAAAATACCAATTTAAATTAGTCTGACCCAATATACCTAAAAGCAAAGTGTAGAGTTTCCCAAAAGTTTTAGGGCAGTTTTAAGTGATTAAATAATTAAAACTGCCCTAACATTTTTGGGACATGTCATAATTTATTTGAGATAAGACAACAATATTGATTGATAAGCACTACCCCAATGCCTCAGTGTGACATGGAGGTAGCCTTGGGTTCTCTGGGCAATAGAACCTAGTTGTACCACATAGAAAAAGGTCTGAATGTTTTTGCAATTTCTATTGTATATATGTCTTGTGTAGACCAGCCTAAGTAGAGGGAGGCTTATCACTGCATTGGCAGAAGAATAATGCATTTTTTTAGGCATAGCAACTTTTGAAAGCCATCTCCTAAATTACAGATGATTTCAATCTATACAGATGGAGGGAGCACCCACACTGACAAGATCGTAGAAAATTAAAGGATTCAAGTAGGAATTAAAAAGCAACCATGTGTTTAATGCCTAAAAAATAAGACTCAGCTTTACAGGGAGGAAGCTTGCTATAGTGAAAATGTACCTGGGGTGAAAGCCAGAAGACCTGGGTTCTGAGTTCAAATTACTAAGATTTTAGTGTTAAATTATCCATGTCTTCATTTCCTCATTTATAAAATGTGAGATTTAGAATTAGCCTAGAAATAATTCTTCCAACTGAAAAATTCTATGATGTTCAACTTCAAAACTTGAGTGATTGCAAATTTCACTGGTGAGATAGTTCCTCCAATTGATGCAGACCTCAATAGACAGGCATTTGGAGCCCACAGGTTAACAATCAGAACCTAGTAGTCACAAGCTCCCTCAACATTTCTAGTCTGGTCCTAAAAGTTATAGACATAAAGTCTATTGCTAAGCCATCCCGTATATCATTTAAATATGAAAAAAACAAATATGGGAGGCAATAAAAATGTATTTATTTTATACACAATTTGGTTTTGTTTTGGGTTTTTTTGGTTGTTTTTTGCTTTTTAGCTCTTTATTCTAGAGGACTGTTTATTAAAAAGCTTTGCCAGAATAACTTTTTATTTGGTGTGAATTGCTAGGAAAACTTGAAACTAGTTTGTCAGAAATTAAATGTATTTATTTTATTGATTGATTGATTGATTGATTGATTGATTTTTTGGCTAGGCAACTTGCCCAGGGTCACACAGCTAGTAAGTGTTATGTGTCTGAGGCTGTATTTGAATTCAGGTCCTCCTGAATCCAGGGCCAGTGCTCTATCCACCGTGCCACCTAGCTGCCCCTCAGAAATTAAATTTAAACTGACGTATTTCACTATGTATGCTGATGAATTCAAGGGGGGACATGTAACTTCAATAACAAAGATCACACCATAACAAAAAATTAGATTAGATACTTTTACAATTATGACTACAGCAACAGTTCTTAATCTTTATATGTAATAGACCCTTTGTTGAAGCTTATGGAAAACTTCTCAGAATAGTGATTTTAAATAAATAAAATAAAATACATAGAATTAAAAAGGAAATAAATTATGTTAAAATACGGTTATTAAGAGAGGACTTCTGGATTTCCACTTCCAGGAGCCAAGATGGTGGAGTGAAAAGATAGTCCCTCTCACTCTTCCCTATCAACCTCTGAAAACCCAGAAAATATCACCCCAGAAAAAAACCTTGGTACAGCAGAACTAGAAGAAAGATGGGGAGCAGCAGTGCAGCAGCCCAGCAAAAGGGTCTCCCAGTGCCTCAGCAAAAATAATGGAGGCAGAACTACAAGGGGCCCCAGGAAGATAAGTACCCTGTGACATTCATCTGAAAGGAGGTGAAGAAAACAACCTAAAGTCTTCCTAAAGCCCTGGCCTTGCTGGTTCCAGCCCAATACCAGGTGAGCTGTCAGAGCCCTGAAGTCTCCAATTGTGAAGAAATCCTGAAGCCCAGGTGGTAGAACAGGCAAACACCAACACCTGGACCTCCAAGTGCCTCAGTGAGGGCAGGGGGAACTGGTGGAAACCAGCTCAGAAAACCACCAGGAGCCTTAACACTTTACCTCAAAGGACTCTCCCAGTGCATTAGCAGAAACAAGGGAGACAATACTGCAGGGGACCCCAGGCAGATAAACACCCTGCAGCACCCATCTAAAAGGAGCTGAAGAAAGCTAAAGGAAAGGGAAAGCAGGCAACCTAGAATTGCCTGAAAGTTCCAGCCTTGCTGATTCCAGCCCAACACAAGGTAAGCTGCCAGAAACCTACATCCTCCAATTACCCTAGCACACAAAGCCAGTGACCAAGACCTAGGCTCCCAACACAAGAAGCTTGGGTCAGTACCCTCTGTTCCCCAGCAGGAGAGCTCAATCTCTTTAAAGGCCAGGGAATAAAGAAACACCATGAGTAAAAAGAAACATGCCATAGATTCATATTATGAGAAGAGTGAAGATCAAGACAGAAATTCTGAAGAGGACAACATTGTCAACAAACCCACATCTGCAACAACAAAAGGGAATATGAACTGGTCTGAAGCCCAAAAAGCCTTCTTAGAAGAGCTCAAGAAGGATTTTAATAGTCAAATGAGAGAGGTAGAAGAGTCCTTCAAAAATACAATTGGCCAATTGGAAAAAAAATACACTGAAGAAAACAAGTCCCTAAAAAACACAATTGGCCAATTGAAGAAGGAAGAAAAACTAACAGAAGAGTACACTGAAGAAAACAAGTCCCTAAAAAACACAATTGGCCAGTTGAAGAAGGAAGTACAAAAACTAACAGAAGAAAACAATCTGTTAAAAACTAGAATTGGACAAATGGAAACTAATGTCTCTATGAGAGAGCAAGAATCAGTCAAACAGAAACAAAAAAATGAAAAAATAGATGAAAACATAAAATACCTCATCAGTAAAACAACCGACCTGGAAAATCGATTCAGGAGAGACAATTTAAAAATTATTGGACTACCTGAAAATCATGATGAAAAAAAGAGCCTGGACAGTATCTTTCAGGAAATCATAAAGGAAAACTGCCCTGAAGTCCTAGAACCAGAAGGGAAAATAACCATAGAAAGAATCCACCATCACCACCTGAAAGAGATCCCAAATTGACAACGCCAAGAATATAATAGCAAAATTCCAAAATTACCAGATGAAATAGAAGGTGCTGCAAGCAGCCAGAAACAAACAATTTAAATTTCATGGAACCACAGTCAGGATTACACAGGACCTTGCCGTAAGGCAAATGAGCTTGGAATGCAGCCAAGGATCAATTACCCAGCAAAAATGAGCATCATTTTTCAAGGGAGGAGATGGATATTCAACGAAATAGGAGACTTCCAAACTTTCCTGATAAAAAGACCAGAGCTCAACAAAAAATTTGATCTTCAAGTACAGGACTCAAGAAGGACTTAAAAAGGTAAATGGGACAGAAAGATACAATATGTTGTTAATAAGGGGGGGGCTGTTTAAACCCCTACAAGGGAATATGAGACTTGCAACCCTTGAGAACTGTATTGTTATTACACCTTGTTAAAGGAGTATACATAAATGGGTGGATATTAGTTGACTTTGATGTAATGATAAAAAAAAATCTAATCAAGTGGGTTAAATGGATCCAAATAAGTGGATCAATCTGATCTTAGAAAATGTACTGAGAAAGGAGGAGGCAGACAAGGGTAAATTACATTACAGGAAAAGACACAAAATCCTATTACAGCAGAGGGAAAGAAGGGAGGGGGGAGCATTGTTTGAACCTTACTCTCATCAGATTTGGCTCAAGAAGGGCATAATATAATCAGTTAGGTATAGAAATCTAACTTGCCCTATAGGCAGTAGGAGGGAAAAGGGGAAAGAAAAGGGAGGGGGGAAAGAGGGGGGAAGAAGGGAGGGAAGAAGCAGTAAGAGTAAAGGGGAAGAAAAGGGAAAGGGATAATAAAAGGGAGGGACTGAAGGAGGCAGTGGTCAAAAGCAAAACACTCGTGAAGGGGGAAAGGAAAAAGGAGAAAGAAAAGCATAAATAGGAGGGGGAAAGGATGGAGAAAAAGACACAGATAGTAATCATAACTGTGAATGTGAATGGGATGAACTCTCCCATAAAATGGAAATGGATTGCAGAATGGATTAAAAACCATAATCCTACAATATGTTGTTTACAGGAAACACATTTGAAAAAGAGTGACACATACAGGGTAAAGGTAAAAGGCTGGAGCAGAATATATTATGCGTCAGCTGAAGTAAAAAAAGCAGGGGTAGCAATCCTGATCTCAGACAAAGCAAAAGCAAAAATAGATCTAATCAAAAGAGATAAGGAAGGAAACTACATCCTGCTAAAAGGCACCATAGACAATGAAGTAATATCATTACTAAACATATATGCACCAAATGGTATAGCATCCAAATTCTTAGAGGAGAAGTTCAGGGAGTTACAGGAAGAAATAGACAGCAAAACTATACTAGTGGGGGACCTGAACCTCCCCTCTCGCACTAGAAATCTAACCACAAAATAAACAAGAAAGAAGTTAAGGAGGTGAATAGAACATTAGAAAAGTTAGGTATGATAGACCTCTGGAGAAAACTGAATGGGGATAGAAAGGAATATACTTTTTTCTCGCAGTACATGGCACATACACAAAAATTGACCATGTACTAGGGCATAAAAACCTCACAATCCAATGCAGAAAGGCAGAAATATTAAATGCATCCTTTTCAGATCATGACAATAAAAATTATATGTAATAAAGGGCCATGGAAAGATAGACTAAAAAATAATTGGAAACTAAATAATCTAATCCTAAAAAATGATTGGGTCAAACAACAAATCATAGAAACAATCAATAATTTCATTCAAGAGAATGACAATAATGAGACAACATACCAAAACCTATGGGATGCAGGAAAGCAGTTCTTAGGGGAAGTTTTATATCTCTAAATGCTTACATAAATAAAATAGAAAAAGAGGAGATTAATGAATTGGGCATACAACTAAAAAAACTAGAAAAAGAACAAATTAAAAATCCTCAACTAAACACCAAATTAGAAATATTGAAAACCAAAGGAAAAATTAAAAATTGAAATTAAGAAAACTATTGAACTAATAAATAAAACTAAGAGCTGGTTTTATAAAAAACCAATAAAATAGATAAACCTTTGGAAAAAAAAAAAGAAAGAAGAAAACCAAATTACTAGTATCAAGAATGAAAAGGGTGAAGCTACCACCAAGGAAGAGGAAATTAAAACAATAATTAGGAATTATTTTGCCCAACTATATGCCAACAAATTTGACAATCTTAGTGAAATGGATACATATTTACAAAAATATAAATTGCCCAGATTAACAAGAGGAAGTAAAATACTTAAATAACCCCATCTCAGAAAAAGAAATTGAACAAGCCATTGATGAACTCCCTAGGAAAAAATCTCCAGGGCCAGATGGATTTACATGCGAATTCTATCAAACATTTAAAGAACAATTAATTCCAATACTATATAGACTATTTGGGAAAATAGGTGAAGAAGGAGTCTTACCAAATTCTTTTTATGATACAAATATGGTGTTGATACCTAAACCAGGAAGAGTCAAAATAGAGAAAGAAAATTATAGACCAATTTCTCTAATGAATATAGATGCAAAAATTTTAAACAAAATACTAGCAATAGATTGCAGCAACTTATCACAAGAATAATACACTATGACCAGGTAGGATTTATACCAGGAATTCAGGGCTGGTTCAATATTAGGAAAACTATCAGCATAATTGAGCATATCAACATCAAAACCAACAGAAACCACATGATCATCTCAATAGATGCAGAAAAAGCTTTTGATAAAATACAACAACCGTTCCTATTAAAAACACTAGAAAGCATAGGTATAAATGGAATCTTCCTTAAAATGATGAATAGCATCTCTCTAAAATCTTCAGCAAGCATTATATGTAATGGGGACAGGCTAGAAGCATTTCCAATAAGATCGGGGTGAAACAAGGATGTCCATTATCACCACTGTTATTCAATACTGTACTGGAAATGTTAGCTTTAGCAATAAGAGAAGAAAAAGAAATTGAAGGCATTAGAATAGGCAAAGAAGAAACAAAGCTATCACTCTTTGCAGATGACATGATGATATACTTAAAGAATCCTAGAGAATCAAGTAAAAAACTCCTTGAGATAATAAACAACTTTAGCAAAGTTGCAGGCTATAAAATAAACCCACATAAATCATCAGCATTTCTTTTTCTTTTTTTTCCCCCCTCTTCATTATTTATTATGTAATTAACAAAAAGTCTGGAGGACCAGAATTTAGAGTTGAAAATTTTTCTCCCTTTTTCTCCCCCCCACCGCAAGATGGCGCACAATCTGACATAGGCTTTACATTTACATACCCATTAAACATATTTTCACATTAGTGAAGTTGTAAGTAAAAATTAAAACCAATAGGAGGAACCATCAAAAAGATGAAACAAAATTCAATTTAAGGTCAAATTAAGTGCGAGCGATTCGACTTCCATAGTTCTTTCTTTGGATGTGGACAGCATTTTCCATCCCGAGGCCTCTGGAGATGTCTTAGATCCTTGTAATGCTGAGAAGGGTTCAGTTTAACATTCGTAGTCATTGCATAATGTGGCTGCTATTGTATACAAAGTCCTCTGGGTTCTGCTCACTTCACTCAGCATAATCATCAGCATTTCTATATATTACCAACAAAGCCCAACAGCCAGACAAAGAAAGGGAAATCCCATTTAAACTTACTGTAGATATTACAAAATATTTAGGCATCAGCCTCCCAAAAGAAACCCAGGAATTCTATGAACACAATTACAAAACACTTTTCACACAAATAAAATCAGATCTAAATAATTGGAAAAACAGAAGTTGCTCATGGGTAGGCCGAGCTAATATAATAAAAATGACAATCCTACTTAAGTTAATTTACTTATTCAGTGCCATACCAATCAAACTACCAAAAAATTATTTCATACAGTTAGAAAAAATAATAACAAAATTCATTTGGAAAAACAAAAGGTCCAGAATATCAAAGGAACTAATGCAAAGAAATGCAGGTGAAGGTGGCGTAACAATTCCAGATCTTAAATTGTATTATAAAGCAGCAATCATCAAAACTGCTTGGTACTGGCTAAGAAATAGGGAGGTGGATTAGTGGAATAAGTTAAATATGCAACACACAGTAGTCAATAACTATAGTAATCTATTATTTGATAAACCCAAAGACCCCAGCTTCTGAGATAAGAACCCACTCTTTGAAAAAAAAACTGCTGGGAAAACTGGAAAAGAGTATGGCAGAAACTAAGCATAGACCCAAGTCTCACACCATATACCAAAATAAATTCAAAATGGGTTCATGACTTAGATATAAAGGCTGATACCATAAGTAAACTGGGAGAACAAGGAATAGTTTACCTATCAGATCTATGGAGAACAGAAGAATTCATGACCAAACAGGAGATAGAGAACATTATGAAAAGCAAAATGGATAATTTTGATTACATTAAATTGAAAAGTTTTTGCACAAACAAAGCCAATGCAACTAAGATTAGAAGGAAAGTAGAAAATTGGGAAAGAATTTTTACAACCAGTCTCTCTGATAAAGGCCTCATTTCTAAAATATACAGAGAATTAAGACAAATTTATAAGAACCCAAGCCATTCCCCAATTGATAAATGGTCAAATGATATGAACAGACAGTTCTCAGATGAAAAAATTAAGCCATCTATAGTCATATAATGGTCTAAATCGTTATTGATTAGAGAAATGCAAATCAAAACAACTCTGAGGTACCACATGACACCTATCAGATTGGCCAACATGACAAAAGAGGAAAATGATAAATGTTGGAGAAGATGTGGGAAAATTGGAACACTAATACATTGTTGGTGGAGTTGTGAAATGATCCAACCATTTTGGAGAACAATTTGGAACTATGCCCAAAGGGCTACAAAAATGTGCATACCCTTTGATCCAGTAATAGCACTTCTAGGGCTATATCCCAAAGGGATCAAACAAATGGGAAAAGGACCCATATGTACAAATATATATATATAGCGGCTCTTTCTGTGGTGGCAAAGAATTGGAAATTGAGAGGATGCCCATGAATTGGGGAATGCCGAGCAAGTTTGGTATATGAATGTAATGGAATACTATTGTGCTATAAGAAATGATGAACAGGCTGACTTCAGAAAAACCTGGAAAGACTTATATGGTCTGATGCTGAGTGAAGTGAGCAGAACCAAGAGGACATTGCACACAATAACAGCCACGTTACGCAATGACTAAGGTTGTTAAACTGAACTCTTCTGAGGATTACAAGGATCTAAGACATCTCCAGAGGCCTTGGGATGGAAAATGCTGTCCACATCCAAAGAAAGAACTATGGAAGTTGAATTGCTATCACTTATTTTTACCTTCTGTTGAGTTTTATTTCATCTTTCTGATGGTTCCTATTGGTTTTAATTTGTACTTACAACTTCATTAATGTGAAAATATGTTTAATAGGAATGTAAATGTAAAGCCTATATGAGATTGTGCACCATCTTGTGGAGGCTGGGGGGGAGGAAGGGGGAGAAAAGTTTTCAACTCAAAAGCATACAGAAGCGATTGTTGATAAATCAAAATAAATTAATAAAAATTTTTTAAAAAGAGAGGATTTCTAGGAGCTAAGATGGCATAGTAAACAGTAAATTGATGTAGCTGTCCTATACTCACCTCCAGATGATTGTAAAATACCAACCCCCCTAATCCTAGAACAGTAGAAACAGCAATAAGACAGGGGGAAACAATCTTTTAGCCCAAGAAACTTGGAAGATCTGGTAGAAAGGTCTGTCTCACTCAGGTAAAAAAAAAAAAAACAAGCACAGTCTAGCACTGGAAGCATCCCAGCAAATCAGCAGCAAGCCCCACCTCAGCAAACTAGCAGGAGATTCTGAACCACAGTGTGGTATGTTAAGCAAACACCAACACCAGGACCTCCCACATACCTCAGCATAGCCAGGGAATGGAAGAGACATACTCCAGCTCTGAGAACCACCACTTGTTTCAGGGTAGCCCTGAGCAAACAAGCATACTCCAGAGGCCAGACCTCCATATGCTTCAGTACAGCCCCAGGTAAACAGGCATCCTACAGCAGACAGACCAACATGTGCTTCAGCATAGCCATGGGCAAACTGGCTCCAGAAGGCAAGGACCCCCCCCCAAAGAAATGCAGAAACATCCCACTGGTCTCAGCACACACCTGATACCACCACTAGGACCCCAGCTCAGATGAAGTAAGCTGCCAGACTCCTACAGCTTTCAGAAGCACCCCCCGCCATCAGCACGGCATCAAACACACAGGTCCCCTGTGGATCTCAGGGCAACATCGGTGCAGCGCCAGTAAGCAGCCAGGACCTGCAACCTCTGGCACAAGAAGACTGAGACAGTGCCCCTTCCACCTGAGAGCAGAGCTCAAATTAAAAAAAAAAAAGCAAACAACAACAACAAAAGAATCTGACCATAGAAAGTTATTATGGTGACAGAAAACATCAAGAGGCAAACTCAGAAGAGAACAACAATGTCAAAACACCGATGGGCAAAACCCCCCAAAAAAATGGGAAGTTGTCTCAAGCCTAGAAAGAACTCATGGAAGATCTCAAAAGGGAGCTTAAAAATCATATTAGAGAGGTGGAAGAAAATATGGGAAAAGAAATGAGAGTAATGCAGGAGAATTTTCAAAAAAGAGTGAACAGCCTGGGAAAAGAAAACAACTGCTTAAAAATTAAAATTGGCCAAATGGAAAAGGAGATTCAAAAATACACTGAAGAAAACACCTCCTAAAAAGTACAATTGATCAAATGGAAAAGAAAGTAGAAAAGCTAATTGAGGAAAGCAACTCCTTAAAAGTTAGAATTGGGCAAA
This sequence comes from Phascolarctos cinereus, assembly GCF_003287225.1. Taxonomy (NCBI): domain Eukaryota; kingdom Metazoa; phylum Chordata; class Mammalia; order Diprotodontia; family Phascolarctidae; genus Phascolarctos; species Phascolarctos cinereus. Next base: position 178,702,220 of record NW_027556180.1, on the reverse strand, counting down.
TACAAGCTAATGACACTATAAGATACCAAGAATCCACCAAACAAATTCAAAAGAATGAAAAAATAGAAGAAAATGTAAAATACATCATGGGAAAAACAATTGACCCAGAAAATAGATGCAGAAGAGAAAATGTCAGAATAATTGGACCACCTGAAAGCCATAATCAAAAGGAGGGTCTGGACAGCATCTTTCAAGAAATGATCAAGGGAAACTTCCATGATGACCTGGAACCAGAGGGCAAAATAGGCATTGAAAGAATTCACTCATCAACTCAGGAAAGAGGTCCCAAAATAAAAACCTCGAGGAACATAATACACAAATGTTATAATGATCAGATCAAGTTAAAAATACTACAAGTGGCCAGAAAGAAACAAATCAAGGAGACACGATAAGTATCACACAGAATTTGGCAGCTGCAACATTAAAGGGATCAGAGTTCATAGGACACGATATTCTGGAAGGCAAAAATCACTTGCCCAGCACAATTAAGCATAACATTCCAAGAGAAAAAAAAATGGCTATTCAATGAAATAGAAAGATTTCAAGCTTTCCTGAGAAGATCAGAATGGAAGAAAACAAACAAACAAACAAAAAAAGATCTCCAATATCAAGGCCCAAAAGAAGCCTAAAAAATGTAAGGAATTCAATAGAGCTGAACTGTATGAGAAGATGATACCTGTAATTCTTAAAAATTGTATCATTTACAGTACAGCTAGAAAAAAATGCATAGGCAAGTGGGTATGAGTACTATGTGAATTTGAGGGGAATGACATAAAAGCAATTAAGGGATGAGAAAGAGAAGTACAATGGGTGCAGAAGGAAAGGAGATGTAAAATAGGATAAATTATTTCACATGAAGAGGCATGAAAGACATTACAATGGAGGGGAAGATGGATGAGTGGGTGATGGACATTCCTTGAACCTTCCTCTCATCAATATTGGCTCAAAGAGGGAATAATATACACAATCAGTTGAATATAGAAATCGATCTTACCCAACAGGAGAGTAGGAGGGTAGGAGGGTAAGTAAAGGGGAAGGGGGTAAGGACTTACAGAGACAGAGCAAACCAGGGGAGGTAGCTGACAGAAGCAAAACACTAGTGAGGAGGGAAAGGGTGAAAGGAGAGAGAAGACAAACAGGAAGAAAAATAAGATGAAGGGAAATACACAGTTACTAATCATAACCATGAATGTGAATGGGATGAACTCTCCCATAAAAAAAAGAAATGAATAACAGAGTGGATAAAAACCAGGCTCCTACAATATGTTATTTGAAAGAAATGCAGTTTAAACACATTCACACACAGAATAAAGGTAATAATGCTCCAGCTGAAGTATATATAAAAAAGTGGGGGTAGCAATCTTGATCTCAGACAAAACAAAAGTAAAAATAAAACTAATTAAAAGAGATGGGGGGCAGCTAGGTGGTGCAGTGGATAGAGCACCGGCCCTGGATTCAGGAGGACCTGAGCTCAAATCTGGCCTCAGACACATAACACTTACTAGCTGTGTAACCCTGGGCAAGGCACTTAACCCCATTGTCTAGCAAAACCAAAAAACAAACAAACAACTAAAAAAAAAGAGATAGGGAAGGAAACTACATCTTGCTAAAAGTTACCATAGACAATGAAGTAATATCAATACTAAACATATATGCACCAATTGAAATAGTATCCAAATTCTTAAAGGAGAAGTTACATGAGTTACAGGTTCATGGACAAACAAGAGATAGAGAGCATTACAAAATGTAAAATGGATAACTTTTGAGTATATTAAATTAAAAAGCTATTGCACAAAAAACCCTAAAGCAACCAAGAAATCTGGGAAACAATATAGCAAATTTCTTTGATAAAGGCCTCATTTCTCAAATATATAGAGAGCTAAGTTAAATTTATAAGAGTACAAGCCACCCCCTAATTGATAAATGGTCAAAGGATACAAACAGGCAGTTTTCAGGTGAAGGAATTAAACTCTCTCTAAGCTTAAGAAATGCTCTAAATCTCTTGTAACTTGAAAATTGCAAATTTAAACAACACTGAGGTACAACCTCACACCTATCAGATTAACTAATATGACAAAAAAAAAAAAGAAAATGATAAAAGTTGGAGATGTGGGAAAATTGGGATGCCAATTCCCAATGGAGTTAAGAGCTGATCCAACCATTCTGGAGAGCATTTTGGCACCATGACCAAAGGGCTATAACACTGTGCATACTCTTTAACCCAGTAATATCACTACTAGGTCTGTATCCCAAAGAGATTGTTAAAAAGAAAAAGGGAAAAAAAGGAACAGCACCCACATATACAAACATTATTTAAAGCACCTCTTTTTACAGTGGCCAAGAATTGGAAATTGAGGGGATGCTCATCAATTGGGGAATGGCTGGACAAGTTGTAGTATATGAATGTAATGGAATACTATTGTGCTGTAAGAAATGATGAGCAGGTGGACTTCAGAAAAACCTGGAAAGGCATGTTTGAACTGATGGAAAGTGAAATGAGCAGAGCCAGGAAAGCATTGTACACAGTATTAGCAACATTGTGTGATGATTAATTATGTTGATCTCAGCAACACAACGATCCAAGACAAATACAAAAGACTTACAAAAGAAAATGCTATCCATATCCAGATGAAGAACTGATGGATTCTGAATGCACATTTAAGCATACTTTTTTTCACTTACTTTATTCTTTTTCATGTTTTATTTTCCTTTTGATCTGTTTCTCCTTTAACAACTGTGATTAATATGGAAATAAGTGTTATGTGATAGCACATGCATAACCTACATCCAATTGCCTACCATTTTAGGAATAGGAGAAGGGGAAAGAAAATTTTGGAACTTAAAATCAAAATCTCAAAATGAATGCTAAAATAGTCTTGATATGTAATTGACAAAAAATACTATTAATTTAAAAATACAGTTATCAAAATATTTTAAAGAAAAAAGTACATAAATCACAGAAACCCTGGGCATTTTTAGTCAAACCAGATATGCAAAATGTTACAAAAGATAAAATAGATAAATTTGATTATTTGAAATTGAAAAGCTTTTGCATGAAGAAAATCAGTTCAGCTAGTATAAGAAAGGGAAGTGCCACTTGAGAGGGACTAATCTTTTCATTAAATTGCTGATTGAGTTTTGTACATACATATGCATAAGTGCATGTATTCTGTATGTTATATATGTATATGTGTATATGAATATATGTGTATACATATACTTTCTCTCTCTCTCTTTCTCTCTCTCTCTCTCTCTCTCTCTCTCTCTCCTCTCTCTCTCTCTCTCTCTTTCTCTCTTCTCTGAATTTCATTTAGCAGGCATTTTAATAGCTACCTATTGCAACTTATGACCAGAAAGAATTTTATAATACACTTGATAACTGGTCTGACTGCTGTTCTTTAATGATAATACCTTTTCTCTATTGATTATTTCCCATTTATCCTGTATATTTCTTGTTTAATTTTGAGGGGGAAAGAGGGAGAGACAGAGACAGAAAGACAGAGAGAGATAAGCAGATACGGATCTATCCTACCTAAAATTTTTAGTTAAAAGATGTTAACACCTGGTTAAAGAAAACATGGCAAATGAAATCCTAACTTCCTCCAAAGCTCAGTTCAAGCACTGCGTAAGGATATCCCTAATTCCCTATGCTCCCATTGACCTTATATTCACTTTGGATAGATTTTGTATCCTCTTATTTTGTTTCGCCCTTTAGAATGCAAGGTTCTGGAAGGCAGATTATTGGTTTCCATCTTTGTTTTCTCAGTGGCATACAACAGGTAGTTAATGGATGCTTAGTGAATGATTGAGGCATGTGCTTAAATATAAGGCCCTTAAAAATGATGAATCTGGAAAATTCAGAGAAGAAGCAATAGATATGAAATGGTACCAAGGAAAGTAAGAATAATTAGTAAAAACAATATATGTAATACTTTCCAAAATGTAAATAGAAAGAAAAATGATATGATAAAATTGAACACCACGTAAATAAAATGACTAACTTTGACCCCATAGAAGAGTGAGAAATGCACATTCCTACTTTTATTATAAAAGCAGAGAACTATCCCTGTAGATCCATTACATCTACTATCAGATACAGTCCGTATTGGTTGTTTTTGTTTGTTTGTTTTTGCTAAACTGCTTTTTTCTCCTGTTTTGACAAAAGTAAGAGTGGGAAGAGGTATTATATTTTTCAAAGAAAGGTGTCCTCCCACAAGTAAGTTTGGAGGAAAAACAAATGAAGAAGAAAGTCATAGTGGGAATGTTGCTCAAATTTTTCAAAATTGGGATGTGACATACCGTATGTATACATATATATGTATGTATGTATGTATCCACATACATACATACACACATATATGTATATTTACGTATAGTATACTGCATATAATCATACAGTGTTGGAAGTGGGAGATTTTATTAAATAGTTCTTTATTTCCAAATAGAGTGATAAACTCAAAATAGGGAGTTCCCCTCTCCTGGACTCCAGTTAGCCTGGCTGAGTGACTAGCCAGGCTATGTGCCAGGCACTGTAGTAAGTACTGGAAATGCAAAGAAGCGTAATGTTAGTGTCTGTTCTTACAGAACTCACAGTCTAATGGTAGAGACAACATGAAAAACAATATGGTTTGTACAAAGTAAATTGGGGAGAAGGCACTAGGATTAAGTGGGACTACTTACTGAGTATGTCATGAAGGGGTTCTTTCCAGGTATAGTAGGAGAAACTATCCACTGAGATCCCTCCTAACTCTGAAAATTTGTGTTTCTGTGAAGTGAATTCCACAACTGAGAAAGAAAGATAGTTATTAAAATAAAGATACCATCATTTGACAAAAAGTGAGGATTTGATAAATTAATTTCTGGGAATGATCTTTGTGAGAATTTGCAATCTCTGTAAGGAGGATTCAAAAGTAACTGGTCTAAATAAGGACATAATAAGTAACCCCACTCTCCTCTGCATAGGGAATAATCTACATGCCTTTCTTGTTGCTTTCAATCATTGTTCATTATTTTTGCTTTTTTTTTTAAAGCGTGCTCTTTTAAAATTCTAGGTATCCAAAACCTAATGCAATTTCAAAGTAAAATTATAGCATTAGTTGATATAGCATAAAGTCATAATATTTTCCATACTATTTTCCTTTCCCTTATTAATATAACCATCAGCCTATTAGCTTTAACTGCTGCTAAAGATCGAGCAGATGTCTTCAATGAATACTTCCATCCATAATTACTCCTCAGTTTTTCCTGAGAACTTGAACTAATTCTGAGCTTACCAATGTGTATGAAAAGTTTAAATGATTTCTCCCCAGATGCATTACCTTTTTCTTATCTACATTAAATTCCATCTGTCATTATGTTGCCTAGTCTCCTACTTTGATTAGAACCTTCTGGAGTTGTTCACAATCTTTGTTAGCTTTTTTTTTCTTTTACTAGCCTAAATAATCTCACAGCATTTTATAGAATAACTTTTTAACAGTTATGACTTTTTACCAGGCTTGCCTTTATATAGATTTGCAATTATTATAGTATATGCATGGTAATTTGTTAAGTGTAATGCTTTAGCAATGGGAAAACATAGTCATTTAAAGGGAGAAGCACGAAAAACTTAAGAAGAAATAAATACAAGTTTGGAAAACTTTTTATGGGCACTATACTAAAAATTGAAGTAAAGAAACTAGCCATTTTATCTTTGCTTCATGGTGTTGTGTTAACAATTATATGTTGCAGAATTAATATTATCTATTACAGAATTATGCTACCCAGAGAGACAGCATGGTGTGATGGAAAAAAAATGAGTATGGAGTTAGAGGACTTTGTCTAGAATCCTAATTCTGCTACTGACCAACTTTATGAACTTGGTTTCTCCATTTGTAAAATCAGGAGTGGACTAGATAATCATAGAGATTCCTTCTATCTCTAAATTCTCTTTAAAAAGTAGATTTTCCAACTATTTCATATGTATGTGTATGAAGACTAACCTACTATACCCTAGCATCTGTATTTTCCAGATTATAAAAAAATTTAAAAATTGAAGGACAAAGATTGAGAATTATCCTTTGAAATTATTCCACGTAAAGAGTATAATCCTCGGATGATGGAAAGGGACAGAATTAAATTATATGTCACCCTGTGAAAAATGCAGAATTAAATGAGGAGGCATTGTCTGAATACCTTTTGGCAGGGAAGCCACTGGTAGAAGGATGTGGAAATTAAGTCTTAGGACAGCAATATATATTTTAGCTCCCTCAACTAGAATCAAATGCCAAACAAATATTTATAGTTGTGGAATAATGGATTCAAACTAAGATCTAGTGAAAAACTTAGAAGTCACTAAATATATATAGAAATTCTTTACATAGCATCAATGACACCATCTAGGCTCTGTTTTCATACCTCCAGCAATAGGAAGTTTAATGTCAAGGGGCAGTTATGGGGTTATTGGACAACTCTACTAGTTTAAGATTTCTTCTTCCTATTGGGGAACTGTAATGCCTACTCACTGGAATTGACTCTGCCTTTTGGATCAATAAAGACTAAATCTAATCTAGGGGTGGAGAACCTGTGGCCCTCTAAGTCCTCAAGTGCGGCCCTTTGAATCCAAACTTCACAGAACAAATCCCCTTAACAAAAGGATTTCTTCTATAAAGTTTGGACTCCGTCAAAAAGGCTTCACCCAAGGACCTAGAAGGCCACATGAGACCTCAAGGCCATAGGTTCCCCACCCCTGGAATCCATCTGGCACATGACAGACCTCTGTGTATTTGAAGATAGGTATCTTGTCTCACATTAAATATAGTTTGAAAGCTAAGCCATATGAGCACCATTTGAGGAAACTAGCTGTATTTAAGATGGAATGGAAGTTTAAATGCTGCCAGCTCTCAAATGATGCTTATATGATTTAGCTTTCAAACTCATCATAATCCTAACCACTCTCCTTTGGACATCTTACAACAATAAATCAGTCATTTCAAGAAGCATTTATTAATTGCTTACTGTGTGGGAGGCACTGTGCTAAAGTTGCGGACATCAAGAAAGGCAAAAACAAACAAACAAACAAAAACATGATCCTTACTCTCAAGGAGATCATATACTAATGGGGAGCTCAATATGCACATAACTATGTGCATAGACAATACATATGGTGTAAATGGAAGGTAAATTTAAAAGGAATAGACTGGATGAGGGTGATATGGAAAGATGGACCAAGGAAAACCTCATGCAGAAGGTAGATTCTGAGCTGAGTTTTGAAGGAAGCCAAAGAAGTAAGAGTTGAAGGTAAAGAAGGAAATCATTCTAGGTATGGCAGCTAGCCAATGCAAATGTGCTATCAGATGGAATGTTTTATGTGAGGAACAACAAATAAGCTGGTATAGCTGGATTGAAGAGTGTGTGTATGGGGAGTAAAGCACAAGATGACTGAAAAGGTATGGAGGGTCCAGGGAGTAAAGGGCCTTAAATGTTAAACAGGATTTTATGTTTGATCCTAAAGCTAATAAGGAGTCACTAGAATTTATTACATATATGTGGTGGGGGAGGGTCACAGAGTGGTTGAAATGTTCAGATCTATATTTTGGAAATATAAGTAGCAGCTAAGGAAATGATGGAATTATGTTCGAAGACACTTGAAGCAGGGAGAGGAATTCTAAGGCAATATTGACTTGAGATCAATTTTGTTCAACTATTGTCTCCAGATGTGGGCAAAATGCTAGAAGTGGTTAGACTACTGCAGAATACAATGTGACTATTACTTCCCTAGATGTAGGCTCTTTAGTTTTGTTTATCTATCTGAAATTTTCATTGGCTTCTTTGCTTTTGTTGTTGTTCAGTCATTTTTCAGTCGCGTCCAACTCTTCACGTCCTCCTTTGGGGTTTCCTTGGCAAAGATACTGGGTGGTTGACCATTTCCTTCTCAAGCTCATTTTACAGATGGGAAAACTGAAGAAAACAGGGTTAAGTGACATGCCCAGGGTCAGTGTCTCAGGCCAGATAGATAGAGTATGGGGCCTAGAATCAGGAAGTCTCATCTTCCTGTGTTTAATCTACTTAATCTAGAAGACTTGGATTAATCTACCTAGCTACACCCATCTATTTGAGGTTGTAGCCAACTAGAAGTTCCCTTCTTTTATTGAACCATATTCATGTTGAGTGTACCTCAATGCATATTTGCACAATTTGTGTTTTCAACTTAAACACAGGATTTAACATTGATCCCTGTCAAAATTGACTGCTTTATAAATTATCTATTCAACCGTGATCTCAAAAGTGAGCTTTCTTTTACAGATTCATATCACAAGTTAACTTTTCATTTGACATCCAAAGTAGGGGATTCTGTTGTAGTATTTGTATACTTTGGAACAAGTTTGTCTGTATTTTGTGTTTTTAAATTTACATTTTCTAATTTGAATCTAATTACCTGGAGAAGAGAGGGTATGGGTCAGGATCAAGAAGCCATTGCTGGCATGTATATGGGTTCCACAGATTATACGTATTTAGGAGTCTGAATTTGAATAGAGTACCTCTTACTCATCTACCTGCCTTCTATCTCCTTCACAGTTCTAACAACCCAGCCCCAAAACCAGAATCTTCCCCTGGACTCTAAAATGCAGGACCTCAGTCTGATTTCTGTCCTTTACTGTAACTAACAGACAAATATGGTCATATATTTGGAGCTTGAGATTGAGAAGGTGGTGGAATCTATTTCCTTACAGAACTATTTTCTGACTGGTGTCTCTTTCCCCAACCAATGCATGAATGCAAACACACACACACACACACTCACACACATACACACACACACACACACACACACACACACACACTTTTTTATTTCATACTGTGTATATGGCAGTACACTTAGTATTTACTTACATATTAAGAAATATTTTTGACATATATGATATTGCTAGTAGTAACATGGTTAATTACCTTTAAGAACCTGGAGAATAACAAATGTAGCCAGAATGTCAAACAAAACCACTCTTTCCCCAAATGCCACGGTCAAGGTTACTTCAAGTTAACTTGAAATTGACAAGATAGAGGGAAAAAACTGAAGAATTACATTGTGAGATATAGACTCCTTTTCCTATGCTAAAAAGTATTAAAGAATGAAATCTGAAAAGTTTGGCCCATCTAGTCTTGATTTTTCTTAGGATTAAAAGAGGCCTGTGAAATATAACAAACAACAGCAATCAATCCCTACTAGCTCTCCCTGCCTACATTCAGTGAAAATGTTTCCAAGAATTACCAAGTAAGAGAAATTATATTACTTATTTCCATTTGTTTTAAAGAAAATCCAGCATAATAGCTAGAGTTCTGGACTTGGAATGAAGATGACCTGGGTTTGAATTTCACTTCAAAAACTATCTGTGTGAACATGGGTAAGCCCCAGCTTCTTTATCTACAAAATGGAGATATATGAAGCACCCACCTTCCAGGGTTGTTGTGAATATCTAATGAGATGGTGTGCATACTCCCCCACACACTCCATATGTGTGTGTGTGTATTGCTTTGCCAACCTTAAAGTGATACATACATACACATATGTACGTATGTATGTATGTTAAATATTATTATAAAATCATTGCTTGCGTGCTAGAAGAAATGTTAGAGACTATTGAGTGCAACTCTTTCATTTTACAGATGATGAAATTGAGGCTTGGATAAGTTAAGTGATGTGCCCAGGGATACAGAGCTAATACTATAAGTATCTGCAGCAAGATTTGACTAAAGTTCATTATATCACAGTGCCTCTTATAGGAAAACAAAACAAATAAACAAACAAAAAACCCCACCTTGTTGCTATCTAATAGCTAACAATGAACAAGTGTTTATTAGGATCAAACATAAAAATCCTCTGGCCCCTTCCTACCTTTTTAGTATTCTTACACCTTATTCTCCTCTATCTACTTTATGACCAGTGACTCTTGCTTCCTTGCTGTTTCTTTCCCAAGACATTTAATCTCCCAACCCCTGGCATTTTCACTGATTCCTCCCATGTCTGGCTTAGAATAGTCTCTGTTCTATGCCTCTTGGCTTCCATGATTTCTTTCAAGTCTAAAAATTCTACCTTCTGCAAAAAAGCTTTTACCAGTTTTCCTTAATCTTAGTGCCTTCTCTCTGAAATTATCTCCAATTTATGCCATGTAGAGCTTGTTTGTCTTCATGTTGTCTCTCCCATTTAATTGTGAGCTCTTCAGGGACAAGGGACTCTTTTTGACTTTCTTTATATCTCCATTGCTTAGCACAATGTCTGGCATGTAGTAAATGCTCAGTAAATACTTGTTGCCTTGTTGAGTAAGCATATGTTAAGCACTGAAAATACAAAGAAATTATGAAAAACAGATAGGGGATGTGTGTGTGTGTGTGTGTGTGTGTGTGTGTGTGTGTGTGTTCATTCATCTATGCAATTTATTGTTTGGCTTAGCTATTCTTTGTGATTTTCTTCAATATACGAAGCCAAGTTTTGTTTCTGTTTCTAACTGTATACATACTGAGTACCATATTAAACAATCAATATCTGCTCTTGCACTTCTCAGTTGACTACAATTTGAATCTGGATCCAATCTCAGATATCCTAGAAAAAAATTGCAAATTTTTGGTTGTTGTTGTTGTTATTGTTGTTTTCTTCTGAGGCAAATATTACATATTCCCCAATGCCCCTTTTAAGACATGCTCAGAGGAGCCTCAGCTCTAACTATAACAACCTGGCACAGACTGAGATGGAACTTGTTTACAGTTTCTGCCTATGCGCTAGCTCATAACATTTTAATTTAATGGGATGTGTAGCTCATGTTTCAATTAAAAGTAAAATTATTACATTCTTTAGTTTGTGTGATTTTTTGATAGAATGGTACATTTATATGGTAATTTTCCTAAGATCAACTTTATTTATCGGCAGGAAGCTATTCCAAGATTGTTGTATATTTTCCTCGCTTCTGAAATGTTATCACATTTAATTGCCTGATCTTATTTGGGTTGCAATCATAGTCATTAATTAGTAGGAAGGTGAGGGACAGCATCATATCTAACTATCTGTTATGGCTGCTTTAATGAGGAAAATACCTGCCATCATTTTAAAGGCATCCTGTGTACTTCACAAATACAGCTTGCTGTAGCATTCTCATTTAGACTGTGAACATCAAAGGAAATTGATGTCAGGTGTGAACAGAAGCTGTTGACTATAACTGTTGAAGGAACTGAGTGGTATGTCTGGATGGGAGAGATGAAGGGCAGCTTAAAACATTAACAAAACTACAGGTAATTAGTGTAAACTTTCAAGGATTCCGGGTGTTTGAGGAATAAAATCGTTATTTATAGATGTGCCCTCATAATACCAACATAGTTTAAAGGGTTCCTATTGTTTTCATTTCTTAGCCCTCTGTGCAGGGGGTGGGTGGATCCAATAATAACAATGTAATGAGTAGGAGGAAAAGTATCATTTAAAACAAAAGGAACTGTTTTTTTTATATAATTTTAAGCAAGATAGAAGCTGATGACTTTAAGATGCCCATTTTAGAATGCTTACTTATTTGATTTAAGCAGATAGAGGAAGATTCTGGCAGTTGGTTCACTTAGAATGTGGATGATATACACTCACAAAACTGAGGATTTGGTGAAATAGCTGAAAGGCAGGAGGGACTTTTGAGAGGTATTCATTTTCCCAAGGAATTAAGGTTAGATATTGTGCCTGAATTGAGCATAATGTGCCAAAATAATATTTACATTCCAAAGAAGGTATTATAATATATCACATGGGAAATAAGCTTCCTTAAACAGTTCCAGAATACAGATGTATGTATGATAGACTGCCACAGCTTCCAAGGGTTATTATGTGCATGTGATATAGCATCTTCTGCCTGCCAGTGATGTTGCTAAAACTGTTTTGGCAAGTGGGCTTTACAATACTGGAAAATAGTCTGGCAATTGCATAGTATCTCAAAGAATACTTCAATTCCTTTCCCATTTTGGAAGTCATGGAAGCCCATCATGTCTTAGCTCCATATCTCATTGTGTGCTAACTCCCTGGAAAATGGCAGCCTCTTGACTTCTGAGGCTGAATACAGAAGAGAAGCTATATTATGGTTTGTTTTGGACTTCGATTACTACAAAAAATTTATTTTTCTTCAAATTTAATCTTCTTCAAATTCTCATGAAAAATTATTTGAATATTATATAAGTAGGTAGTCATTAAAAAGCTAAAGATATGTTGATACAAAAGCACAGAACATGTTGAAGTTATCAATTTCCTTTTTTTCTCCCCCAGATAACAATGAATCAGCAAATGCTAAGTAACTTTTGTACCTACAGTAGACAATGACTATATAGCTAAAATATCTAAGGGTTTAAAAAACATTCTGAAGGGCACAGCCTTAGATGTAAAAGTGTAACAAAAAGAAACTTTCATTAAGTTAGAATATTTGGGGCAATAAGCTATAAGCTATATTTCCATAAGCCTTAAGTCAGATTAGAAGACTGGAAGTTAGTACTGTTTTATGCTTTTATATTTCTCACAGCACCCAGAAATGTGCTGGGCCAATTACAAAAAATAATGCCATTGAGTATAGTGTAGTGGATAGGGAACTCAAATTGGAGTCAGGAAGACCTGGCTCCTGCCTCATACATACATATGTGTGTGTGTGTATATATATATATATATATATATATATATATATATATATATATATATACATGTGTGTGTGTTTGTGTATGTGTGTGTATATATGTGTGTGTATGTATATGCACGTATATCTGTGTGTATGTATATGTGTATGTATGTATATACATATATATGTATGTATGTGTGTGTGTATATATGTGTGTATATATATATATATATATATATATATATATATATATATATATATATATATATACTAGCTATATCATCTTAGGCAAGTTATTTAACATTTCAGTGTATCAGTTTCCTCATCTGTAAAATAGGGAAAATAATAGTACTTTCCAGGGTTATGGGGATGAAAATGAGATAATATTTGTAAAAGTACTTTGCATAACTTACAATGACATAGATTACTGCTGGGTGGTGATGAGGATGGAGCACAGGACTAGAAGTCAGGAAGAAGTGAGTACAAATTCTGGCTCAAACGCATACTAGTTGAATGACATTTGGCAAGTCACTTAACCTCTGCCTATCTCAGTTTCCTGATCTAAAGGGGGGATAAAAGTAGCACTTACCTCCCAGAGTTATCATCAATCAGAAAGTCCATAAACATTTATTAGGTAATTACTCCACATCAGGTACTGTGCTAAGTGCCTGGGATACAAAGAATGGCAAAAGACAGTCTCTGTTCTCAAAGAGCTCGATCTAATAGAAGAGACAATATGCAAAAAAGCAACAACTAGGTACAAACAAACTATACACAGGATATATTGGAACTAATCAACAGAGGTAAGGAATTAGAATTAAGGGAGATAGAAAAAAGCTTACTGAAGAAGGTGGGATTTTAGCTGGGATTTGAAGAAAGCCAGGGAACCCAGGAGATAGAGATCAGGAAGGAGACCATTCCAGGTATGGGGGACAGCCAGTAAAAAATACCCAAAGTTTAGATATTCAGTATCTTGTTCAAGGAAAAGCAAGAAAGCAAGGTTTACTAGATTAAAGCTTAAGGTTGATGGAGATCACATAAGGTAAAAGAGGATTGTTGTTAAGGCCAACTAGCAACAAATCATCAAGTCAAGCAGGCAGTAAAGAAATTGTATGACATTGATGTGGCCAGGTCCAATACACTGATTCAGCCTTTAGGAGAGAAGAAGGCCTTTTTTCAACTTACCCCAGACTATGTTGTATTAGATGCTGCCAAAAATGCAATCATTTAAACTCAATCCAACTACCCCACTACAACTGCATTTTTAAAAGTTTTCAGAAGAAAAGAAGGAAGAAGAGAAGAAAAGAGAAGGAAGGAAGGAAGGAAGGAAGGAAGGAAGGAAGGAAGGAAGGAAGGAAGGAAGGAAGGAAGGAAGGAATTAACTTCAGTTTTGGACATGTGGAATTTAAGAAGTCTATGGGATATTATTTTGAAGTGCCCAGTTGGCAATTAGAGATGTAAGACTGGAGGTCAGCAGAGACCTCAGGCCTGGATAAATAGATTTGAGAATAATCAGCACAGAAAACATATTTAAAACCATAGGAGCTGATGAGATCACCAAATGAAATAGAATAGAGAACAAAGAGAAGAAAGTCCAGGACAGAGCTCTATAGGACTCCCACGTTTAGCAAACATGGCGTTGATGAAGATCTAACAAAGGAGACTGACAAAGCTCCATCAGAGTGATAGGAGAACCAAGAGAAAACACTGTCATGTAAAACTAGAGAGCAGAGAGTATCAAGCAAAAAAGTCAAAAGCTCAAAAGATAAAATAAGATAATATTTGTAAAACGTTTTGTAAACTTTAAATTGATATATAAATGTTATTATAATATTAATATTGTTATTATAATAATTGATGAGTCTTGAGAAAAATATTATTAGATTTGGCAATTAAAAGATTGTTAATAACTTGGAGAGTACAATTTCCCTTGAATGATGAGGTCAGAAGGCCTATGTAGAGTTAAGAAGCAAGTGAGAAGAAAAGAAGTGATGTCCTTCTCATGACATGTAGCTGCAAGAGGGAGGAGAAATATGGGATGATAACTAGGGTGAATAGATGGAACAGGTAAGCATTTTTTGAGGAGATATTGTCATTTTTGTAGGCAATAGGGAAGCAGCTGCTAAATAGGGAAAGATTGAAGACAGAGTGGAGATTATAGAGGGAGAAAATGATTAGGGAAAAGAGGATGAAATGTGATCACCTATGCACATGAAGTTTTAGCAAGGAGAAGAGATGCCTCATTATGTTACATTGGGGTGAAGGAGGAGATAGTAGCAGAGTGCATCTAGTGATTGTGACATGAGCATGAGGTTGCAAATGACCTCAGTTTTTTCACTTATGAGGATAAAATGGGATGTTTGTCAAAGTGCTTTGCAAAGTTTAAAGTCCTGTATAAATGCTAACTGGTAGAAGAAGGATGAGGAAAAGAAGAAGGTAGAGGAGAAGGGAAAGAAAAGGGAAGGAGAAGAAGAAAAATGAAGTTGTAATTAATGGCCTCTGAGGCTCCTTCCAGCACTAATTCTATGACCCTAACCTGATTCTTACTGCAGAAAACTCCAACATCACATTCTCCAATTAAAGCCATAAAACAGAAATAAATAGAATGGAATCTAAGAAGCAAAATCATATCAGAAATTACAGATGTCCTCAATCAACAATCGAAAATGTAAGTCAGATGTTTAAAGTGATAGTCAAAAAGCACTACTGTGTGGCAGACACTGAGCTAAAGACTTGGAATGCAAATAAAAGCAAAAATACAGTTGTTGCCCTCAAAGAGTTCACATTCTAAAAGAGGAGACAGCTTACAAGATGTATGCAGTGTATACAGAAGGCAATCTCAGAGGGAAGACAGAAGCAAATGGCAGAACTAGGAAAGGCATCATACAAATCATAGAGAGGGTGGGATTTGAGCCAAATCTTGAAGGAAGCCAGGGAAGCTAAGAATCATATGTAAGGAGGAAGAACATTCCAAGAATGTGAGATAGCTAGTGAAAATTCTAAGGGTCAAAAGATGAAGTGTGCAAGGAATAGCAAGAAGACAGTGTTACTGAGTCATGTGAAATGTGGAAGGAAGCAAAGTGTGAGAAGACTTGGAAGGTAGAAGGAGTCCACATTTGAAGGACTTTACATGCCAAGCATTTATATTTTGGCTTTGAATAGATTCTATATTTGGTTCTGGGGGTAGTTTAGGTCCATTATAGTTGGTGGAGTGGTGGGATCACATAGTCTGGCCTGTGCTTTTGGAAAATCACTTTGGCAGTTGAATGGAGGATGAATTGAAATAGGAAGAGACTTCAGGCAGAGAGAACAATCAATAGGCTACAGTCACAACCCAGGAATGAAGTGATTACATGAATCAGAGTAGAGACTTTGTAAGTGGAAAGAAGTAAAGTGAGAAGAACTGGGAGATTATTGTGCAGAAGAACAGTAGTGTTGTAATGATGATCAACCATGAAAGACTTGGCTACCCTGACCAACACAATAATCCAAGACAATTCCAAAAGACTCAGGATGAAAATATACTATGCACCTCCAGAGAGAGAACTGATAGACTCTATGTATAAATTGAAGCATAATTTGCTCACTTATTTTTCTTGCTTTTTTGAAATCTGATTAATATGAAAATATATTTTATATGATTTCACATGTATAATTGATATCATATTGCTTTCCTTCTCAGTGAGTGAGGGAAGGAATTTGGAATTCAAAATTTGAAATGAAAATAATATTAAAAATAAATAAATCATAGATAAAATAGTTTTTTTTAAAAAAGAAGATTGGGCATGTTAATAGTCTTGAAAATGGAAATAAATTTACCAATATGATTGATTGGAATTATTTTACCCACCTATGTAAAACTATGTCAAGTATTTAAATAAAAGAAAAAAGATGTCAACATTTTGTAAGATTGTTTTTATCTAACTTCTTTGAATATAATTATGGCGTTTAACCAAGAAGGGTCCTTGGTACCCCTGCAGCCACAAGCATCAACACTCCTCTTTGCTTTGGTACTGTGACCAGGATCCCTGCTCACCTTGTGACTGACCATCAGCACTCCTCTTCTCCATAGAACTGCGACCTAGAGCTTCACATAGGTGATAGAGTTGCCAATCAGCACTAGCTTTTCCTAGTGCCAGCAAAGGGTCCCCTGTAATTGTTTTCTGACAAGCTGTACAACCCCCTAACTGTCTCTGAGCTAAGGGGTCCTGAAGCTGCCTATGTGTGTGGGCTCATGATAGACATCCAATCCACTGCCACAGACTTGTCCTTCCAAACTCAAGTTTTCTTACACCAGAAAAATATCTTGCCCTGACCTTTTGTTGTCTCTACTAATCCAAAATTCGATTTAAGCTATTATTGTTGAGTGACTGCCCCTCATCTGCTGTCTTGGTTCTGTCCTCTGAGGATTCCTTTTCTGAGGATAGAGCATACTTTAATTTTCTCAGAGTCTATGGATAGAAATCCTTTGATATATCAAATCTTTGTTATATCAAAGAATGACAAATCTCGTCTTTAAGTATAATATAAATTAATAGTATGTATGACAAAATAAATAATAAGCAATTAAATGTTATAGATAATTAAGGACTTTTCATTAGGTTCATTGGAATTTATCTAAATGCGATTCTAGGAACCACTTGAGTACATTCAGATACAAACATATTTGAGAGCTAGAAGAGACAATAGGACATGGAATAGTCCAATGTGTTTCCTTAAGATAAGTCAATTTCCATTTTATTCCCAAGAAGTAGTTGCTAATTTTTACCTTTAAAGATGTTCTTGAAGGTTGGGGTTTTTTTTCTTAATGTTTGGTAACTTTCCTTGATATCTTATCCTAATCTTTTATCACTTTTATAGAAGATCATGTTCTTTATTGTTAGATTTTTCTTCATAGAACCTAGTTTTAAAAAACAATTTACATGAATTTATGCTGAGACAGACTCAGAATTATAAATAAAGATTTAAAAATGGTAGGAATGGTGAAAGGAACTGTTTTTTTTTTTTGGCCAGAAAAAGGAAAGGTTGATAAATGACTCATTAGCAAAAAGAATTTTAGGATGAATACTTACAAAAATATAAATTGCCCAGATTAACAGAAAAGGAAATAGAATACTTAAATAACCCTATCTTAGAAAAAGAAACTGAATAAGCCATCAGTGAAATCCCTAAGAAAAAATTACCAGGGCAAAATGAATTCACAAGTGAATTTTACCAAAAAATTAAAGCATATTTAATTCCAATACTATAAAACTATTTGGAAAAAATAAGTATTTAAAGAGTCATGCAAAATTACTTTTATGGCACAAAAATGATGTTGATACCTAAAACATGAAGAGCAAAAACAGAAGGAAAAAAGCTAAAAACCAATTTCCCTAATGAATATTGATTCAACATTTTTAAATAAAATACTAGCAAGGAGATTACAGCTGTATGTCACAAGAATCATACCCTATGGCCAAATGGATTTATACTGGGAATGCAGGGTTGGTTCAATATTCAGAAAACTATCAGCATAACTGACCATATCAATAATAAAACCAACAAAAATCAAATGATTATTTCAATAGATGAAGAAAAAGCTTTTGGCAAAATACAGCATCCATTTTTATTAAAAACTTTAGAGAGATAGGAGCAAATGGAGGTACCTTTAAAATGATAAGCAGTATCTATCTAAAATAATCACCAAGCATTACCTGTAATGGGGATAAACTAGAAAACTTCCCAACAAGATTAGGGGTGAAGCAAGGATGTCTATTATCACCACTGTTATTTAATATTGTACTAGAAATGCTAACTATGAAATATGAAAAATACTTGTTGGAGATATGAAAAGAAAAAGAAATTGAAGAAATTAGAATAGGAAACCAAACTATCACTCTTTGTAGATGATATGATGGTATACTTAGAGAATTAGAGAAATCAGGTAAAACAACTAGTTGAAATAATTACCAATCTTAGCAAAGTTGCATGATATAAAATAAACCCACATAAATCATAAGCATTTCTCTATGTTACCAACAAAGTACAGCAGCAGTGTATAGAGAAATTCCTTTTAAAATAACTGCAGACAATATTAAAAACTTGGGATCCTACCTGCCAAGACAAACCCAGGAACCATATGAACACATTTATAAAGCACTTCACAAAAATAAAATCAGAGCTAAATAACTGGGAAAATATCTATTGCTTGTAAGTTGAGCCAATATAATAAAATGACAATTCTACCTAAATTAATTTACCTATTCAGGCCCGTACCAATCAAACTACCAAAAAAATTACCTTATGGAGCTAGAAAAAAAATAATAACAAAATTCATCTGGAAGAGCAGTTAAGAATACCAAGGGAATCCTTGTGGGGAGGTGGCAGGGAGGAATATAAAGGAAGGTAGATTAGCCATACCATATCTCAAACTGTGTTACAAAGCAATAATGATCAAAACAATCTGGTACTGGCTAAGAAATACGGTAGTCAATCAGTGGAATATGTCATGGTAGTAAATGACCTTAGTAACTTAGAGTTTGATAAACCCAAAGACCCAGCTTCTGAGATAAGAAAGAGTCCACTATTTGACAAAAACTTCTGGGAAAACTGTGGAAAGTAAAGTATGGCAGAAACTAGATATAGACCAAAATCTTACATCACATACCAAGGTAATGTCAAAATGGATACATTACTTAAACATCAAGAGTGATACAGTAAGCAAATGAGGGAAGCATGGAATAGTTTATCTGTCAGATCTATGAATGGAAGAATTTATGACCAAACAAAACATAGAGAGCACTATGAAAAACAAAATGGATAGGGGAAGGAGGGAGAAAGAGAATTTGGAACTCACAGTTTTTAAAAATGTTAAAAATTATTTTCACATGTAATTGGGGGAAAATAAAATAGTAATTGGATCAAAAGTATTTTTGACAAGACTTGTGATTTCATTAGTATAGACATTCTTGATGAAGACAAAAAACAAAAGAAAGAGAGAGAGGGAGAGAGAGAAAATGCAGAACAGATTTCAACTACTTTGCAACTTCCCATCTCAGAGACTTGCCTAAGACACCAAGAAGATAACTCACATGTCAAGGAAACACAGTGAGTATTTGTCAGAGGGGGAACTTATACCCAGGTCTTCCTTACTGTCTATCTATTATGATATGCTTATCTTTAAAAGCCTGAAATATAGAAATATAAAATGTCTATTTAATTAAAAGTGGCCATTTATGGCACTCATATTTTCATTTATCAATCAATGAGCATTTGACCAACTTAGATGTCTATATATAGTTAGGTGCTAACTAAAACTTTTTTCTACTACATTTTTTTTGATCAGCCCACTGGAGCAGATAAGACTGGACTGACTAGTGGCCACCCTTCTGCCTGCTCTTCTCTAGGCCAAATAATTTCTCTTCCATTCATTTGTTTCCAAATTTTTCATCTTGTTAGAAATTTCCCTTTTCACTTCTATATTTCCTCCAGGTAAATTGTGATTAGTATACATGAGCATTAATCATTTTAACAAATACCAATATTCTATGATGACATTCTATAGTGACAATATCTGGTAAATGTTAGCACAATGTAAAACAGTAGGCAATATGAATATCTGCACTAAAACAAAAAAAAACACTTAAGTGATCCCAGGTACACAAAAAATATTTAATTTGTTTTTAAATAGAAATTGTGATTTAAATTGACCTTGACACAAATTTGATGTATTAAACAGTAATCATATCCCACAACATTTTAAATAACACAAAATTAATTTTAAATGTTAAAAATCATGACTAAGTAGCTGTATTCTAAGGAAAGCATGCATGCATGTGTGCACACATACATTTACATATATGTACCTATGTACATGTAACTGCATATATATTATACTATTTTAACAGTGCTCTTTTTCTTTCTCAAGTTAAACAACAGGAGACCTCCTAATGACTTTCCATGTGTTCATCACAGCTACCTGCCTGAATTTGCAATAATTAAGCAATCTGAAACACCGACTGACCCAGAGAGAAAGCCATTCCATACTAGTAGTGTCCTTGAAATGTCTTCATCATGGTAAAATCTATTTCCTTCATCTCGGTGAAAGCTATTGTCAGTACCACTCTGTATCAACCCTTCTCTAGAGCAGTTATCATAAATTGAAAAGGGAAATCTTAAATCCCCACCTCCTTTCCTACTTACAAAAGTAAGGTGGGAATACCCCATGGCAAATACCCAGGCATGCTTACACAAGAAAGGAAAGAAAAATGGAGGGGGGACAGGAAAGGCTATGAAGGTGGGCTTCTACAAGACAGTGGGGGAAAGCAGCAGAGAGATTTTTGTAGGGGTGCCTTTTTTAAGGTCAAAAATATAATTAGCATTTGAAATGATGTGGTGATGCACTACCTCAGGGACTACACTGACCAAATTTGTGTCATTTAATGTCAACAGCCATCAGAGAAGGGATAAAATTAATAGAGCTCTGTGTGATTGATAACTCAGCAGGTCTCTGGCTAATGTGCCAGTGTAACAGTCCCCCAGGTTCAGCAATGAGGAATAATACTGAGATCACTTGTGAGAGGGGGCCATTTGGAAGATGTACTTATGGGATTTAATTAGCTCCTAAATTTTGTGACAGCCCTTTTGAAAAATAAAAATACATGTTTTAATTACTAACTGTGGAAGGTGGTATGGGAGGGCAGACGCTGCTGATTTCTTTGTCAGCAGCCGGACACCCTTCATGGACAGTGAAGTGCAACTGAATAATAACAAAAAACAGACTACTGAAACCAGAGCTTAGAGAATAAGAGTATCTCGCAGAAAAAGCATGGATAGAGAAAACATTTTCTCTTTAAATCAAGAAAGCTTTATATGAACTGTCATCATGTGACAGGCTTTTTTTCATATTTTTAATTTTATAGATACCTTTTGTTTTTATAGTGCCTTCATTCCTAGAATTATCCTTCACCTCTCCTTCCTAGAGAGCCATTCCTTGTGACAAAGATTAAAAAACCAGAAGAAAAAAAGACAATTCAGTGAAACTAAACAAACATCAACTGAGTTTGAGAGTAGACACAATATTCCAAATTCATAATCGTCAAACTCTGTCAAAAGAGAAGGACATTTTCTCATTTCTTTTTAAGGAACAGATGGTAATTACATAGCATTCAGTTTCCAGTTTCTCTTGTTGTTGTTGTTGTTACTGTTGTTGGTGGTGGTGGTGGTCATTCTATCTATATTGTTGTGATCAGTGTATATATTGGATTTCTGGTTCTGCTAACTTCATGTTGCATCAATTTATATTTTCCCAGAGTTCTTTGAAATCTTCATATTCTTGATTCTTACAGGAAGTAATATTCCATCAGATTCAGGTACCCTAACTGATGAGAATTATTTGTTGTCTGCAGTTCTGTGTTATTATAAAAGTGCTTCTATTTAGGACTTTTCTGTCTTCGACCACTTTTTAAGTATTTTCCTAGTAACGAGATCTTCAATCAATTGATATGGATATTTAATCATTTTTTTTTGCAGGATAATTCCAAATTGCTTTCCAGGACATTGAGATCAATTCAGAGCTCCACCAACAGTGTGAATAACATCCGATATATATCTTCCCCAAAAGGGGAGAAAGACAGATTTCTTTTCATGAACTAGGGCTATGTGATTAAGAAATATTAACTAGTCAAAGGAATTTTGATATGCAGTGTGTGTAATTTTTATTGATATATTGACCTACATCATTAAAAAAATTTGAAATCAGCTTTAGAAATATGTTAAGGTGTATGGCATTGCTTTTGAGATTCTAGAAATCTCATGAGCAATGATATTTAGCTTTTAGTTAAAAAAAACTTGTAAGGCAAAATTCAGCTAAGCTGGACTTTGATTCAAAATAAAAGTATAGTTATTTATTTTAAAAATTTATGAAGCAGCATTTCTTCTTTTAGTTCAATTACTAGTCATGTAATATAAGAAAAAGCTATATGTCTCTCTCAAAAAGCAGTAATATTTAATTTTTTATATTTTAAATAACTAGAAATTGGTCCAGGGAGCTCTTCTAGAGTAAATGTTAACAAATTCTTTCAAAACTCATGTCGTCGATCTCCTTACTTATAGCATTTGTAAAGGGAGTTTATATTATACTTTGCAATTGTACTAAGTTAAACACAGCTTGCGTCCAGTGTTTTGTGACTTTGTATACTTGTGGTGGAAAAAAGATTTTCTCATTCTAAACTACATGTATGTAAAAGCACATACCAGTATATACATATATTACCTACATGTTTATATATTTGTCAATATAATTACATATGTATTTAAGGTGGATTATTAATTTTGCCTATGGCTGTACCCACTTCAAAAGAAATCTTATCTGAAGTGTCATTTTCTTTTTCAGAAGAAAACATGTGGCTCTAGGTATATATAGCTTCAGCACTGGAATGCCTAGGCCCCTTACTACTGAGGATCAGTGAAATCAAGTGATTTATGAAAGGTTATACAACTTTTAAGTGTGACTTCCTAATTCAGCTCTTCTGAATATTAGTGATTTGACCTAGTACTCCTCTCTTAAATTATTAGTCAGTAAACTCATTTGACAAGAACTTGGTGCTAAGGAGACCAGGATTCAATTCTTATGTGAGATATTTATTTTCTTGTAAGGAATAGTTTGGCCCTAAAGTCTTAACCCATCAGTTCACAGTGGCCGGTACTGGTCTCTCTCTAATCAATAAGGTGCATTGTATGCAAACCAATCTGCACTATTAGAAAACATATATAAAACACCGTCCTACTGACACTGATCTAGTAGCATCAACTCAAAAAAGAACAGAAAATCCTTCAATTGTTCATGCATCAATAATACTACTAAATCAATGTGACCTTAGATTTCTAAAATGATGCAAAAAGATGTGTTGAAGCCTGATGTTGACATTACCCAGTAGGGACGACATGAAATTAGTATGTTATACTTCATCCATAAATACCTTTGCTCCTGTACCATTTTATGCAGTAACAGTATTATCTTCAAACACTACTAATTCACCATCAGTAGGATCAATATTAATATTAGTACAGGTTTTATTTCAATTGCAAAGTATCTAAGTATATAAACATATAAGTATACGTACTAGGTGCTCTTGCAACTTGAAAGGAAGTCTTGAAGGGAAATATAAGATATGGTTCTTGCCCTTTTTGAAGTTAAAGCAAATTACCTCCATTTTATGCCATATTTTCATGTCTTAACATTTTGTAACAGTCTAGCTAATGCTTCTGTTATGGTTATTTGTTACAATGTACTACTAGAGGGAGTATAGAAACTGATATTGCGCAGAAAGGGAGCATATTGCCTAAGGGAATGTAGGGGAATGGTATACTTCTGTTATTGAATCCAAAACCTAGAGATAAAATTTGAATCCAAAGTTTTGATCCCTTTCAGATATTCATTATTCTCTCTTATGATACTGTGTGAAATATAAAGTACAGAAATGCTTTCATATAAAATAGATGAAATTCATCCTCACAGTATATCTGCATCTCAATACTACATTTTTAACTTTTTCAGCATTAAGTAGTCCATGGCAATCAATAAAGAACCAATCAATAAAGAAACCAAAAGTATGGCCATCCCCCAAATTATCTGCCTGCACCAAAATACATAAAATTAGACAGAATAAAACAAGGCTAATAGGGAATTGAAACCCAAGATGAGTAGAGAGATAATAAAAGACCACTTTGCTGGCTGTGATGATTTTTAGTTATTAGAACAGGATGGAATGTCTCCCAGGGTACTGAAAAATATTATTGGCATCTCATTCATGTTAAGTTTTGAAAAATCTTAGCATACAGGAAAAGGTTTCTGTAGGCCTGGAGAAGGGCAAATATTGATCCAATTTTCAAAACAGGAAAGAGAGTCAAGTCTACAAACTATCAAGTTGTGAACTTGACTTCAATTTCCTGGAAAAATCTAGAATATACTGGAATGTATTACTGGGGGGATGTTTGCACACATCTAGTTAAAAAACAAAAAAAAGATCAGGAATCACAGAGAGCCAGCATATCTTTGAAAATAAGTCATGATAGATTGAAGTCATTTGTTTTGGTTTTGGCTTTGATAGGGTTATTAGACCAGGAGATCAGGAGAATGCAATAGGTTGAGCAGATCTAGAGGTTACTGAAGAATTTGGCAAAGGCTTTACTGCTATTCTTGTGGATAGGATGGGGAATATAGATTGGATGATAGTACAATTGAGGGGACTAAAAACAAAGAACAGTAATTAATGATAATAATTTGCATAAAATTAGTGAGGATACACCCCAACTTCTGGTAATGGGCACAGTATTAAAGTAAACAGTGTGCATTCTCTATTTTATGTACCACAGTTTGGTTAGCCATTAATCATTGGGTGGGCATAAACATTATTTTCACTTCTTTGATAATACACAAAGTACTGCTATCAACATTTTGGTGTATATGGGACTTTTTTTATCTGGCTTTTTTTTAAACATATGTGTCTGGTAATGGGATCTCTTGTTCAAACAGTATGAACACTTGGATCACTTTGTTAGAATAATTCCAGATTCATTTTCAGAATAGTTGGACTAATATACAACTTCCTCAACAGTGTGCCTGCCTTTCCACAACTCCTTCAATATTGACTATTCACATTTCTTGTCATTGTTTTATATGGTTAAAACTTTATGATTTTTAATTTGATCATTGTTTTCTAATATATTTCTACCACTGACTCATTGACAATTGACTCTTGATCTTCTATAAATGTGCTATTTCCCCTATATTATACTAGAACCTCAGTAAAGATAGTTGTTGCAAAGATTTTTCTTCCCAATTAACAGCTTCCTTTTTTAGTGTAGTTGCATTGATTTTAAATGTTAGTTTTATTCTCAACTACCAGAAAAGAACATTTCCTTATATAGAGCAGAGTTTTAAAAACAGGATTATATATAAAACTGTGAATACCATTTTTAAATTTTTATATTCATATTTATCATTTTATATTTCATATTTTACATTTTTTCCAATGGCCCTCTTTTTTGCCATCTATTGCAAATCACCTCACTCCTCTCCATGCCTCCAACAAATTAAAAATCAAAGGAAATGAAAAAATCCTTTTAACAAATAAGTATAATAAAGCAAAATTAGTAATGCATTTCACTTCTGCACTTTAAATATATCATTTTGCTGTCAGGAGCTCAGTAATATACTTCATCAATTACCTTCTGGAGACATGGGTGGTCATAATATTGATCATAGTTCTTTAATCTTTCCAAGTTCTTTTTCTTTACAATGCTATTTTCCAGGTAAAAATTATTCTGCTGGTTGTGCTAACTTCAATCTACATTTGCTCATATGTCCTGTGTTTCTCTGAAATGATCTCATCATTTATTGTAACCTGATATAATTCCACTACATTTATGTATTACAATTTCTTCTACTATTATCCAATCAATGAACACAGCATTAGATTTTAACAATTTGCTTTTTTTATTCTTTTCATCCTTCCTTCAGAATCAGGAACCATATTTTTTATACATTTACTCTCTCTTTGGTATTATTATCCCTCTTCATACTTGTTTCTCTGCTGAATTATGTGTATCTAGACATCAAACTATTTAGGTGTGTATTTCTGTGCCAATTAAACCCTCCATTGTACATTTCAGACAAAAGTCAGTTTCTTCTGATATCCACTTTCCTCACCTCTTCTTCCAGTTTTGCATATTTTTATTTTCACACACACCCTTCTGATAAACCTTGATTTCCATACCCCACTCTCTCTCCTTTCTACACTGGTATTGCTTTATTATTTTTCCTTCTCTTTCCCCTTTAGGAATCCTCCAAAGAGAAACAATCCACTTTTGGATTGTCTATTGGATATCCCTCAATAGTTTTTGATGACATTAAGGTTCTTCAGAGACAATGATTTTTCTTACCCTTATTAGAATGTTCTCACTAAAACATCATATGACCACTTTTAGAAGATGAATAAATTTGATTTTCTAGGTTTCTAGAGACTCATGTTTGTAATTCAGTGTCCCTACTCATTTGTGGTCTTTTCATCAGAATAGTTGAAAGTCCTCTATTCCATTTAAGGTCCATTACCCTTCCCTCTTTAGAATTATACTTAGCTTTTCAGGACTAGTTACTCTTGATTGTGAGCCAAACTTTTTTTCCCTTTTGGAATAATGTATCCCACAAACTCCCTTTATTTTAAGCAGAAGTTGCTAGATCTGATGTAATCTTGACTGTTCCCTTTTCCTTGAACTACTTTCTCAATGATTACAGTACTTTTTATTTGGTGTGGGGGCTCTGAATTTTGGCCTTGCCATTTCTGGTAATTTTGATTTTGATATTTCTTTCAGGAGATTATCAGTGGATTTTTTTTCTTTTTCCCCTTTGTCCTATGGTTCTAATAGATCTGAGGAATTTTCATGGATGATTTTTTGAAATGCATTAGCCATTATTTTTAAATTTTGGTTTTCAGGGAGGACAATGATTCTAAAACTAGCTCTTTTTTGATCCATTTTCCAGAGCAGTTGTTTTTGATGTGAGATCTTACATTTTCTCCTTTTAGTATCTTTTGACTTCATTCTGATATTTCTTACTGTCTCATAGAGGCATTTGGACATAGAAGGTGCTTAATACATGTTTATTGATTGATTGTACTAGTTTGCAGAGAATCTATTTTTGAGAAGTTTACCACTTTTTCTTCTAAGCTATTCATTTTCTTCCATTATTTTCTCCATAGCTTTAATTTTTTAAATTTCTTCTATTATTTTCTTCTAAGATATATATGGTTTTTTGTTTCTTCCTTGGAGTCCTGTTTGCAGTTGTTATGGAAGTACTGTCTTCTTCTTTGGTGCAGTCTTCAGATTTATCATGACTTTATATTGGTCACTATTTGCTTTGATTTACTCATCTCTCCAGGGTTAGTTCCTGAATTGAGATTCTGTACCAGAATCAGGCTCTTACCCCTGCTGTTTTTCAGATGAGTTGTTTGGTCCTACTCGGTCTTGCCCTGAGAAACTTGGGCTGCTACACTGACTCTGTTTCTACTTCACTGCTTTACACCTACCTGGATATTAGATGTTCAAAGTGCTGGATCTTCAAGTCCTCTTATGATGGCTCAGTATAGAATACCTGGAACCTTTGAGTTTCGGAGCATGGGCTATCCCCATCTGAGTGCTGCAGTTCATCTCTAGTCACTTCCTTCCATAAAGCTTCCAACATCCCCACTGTTTGAAAGTTCTTTATGGCCACTATGGAAATTTCTGAAATCCATGGCTGTTTCTTATAGAACTTTTTCCTTTTGCTGGTGGACACAGAGTTTTGCAGACTATATCTGTTTCTAGCTATTCAATGATCATATGGGGAGACTGTTGGGGTTTTTTTGCCTACTCTCATACTGGCTTTGCTCGTAGATCTTTTTCCTATTTTTTGTAGAATTCTGGAAGATTTTTTTCACATCTGTGGCAGAAGTTGCTTGTGATAGTTCTTTTTTTCAGTGCTATAAACGTAATTTTTAGGTTGAATATCCATTTTCAGCTCATCATGGTATGTGGTAGAAGAAACGGTTTTAAGCCTCATTTCTGCCAACCATTTTCCAGTTTTCCTCCAAAGTCCTGGCAAATAAGGAGTTCTTCCCTACCTAACATGTTCTTGGGTTTATTGAACATTGTTTTTAAGGGAAATTAGGACTGATAACATTTTACATGCTAAATGTACATTTTATGAAATGGACATATTTAAAGAAAAACTAAGATAAATAGAAGGAAAGAAGTAGGATAGATTTTTAAGAGTTTAAACTGACTATATTACCAGATAAATTTGGTGAATCAAAATAAAGTTACTTTGAGATTAAAATTTTATGTAAATGGTCAAAACACTTTTTTTTTGGAGAGGAATAGGAAGGTGACTTCATCAGCGTATGGGATGTTCTCCACCAATATAACTCAATGACTTATCTGTATCATAATACTGAACTATATAACATAATATTGAACTCTACATTACAATATTGCCTAGGGGCACTGAGTTTGTGTCTTTCTCCTAGTTATATAGTTTGTCTATGTCAGAGGTAGGACTTGATCCCAAATCTTCCTGACTCCAAAATTAGTGGTCTTTCCACTATCCCTGCTACCTGTAGTGAAAACAAAGACTTAGAAAACAAAATTGTGCTATAAGTGGTGATCTAAGGAAAAATATTAAAACACATAACACTAAAACATAACACTATAGCCTGCAATATAAATGTCAATAGAAACTTCTTCTGAGAGTAAATCATCACTCCTTTTATCAGAATGGGTCCATCTAAGGAATCTGGGATAAATGTTAACATGGGCTAAAATAGCAACTTTTTAAGATTTAGCAAAGCTCTTAAATCCTCTGACCTTAGTGACACTCTCTCCTCACAATCAGCATGCTATAATCACATGATCATCAATGTATAAGGAGGTAGAATATGTATTCCTTGTGAAAGCTTACTTGCTAGTTATATATAGGGCAGCCACCTAAATATTCACTAAGCAATGAGATGAGGTGCAGAGCATGTTTTTGGTAAATGAAGCCCAAAAGGGAGTGTCAGCATTAGTTTGTCATCAATTTTAGAGATTGCTATCAATAATATACCTTTAACTGCTTCTCTAGATTTTTTCATGGCCTAGTACTACCCAGTGCCAGGGAGGCTGGCCCAAAACCTGCTGTACCAGGGCAATGGGCCATCTTTTCTAATTTTTCTTAAGTCCCAACTGGGCTCTTGCTAATTGTCATGGCTGGTTTATTGGCTAGATTCCCTCTTATCAAAGTGCCAAGGGTGTTATTTATGTTTGAATCTATTAGAACACATTCTCAACAGACATCCTATGAGTGAAATCCCTTTTCACCGACACTATGGCCCTTGCCATTGACAAGAACTCCACAAATTCATACTCCAAGGGACCACCTCCTTAGTCATAGTGATCTTATAGGAACATTTTTTTTTAATGAGCTCAGGCATCTGTGGAAAACAAAAATTGTACCCTGTTGTGAAAGTCTTAGATATTCTTAGAAAAATATATGACTGAAATTCCAAAGTAAACTGGTAGAATAAAAAAGCATAATACCATTTTTAAAAAGGCAATGGTATACATGGTTAAAGAGATATTAAATACATTGCCAAGCAAAATCTGTTTGCTGGGAACAGAGATAGCAAAACTCCCAACATTTTGAGTACTCTATCATCTAGCAATATGGTAGAATATTACAATGTGCAAAATGCAATTATACTTTGTCGAGAACATCAGCTGCAATAAATAAATGCACATACAGGCTTCATCAAAGCCACTCTTCTAGAGCATGAAGTAATATCAATGTTCCATAACCTCTGAGCACTCACTTCTGCATTGTACCCATATGGGGATTTTTACATATTTTGCAAAGATGACTATGATGAAATATATTTCGTTTTCTTCATCCAACAAATGCACATTTATTGGTAGAGGATGTTGCTGTTATTGCAGGTCTTGAAACAATTTACAAATGCATATTTCAACCTGCCCGCATGGAATTCAAATATTTGAATACTGAGAAACTAAAATGATAGAAAATAATTCCGTTAAGATTACTGATAAGAAAAGGGCTTTCCGGAGATAGTTTTGAACCCATTACCTACATTTCCAGGGAGCTCTGTTTTACCGCCTAAAGCTGCTACTTCCTTGCCAAGGATTAGATATGGCATAAACCAGTAACATTGTTGCCTCCTCGATGCCAGTTTTGTAGATGCTAAACTCACAAATGACTCAAGCATATTAACCCCTTCCATCTATGAGAAAAGGAGATAACATTTTTAGATCTTGTTCTGGCTTTGAAATAAAAGTTGTAGCGATGGATTCTATTAACCTTCTACTGCTTTTCTTGGGAATAAAAAAGTATACATGTCATTCAAGATATTTTACAAATCCTCTTTCACTTCAAGGTTAGAGTTCATAGTTTATTTTTTGTTTTGTTTTGTTATTTTTGTAAATGAGATCAATTACCCTTCTATTTATTTGGCCCATAGGATTAAAAAATGTTAAGTGCTTTGCAGATCAATACATGAAAGACTTTTCCTCTAAAGTCAGGGAAAGGGATAGGGGGCAAAAAAAAATTCAGAACCCAATAGAGATGGCAGAAGTTGTTCTTAAATGCTGAACATCATTTGAATTTAGTTCAATTCAATGCAGCACATATGTATTAAGTATTTACTATGTACATCACAATTTGCTTAGCCCTACTTGGGATGCAAAAAGAAAAAAAAAAGAAAAAATAGTCTCTGCCTTTAAGAAGTTTATATTCTTCTGGGATGGGGAACTCAATCATGTATGTAGATAAGTAAATATAATGTAATTTGAGAAGGGGAAAAGAGTTAACATAGGGAGATGTCAGGGAGAATATTGAGAAGTCAAGATAGGCTTCATATAGGAGATGGTACTTGAGGAGAGCCTGAAAGTAAGCTAAGTATTATAAGAAGCATCGGCAAGAAAGACAGGATATCCTAAGGCATGGGGTCAGAAAATGGAATCCCAAATTCAGGAAACACAAAATAAGCTTTAAGATTATTCAAAATTGAAAGTGACCTTAAAGGTAATTGAGTCAGAAGTAAAAAATGGAGGTAATGAAAATGGATTTTTTTTTTCTTGGAGCTGTTCTATGATGGAGAAAAGGCATAGATTTATATTTTGATAGGATGAGAGGGCCAAGTGAAAGTTTAAGTTTTTGTTTTGTTTTGTTTCAAATAACAGGTGGAATCCTGTATGTATGTGTATGCAAACAACCAATGAATCAATAAGAATTTATTAAGTACCCACTATGTGCCAGGTACTTTGCTATAAACTGAGAATGAACTAATGCACAAAGAAAGAAAATAAGCATTTATTAAGAGCAGGGGTGGGGAACCCACAGCCTTGAGGCCACATGTGGCCCTCTAGGTCTTCAAGTGTGGCCCTTTAACTGAATCCAAACTTCACAGACAAATCCGTGAGGGATTTGGTCAAAGGGCTGCACTTGAGGACCTAGAGGGCCACATGTGTCCTTGAGGTTATAGGTTCCCCACCCCTGCTCTTAATAAGTGCTTGTTTTCTTCTTTCCTTATCCAGTAGTGCCAGGTATGTGCCAGGCACTATACTAAGTGCTTTAACAATATTATCTCATTTGATTCTCACAACAACAGCAGGAGGGAGATGCAATAATTATCCCCATTTTATAGTTGAGGAAATTGAGGCAAACAAGGAGTAAGTTATTTTCCCAGGGTCACACATAGATGGTAACTGTCTCAAGCTGGATTTGAATTTAAGTCTTCCTGACTCCAGGCCCAGTGCTCCATCCACTGTATCACCTATCTGCTGCCTGGCATAGTTTGGTGATCATAGAGAATTACTGAAGCTCACAGAGAACAGCAGAATCATAGATTAAGAGCTAGCAGGTCTTAGAGGTCATGCCATCTTAGAGGGTCATGACATAGAGGTCATCTGGTTCAACCCTCTCATTTTGCAGATAAGAATCTGAGGGTAAAGGAGGTTAAGTGATTTGGCCAAAGTCACACAAGTAGTAATTGGTAGAGTTAGTATTTGAACCCAGAGTCTCCAATTCCAGATCTATCTTTTTTTTTTTCAATGTACCATCCTACAGTAAAAGTTGGAGTGTTTGGAATCAAGATCACGAGTAGAAGAGCTGACATTTGTAAAGAGAAGAGCGCTATCTTCTTCAGAAACAGGAATAGAGAAAGAGTAGGGGACAAGGTTTTGAATAGGAAAGAAGAGGGAGTTCATCACAGATGGCCTCAATTGTCTCCGTAAAATAGTAGGTAAGATCTCTTGCTGAGAAAAAGGGAAAGATTGTTTGAGGGTTTAAAAGAAGAAAAGTTTGGAATAGCTACCTTGCAGAGTATTAAAGAGTCAGTGAAGAATTGCCATGCAGTAGTAAGGGCTCAGATGAGCTTAGATAACAAATATGTAATGGATAAAACCTGCATTGATTGTTTGACTTCTACCATTGGTTTTTGGCAGTTTATGAGTAGGAAGAAACAAGGTAAATGATGTGAGTAATATAGGCTGGGTATCCGCAAGGTCTGAATGATAATAAGACAAAGGAATTAAAGGAGAAAGATTTAAGGGTCTATTCCAGACAATGCTTGAACTGGTCAGCAATAGGATTAAGAGTATAGAGGGAGAAAAGTGAGGCCAGAGCAGTCATTATAAGCTGGAAGAGCAAAGAGGGTTGTAGTGAGTGAAGATCATGATAATGACAAAGAATAGATTTAGAAGAGAAGTAGCAGGGGGAGAGATGAAAGCATAGGAGGCCACAATCCTATGTTGGAATTTCAAAGTTTTGAATCTTAATGATGTAACATGAATGTGGCTGAAGATGAGAGCAAAGGTGTGGCAAGCTTAAGTCAGTAGCCATAGGCTGAGACAGTTTAATAAACTTGTAGGTCAGGTAGCTTGAGAGGAGATCAACATGTCTGTTAAGTTAACATGGAAGAATATGTTGGTTGGGAGAGAGAAAACTGAGAGAGGTATTAAATTTCTTACTGATCACCAAGGATTTAATAAGTGATTACTATATTCTAGGCAGGTTGATAGGTGCTATACATGCTCAAACTATTGTTCACTGGGAGGTTATAGGAAGTAAATCAAATGACTTGGTGGCTGATTGTTGTTGTTATTCTATAGTTTCATCTGTGTCTGATTCATTGTGACCCATTTCAGGGTTTTCCTGGCAAAGGCACTGACATGGTTTGCTACTTCCTTTTCCAGATCATTTTTACAGATGAGGAAACTAAGGTAAATGGGGTTAGGTGACTTCACCAGGGTCACAACCTTGTAAGTGTCTGAGGTCAGATTTGACCTCAGGAAGAAATGTCTTCCTGACTCCAAGCCCAGCAATCTATCTACTCTACATCTAACTGCCTGGAATATTGTACATGCTTAATAAATGCTTCTTGACTTGACTGAAGTTTTTGTTTTGTTTTATTTTGTTTTTGTTCACTTATTTTTAACCTCATCCAGTGGCAACTCTGTATTTCAGGTTAAACAGGAAGAGGAGGATAATTTTGTTAGTCACGTGATGTGGAAAGTTTCAATTGTCTTAGACTCCCTCCATCAAAGAATTTGTGATGACAGAAGAAGGTATCCATTTATTGTCTTTTCAACTCTCGGGAAGAAGGCACTGATGAACCAGTGGGGAGATCAGTTGAGGCATCTATCCTGGCATCCAAACCAACTCCTTTGTTTCCTCCCAAGGTGGTAGTTGATGACTCACAGACATGTGGAGTCTTGCATGCAGAGGATGAATTTGGTCCTTGATTGGTCTGAAGCCCTAATGCCTAATGTCTAATGATTGGTTGTTCCAAGGTTAGGAAATGTCAAGTTACTGTTGCTTTTCTAAGATTCTTCAGTGAAGCAAGATGACATTAATTTTGCCTTCATACATGCCAGTAGACCTTTACATTCAGTTCATGAACACTTAGTACTGAAGAGAGGTTATAGAATTGTTGTGATGACAGGGGACAGAGCAGGTATGGTTTCCATTTAAATTCTGAACTGAGCAGACTCCTAAATCTGATCCCTGAAATTTGCCAAGTTAAGAGCTCCAGGCTTTCAGGCCCAAGGTTGAAGAATGTAGAATTGGTCCTTGGATAAGAGCCTTCTACACAATATTACCTTCTATGCAAGCCATTGTCCAACAAGTAAGTACTGTGTTGTAGGTGATAACCAATGAGGATATCCATAGCCTAAGCCACACTCTCCCTTTTTATTGACTTTTTCACCCAAATATTATGCTCAAGGCTCCCAAAGTATAGCTCTTGAAGCAATGGGGAAACAAAATAATGTGGAAGAAACATGTTCCATCTGTGTACAAAGACCCAGAGAACAAGTTGCTGCAGCTACTCATGCCATGAATGCTTTATACTTTGAATGAGGCCACAGAGCAGAATAAAAATAAAACTAAGGGCACCTAAGTGTGTGCCTTGTGTTACTTCCCTACTGAGTTGACCACAACATCTCACTACAGTATAGACCTTGGAGGTGAGATGTTCTACTCAGTTTGCCCACCTGGTGGCTATAGTTCAATAGTCTTTGGCCATCCCAAAGCAATAATATTTACATTACCCACCTCACAGAAAGTTTCTAAGGAAGGCTCTTTAGAACAGTACAGTGCTATACAAATGTGACTTCTTATTTCCATGATTGATTTGATGTCACTTAGACCTTACCAAAACCTACATTCCTCAAAAAAGCTCATCACTTAACTCTCTTTGCCTCTTGCAGTTTAGCATTGCTCCTATGCCTGGTTTTTGTTTTGTGTTAGCCCCCTCAATTATCTTGCAACTAAGACTGGCATGTTTATTATCATTTCACCCTACATTCAGTGTCTTAAATCAGATACTGTTTGGTTTCCTTATCATTCTTTATATATATCCATGATATTTTAATTTAGGGTAGGGGAAAGGAGTAGTTACAGGATAATTGTTATAGAATAACTTGTTTTTAACATCCATAAAAAACCCACCATTTTTGAACCAGTTCTAAGAACTAGCAAACAAAATGAGGAAAAAGACAAAGTGAAACCACTTTGAAGCCTACCAGGATATAAATGCTCATTTTAAAGTACATAGAAGTAGAAAAATCCATTTAATTTCTGTATAGTCAATGGAGTGTTGAACTTGGAATAGAAAAGATATAAGTGCAAATCCTGTTTTACATACTTGCTTAGCTATTTTATCTTGGGCAAGTCATTTAATCTCCCTAGACCTCACTTTCCTCATTTATCATGTACAAAAGAAGGAGGTTAGGCTTTATGACTTCTAAGGTCCTTTCCAGTTCTGAATCTCTGATCCTGTGACCTGATTGCCTTACTAACATATTTCTGAATTTGTCTATAGCCAGGTAGCTAGGTATTTAATTTTTTTCTAAAGTGCCTAAACTGTGTTAGAAAGGACAGAGATTGTTTTTAGAAACTCATCATAGAGTGATAAATATGAAAGATGTAGAAAGAAGGGGAAATAATATTGAATGAAACAAATAGCATATTAAAGGAAGACTGCCCATCCCTAGTCCCTTCCATAGTGTGAGAGAAGAACCTTCAAGAGACAGAAGGGGAAATTAAAAAAAAGAAAAGAAAATGAAAATAAAATTATTTACAAAGAAGGAACTCATCCCAGATAAAAATAAATTAAAAATCTCTTTGCATTTAGGTTGTCATAATTTGTCCACTGGGTGTATTTACCCAGTCAGGAATTTTTTTTTCCTTTTTTTAATCCACTAGCACATTTGCTAGAAGAGGAAAGAGAAAAAAAAGCCCCTGTAGGTCAAATCTCACTGAGAGAATGCCAAATGTCTTTGTGTCCAGTTATTTATGGTTTCAGATAATTGTACAGAAAATATCAAATTTGCATAGTGTGATTATTGCTGATTATGTATCTAGCAGTCAAAATGTTTCAGTGGTTCCTAGGATGACAGATTGACAAGTACTTAAAACTCATTCATTTTATGAAATTTGCATGTAATTAGGCAATAATGAAGGGGATGTTTGTGGACAGCGGATTATACTACAATATGCTGGAAGCGATTCAAATGCTTGACAAAGTGTTAACATTATCTTCAGTTTCAACCAAGTCTTGAATATTTGGCTCAAAAATCACTAGAAGAATGAATTGGGTTGGGAAGAATTGGAAAATATAGAGTAAAATACATTCTGGGGTCTTTTTCCTTTTATTTATGTATCATGCTTAAGTATAGTTTAAGGTATTTATGTCATCTGAAATAAGTTGTCTGTGATAGTCTACTAGCTAGGATTGAGGGAATAAGGAAAGGAATGTGATTGCCAAAGCATTACTCTTCATCCAGATGAAATCCTACATCCCATGCCTTTTTAATGTTTTTTGGAACTATTGTGGAATTCGCATTTCTGAAGTTCATTTATCTGAGTTTCATGCAGAGCTGTCCCTGAAAAGAATGGATGTGGATTATGCAAAATGCTTTCCTTCCAAATCAGAATATCTGATGTAAATATTAGTTTATCTTAGTAACTTGAAGAACTTAATGTTTACCAGTGATTTATGATTAATTCCAAAATGAATAAAAGTATTCTTTTGACTTTGTAAATCATTGTGGACTTTAATCTGGGAACACTGAAATTTGATCTAGGAATTGAAATGCTTAATGTTTAGGGTTCTGCTTCTAAGGGCTTTGTAATAAGGTTTATGAATCATGTACAAACTGGTAAAAGTAAATTGAGTGCTCATTTTGGAATCAGAAAGACCAGTGTTCCAATCTTGCCTCTGACTAATACTGGCTGTGACCATTGAAAGTCATTTAAACTTTTAGCATCCGAGTGACTCCATTACAATACAAGTTAAAGCAGTGGTGGTGGTGGTGGTAGTAGTAGTAGTAGTAGTAGTAGTAGTAGTAGTAGTAGTAGTAGTAGTAGTAGTAGTTGCTGTTGTTATTGTTGTTGTTCACTCTCAGAGAGGACCAATAACATCACAAGGGGATGTCTTGACTTGGGAGTGAATGGGGCAGAGCTGCCCAAAGTCATTAGCCTCACTGTCTCCTGTAGAATAGAAATCCAGAGGCAAGACAGAAGTCAAGACAACTGGATGCAATAAGTAATGCTGGCCTTTCTAAATTAAGGTCTTTCCCAGGTCTCAGTTCATCTAAGTTCATTCAATGACTCAGGGCTGGGTAAGAGTTAAAAGAAAGACAGCTCAATTTACCATCACAAAGATATCAATCTAGAAGTGGAAGGCCCTCCCATTTTCTGGCTGAAACAAAAACCAATTGCTATTTATACTCATTCTAAGCCAAGGATAGGGAACCTGTGGCCTCCAGGCCACATATGGTCCTCTAGGTCCTCATGTGAATCCAAATTGCAGAGAACAAACCCCCTTAATAAAAAGATTTGTTCTGTAAAACTTGGATTCAGTCAAAAGGCTGCACCAAGAGCCTAGAAGGCCACATGTAGCCTCCAGGAATGAGCCACATAAGGTTGGATTGGGGCTATTATTGGCAAATCAATGAAAACTAGACTTCCTTGGGTTTTAAGGTGGAGTCAACTAGCTCCATTTAAAGCATAATGGACTTTTTAAAAGCCTGTATTCCAGAGCTATATTTCAAGAAAAAGAATTTAAACCACATAGGACAAAAAGTAAATTGTCTCAGCTTCTTGAAAAAAATAATAAAAATAAATTAAAATGGAGAAGCAGAAGAACAACAAGAGGAAGAAGAAAAAGAAAGAAGAAAGAAAAAATAAAGGAAGGAAGGAAGGAAGAAAAAAGCTGAGAGAAAGAATAGCAGTTCCCAACTTCTGCTTGAATGGAAAGGTTGGATTCCCAGAGAACAGTGACTACTTCTCCCAGATAATATGATAAAGATTTCTTAGTTGTAAATCTTCATTGGCGAAGGAGTGTTTTCTTAGCCAAAGTTCTCAACACTGATAAAATCTCTGGTCTGGACAAAAGAAAACAATAATACTCATTTAAGGTGGCTACAGACAGGACCATAAGGTGTGGCGAGTTATATAATTTTATAACAGAAAGGAACTTAAGGTATCATCTAATCCAACAGTGTCATTTTATGTGTGGGACATTGAGTTCCAGAGAAGTTAAGTTTGCACCAGAGTTTGCACAGATCTCAGGCAGAACTGGGACTACAACCTATGTTCCCCAATTTATCTATCAAGTGTTATTTATCCCCACTGTACTTCACTCCCTGGCAACAAATTCTCATGATGGACTAGGAATTGATTCAAGTATCTAGAGACCTCAAGACTAGAGAAAGCTTGGAAATGAACTAGACCAAAGTTTCTTGGGTCTGTTTTGCACTGTCTCCAAAGTGACACTAAGACACAACTAGTGAATCATCAGGCAAAACTCTGTCACTTCTCAGGACAAAACTTCTAATATGGGCTTCCAATCCCACTTCAGTCATCAAGAATGAATATGACAATTTGCTTATTCCACATGAAACAAAACTAACAATGCTGTACAACTATAAC
This sequence comes from Phascolarctos cinereus, assembly GCF_003287225.1. Taxonomy (NCBI): domain Eukaryota; kingdom Metazoa; phylum Chordata; class Mammalia; order Diprotodontia; family Phascolarctidae; genus Phascolarctos; species Phascolarctos cinereus. The sequence goes on along the minus strand of NW_027556180.1, from coordinate 178,663,613 downwards.
AATCTGATAAAAATCTAATCCAAAACTCCACAAATCTGTAATTTTTGAAATGCTGAAATCCCATGCTATGTCTCAGTAACAAATATTAATAAAAGTGCCAGAATTTATACAATGCCTATATATGCCTATAGATACATGGAGAGATGCCATGGCATAGTAGATAGAGTGCTGGGTCAGAAAGACCTGTTCAAGTGTTTCCTCTAGCACTTATGAGCTGTATGACTGTCATCAAATCACCAAACTTCTTGATGCCTCAGACAACTCATCACATAATTTATAAACAGGCTAGAGTCAGGATAGGTTGAAAAAGACCCTATAACAGGAGCTCCCTGTACCAAAGAAATCACAAATCCTTTGCATAATAACAGATATTTGTGATATATAACATTTTGAGGCAGCTAGGTCACACAATACAGAGAGTGCTGGACTTGAGGTAAGGTATACTTGAGTTTATATCTTGCCCTAAATGCTTACTAACTATGTGACCATAAGCAAGTCATTTGACTTCTCCATGACTCATTTTTCTCTTCTGTAAAATGAGGAGGCTAAAGTGAATGGCTTCCAAAGTCCTTTCCAGACCTAGGTTTATGGTACCAAATATTCTTTTTCTTCTTTTTTTTTAACAGAAGGATCATTAACCTTTTTTTTTTTAGTCTAATTTCTTAAAAAATTTCTTTAATTCTGTATTTTTCTTTTGGCTTGTCTTTTTTATTTATTTAATTAATTTGTTTATAGTTTTCAACATTCACTTCCATAAGATTTTGAATTCTAAATTTTCCACCCCTTCCCAAGATGGTGTGCAATATCATATAGGCTCTATGTATGCATTTATATTAAACATATTTTCACCTTAGTCATGTTATAAAGAAGAATTAAAACCAATGGGATGAACTATAAGAAAGAAGAAACATAACAAAACAAAACAGAAAGAGAGCAAATAGTAAAATTTAATCTGCATTCAGACTTCATAGTTCTTTTTCTCGATGTGGATAGCATTTTCTATTATGAGTCTTTGGCAATTGTCATATCTTTGCTTTGCTGAGAAGAGTTAAGTAATATTAAAGTTAGTCATCACATGTTAAGGTTATTACTGTATACGATGTTCTCCTGGTTTTTCTCACTTCACTCAGCATTAGTCTATACAAGTCTTTCCAGGTTTTTCTGAAGTCTGCCTGCTCATTGTTTCTTATAGCACAATAGTATTCCATTACATTCATATACTACAACTTGTCCAGCCATTCCCCAATTGAAGAGTATCCCCTCAATTTCCAATTCTTGGTCACTGTAAAAAGAAGTGCTAAAAATAATTTTTGTACATGTGGGTGCTGTTCCTTTTTTTCCCTTTTTCTTTTTAACAGTCTCTTTGGGATACAGACCTAGTAGTGGTATTACTGGGTTAAAGAGTATGCACAGTTTTATAGCCCTTTGGGCATAGTTCCAAATTGCTCTCCAAAATGGTTGGATCAGTTCACAACTTCACCAACAATGCATTAGTGTCTTAATTTTCTCCCATCTTCTCCAGCATTGATCACTTTCCTGTTTTTGTCATGTTAGCTAATCTGATAGGTGGGATGTGGTACCTGAGTTGTTTTGATTTGCATTTCTTCAATCAATCACAGTGATTTAGAACATTTTTTCATATGACTATAGAGAGCTTTAATTTATTCATCTGCAAACTAGCTATTCATATCCTTTGACATTTACCAATTGGGGAATGACTTGTATTTTTTTTATAAATTCTACTCCATTCTCTACATATTTTAGAAATAAGGCCTTTACCAGAGACACTGACTGTAAAAATTGTTTCCCAGCTTTCTGCTTCCCTTCAATCTTGGTTGCATTGGCTTTGTTTGTGAGAAAACTTTTCAATTTAATGTAATCAAAATTGTCAATTTTGCATTTCATAATGTTCTCTATCTCTTGTTTGGTCATAAAATCCTCCCTTCTCCATAAACCTGACAGGTAAACTATTCCTTGCTCTCCCACTTTGCTTATAGTATCAGCCTTTATATCTAAATTGTGTACCCACTTTGACTTTATCTTGGTATACTGTGTAAGATGTTGGTCTATGCCTAGTTTCTGCCATACTAATTTCCAGTTTTCCCAGCAGTTTTTGTTAAATAGTGAGTTCTTATTCCAGAAGCTGGAGTCTTTGGGTCTGTCAAAGAGTAGATTATTATAATCTTCAACTATTGTGTCTCGTGTACCTAACCTATTCCCCTGATCCACCACTACTACCAAGTATTCTTTAGGTTTATTTCTATGTGTTTTGGAGCTAACAGTTTCCACCATTCTCCCCATGCCCACTTCTTTATTGAAGTCCTTAAGAATTAATTTATATGTTGATGTAACTTTCATGGTCTTATCAAATTCTTCATTAAAATTTTCTACCTCTTTCTTCTTCAACATTTCTATTTTGTATGAGCCACAATTAACTTCATGGCATTCTTTTCTTTTTGTAAATCATGTATCATAAGCACTTTAAAATAAGATGTCCAAGTACCCATGGAATAATGTTCTTGCTGCCTCAGAATATACTATAAAGCCAATTGATCTTAGTTAGGAAATTGTACTATTTTTTAGCAACCTCCCATCTTCATTCATCTAAGAAAATACCATCTTTTAGCCTCAATATTCTTAGAATTATATTATATAATTTCAAGTATTTTTGCCTAGACTATTACTAAAACATTCTTCTTTCTCTCACTTATTTAAATCTCTATCACTGCAATCTATCCTCTACACAGCTGTCAAAGTTTTCCTAAAGCATAGATCTGATCACATCAGCTCCTCCACCTGTAAGCCCCATTGTCAGACCATTGTCACCCCATTGTCTAAGATCAACTCTAAACTCCTTCATTTGGCATGTAAAGACTACTAGTGACTTCCCCTATATGGTTACCATTTATAATCTCTATATCTGTTGTAAACCATTTCTCCCCCATTAGACTAGGAACTCTTTGAGAGCAGGGACAATTTGCTTTAGTTTTTGACCTTCCTTTGTGTCTCCCAGTGCTTAGAACAGTGCTTGGCACATAGTAAGTGATTAAATAACATGCTAAACACAGTTTACTGGTAACACATATCCTTCATTAAAATGTAGGCTTCTTGAGTGCAGGGAATATCTTTTTTTTTTTTTTAATCCTCAGGGCCTAGCATAGAGCCTTGTATATAGTAAGGACTTAGAAAATACTTCTTGTTACTTGATTAGCTGATAGAATTATGGAATTCCATGGTCTCTGAGGGATGAATGTTGAAAGTCACCTTAAGCTCTGTACAGAGATATTTGGTGGGTATATATAGACTGCAGCATGTTGCCAACAACAAATCGTATACCAGAAAAAGAAGAATGGATATATCATTAAAAGATGATCAAAAAGGAAATGTACTGGCCATCTTGAAAAGGTGACCTCATAATGTTGAGACCTAGAGGGAGAAAAAAAGCCATCACATAGGGTAAACATTTTATGGAGGCTTTATTTCGACAGCAGACGAGACAATCAGAATACAAGGACAAGTTATAATCTACATTAGTAAAAAGGGCAGCCAAATCAATGAGCTCACATTTCTGTTGAAGTAATAAAACTAGCAAAGAACAGAAAGAGGATAAAAACCCTTTGGCTTGATTTAGCACTTGTCAATAATATTCCTACAGCTTTAGAAGGCTGCTAGATGGCATAATGGATAGAGTGCTGGGCTTGGATTCAGGAAGATCTGAGTTCACATCTACCCTCAGACACTTGACTACCTGTGTAGTCACTTAATCTTTGTCTGCCTCAGTTTCTTCAACTTCAAAGTGGGGAGAATAATAGCACCACCTTCCCAGGGTTGTTATGAGAATCAAATAAGATAATATTTGTAAAGCACTTAGCACAGTGTCTAGCACATAGTAAGTATTTAATAAATTGTTATTTTCTCCCTTCCTCCCTTCATCTCTTTCTTCTTTCTTTCCTTCCTTCCTTTCTTCTTTCCTTTAGGGGTTGAGAATAATGTGGCCAACTAATGACTGATGAGAATGAATATGGAATTTTACAGAAAAGAATAATTATAGGTTTTATTTCTATTTTTTCTTCCATATGATCCCCAGGGAAAGAGCGGAATAGGGATCTGGGAAAAATTATTAAGCAATGGTTGTTCAGGCTGACAATATGAGGGATTGCTTGATCATTTCTAAATAAAAATAACACAAAGAGCTAAAAGCTATTAATAGTCCATATTGGCAATGGCAAAATCCAAAGGATAATATATTTTGAGAATGGGAGATTAATATCAGATAGGCAGCATATGGATAGAGAGCTGGTCTCAGAGGCAGAAAGTCTGGTTTTAAGTCCTTCCTCTGACATATATTGACTTTGTATCCCTGGATATGCCATATAAGCTGTCAGTAATCTAAATAACTCTGTACAACTCTATGTTAAAGAGAAGGTACTAACCTGCATTGGTAGGGGGAGTTTCTTCATCTGGGAAGTCATTAGGTAAATGAAATCAGAGGTCCAGTTCCTATGCATATCCCTATTAACTAAACAGAGCAAAATTATATACTAAAACGAAGGATGACAAATGCATTCTTCATCATATTATGTCTCTACAAACACTTCCTAGTATATAATATATTGTTTAAGGAAATGGTGGCCACTCAAAGTCTGAGGCAGAAGTCTGTACTAGGGTCCTACATTCTTCATGGGTATGTGTTCATACTTCATGGTAGATTTTCCAAGATAAATATCCATGCATGCCCGGGGCCAGAGAGCAGAAATGAGCCTAAGTAGTTACAAAGAGTTTCATTTATAGGACAGTAGTAGTAGCAGCACTGCTAGGGAAGGGACTTCAGAAGTATTTGCATGCTATTTACTAGGGATGTGTTTTAGGTTTGGTTCCAAACATAAATAGGTACAGATTTATTTGTTTATTATTTTAGTGAATTTAGTGCTTCTGAAGCTCACCACATTTGAGAATCCTAGAGACTGGAATCCTTTATCCATTCACCAACAGATATAACTTGTGTAGAAACACTGCAAAACTCCCCAAGCCTTACCATCCTCCTACTACCCTGCCATGAAACTGAACCCAGAACTAAAGGGATGATGTTTCAATGCAAACGGCTGGGCTAGTCCCTCTCTGGAGTTATTCAATTCTTGCACCTCAGGTGAGAGGTAAGCTTTGGTGCTACCTCTAATGGTTTCCTCAGGGATTCCCTGCACCTGTTTTTTAGCAACTGGCCTGAGATCATCCTGTGTTAATCACTGAACATCCTGCAACCTGTCCCCTACCTGTCCATACCCTAGACTCACTGGACCAATGTCTATGACTCTATTATAATTCAAGAACCAGAGATACAGTAAGCTAATTTAGAAAATGTTTGTCTAGTCTGTGTTTAATCACATTTACAAGATCTCCAGAGAAGTTAGAATCAGGTTCTACCTGAAATGTAAGATTGTTGAGATTAGACATTTCAGATATTCAAGTATATTCCCTTTTTCCATGAATTTACATATGATTTCTGCCATACCTGGAATAATCTCTTCTCATATATACACCACAAATTGAAATAATTCTCTTAACTCAAGGCCTAGCTTACATGCTGCCTTCTGCACTGACTCCTCTTCCAAAATTCCGCACACCCCAGCTAGAAATGATCTCTCCACTCAATGCCACACTCATTGATCTCTCCTATGAATACAATACAGAGGCAATATAGTTTAATGGATAGACATCCAGCCTTGAGTTAAGACTCCTTGGCTTCTCCTCCTTGGTGCACAATCAATTCATGATCTCAGGTAAGAAACTTAGAAACTTAGTACTCAACCATGTCCTAAGTTTCTGTGTAAGGGGTTGTCTGAAGAGAGAAAAACATGTAGATATATCTACACATCAACATATACATACAAAAAAGGAAGGAATAAAGAGTGAGAAAGAAAGAGAGAGGAAGAAAGAAAGACAGAGAGAGAGGGAAGGAGGGAGGTGGGGAGACTGGGAGGAAGAGAAAGATGAAAGATAGGAAGAGAAGGAGCTCATATCATTTAAACATAGTCAAGCAAAATAAGTTCTGCCATTGACTACATTCATAAATGTGATTCCTATTCTTCATGTCCACCAAAATAGAGATTTTCCACACTGGGAATTCCTTACAATACTAAAATATAGATCTAGAACTCCCATGTACTATCATATTTAAATTTTATCTTACCTAATTCTTCTCTACAGATTTTAACCTCTCTAAGGGCAAGACTGTCATCTATTCAGCCTACCCCACACATCCTCAAAGACAAGGAGAATCTATTATTTTATTGCTGTTGGGAACTCACACTGTGTCCTCAAGAACACAATCCTTCTGTTACTAGCTAAGTCCCAGGTAATTGTTTGAGACACATAAAGGTTAAGTGACTGCCCAAGGGTCACAAGGCTAATAAAAGTCACAAATCTTATGATTTGAACCCACAGTTTCTCTTATGACAAGTATAGTATCAATTTACCATGCAACATTTCCTATGCCTTCAATGGAGTAGCCAGGTAGTAAATGTTAGTTGAACTGAATTTGTTTTTAAGTGGCTGACCACAGTGCAGTCCAAAATTCACACTACTACAAGAATTCTCATTCTCCCCCACGTAAACCATCTTTGGAAAAAGAAAGTGTTCAAGCTCAATAATAATCAGAGAAATGAAAAATAAAATAACTTTGAAGTACCCCCTTCACACCAATTAAGTTTGCAAAAGTAGCTAACAACGATAAAAACCCAAGCCAGAAAGGCTGTGTTGACGTAGTTACTCTTAAATATGGTTTGTAGAAGTGCAAATTGAATATTCTTTCAAATGCAATCCAAAGTTACATAATAGTTGTTGAAAAATAATTCTAGTTTTTGGTCTAACAGTCCTGACATCAGTAATGTACCCTGGAGTCACAAATCATAAAGAATAAATAAGCTAGCTTATTGAGAGAGAGAGAGAGAGAGAGAGAGAGAGAGAGAGAGAGAGAGAGAGAGAGAGAAAGAGAGAGAGAGAGGGAGAGAGAGAACATTTGTAGTTGTAAAGAACTGGAAATCATCTAAACATTGAAAAGTTAGTGAATGGCTGAATGCATATGTGGTATATAATATAATATTAGGCTTATAGGATAAGTTTGGAAGGCACAAGGACTCTTTTCCTATTCTTTTTTGTGAGGCTTTTGGGTTTAAGTGACTTGCCCAGAGTCACATGGCTGGTAAGTGTCAAAGGCCAGATTTGAACTTAGGTCCTCCTGACTCCAAGGTCAGTGCTCTACCCACTGTGCCACCTAGCTGCCCCTACAAGAACTCTTTTCAAATTATAGAGTAAAAACTTGGGAAGACTTATATGAACTGATACAAAGTGAATTGAGCAGAACCAGGAAAGCAATACGCAGTAACAATAAAATTATTAAGATAATAAACTATGAAAGACTTAGTCATTCTGTCATTACAATGATTCACCACAACTTCAAAGGTTTCATGATGTTAACATCAAGCTATCCATTTCCAGATAGAGTACTTATGTACTTAAGTGCAGAATGAACAGCTTTTTCCTTTCTTTATTTTTCTTGCTTTTTTTTTCCTTCAGAACATGGCCAATGCAGAAATGATTTGCTAAGTATAATGGGCTTTTGTATTTCTTCTATTCCTCATGGATGCAGAAGGAGTGGATGAACAGAGAGAATTTGGAATTGAAACTAAAATAAATTTAAATTAAACTTTTAAAAATACATGTGGTGTAGTCGAACCTGCAATAATTTGTTCTCCATTAGCCTAGTCTTAAAACCCAAAGTCACTACAATACCATGATGAGAAACTGGAGTTCCATGTTTGCATATAATGAATATTTAATATATTATTGATGAATAATTAAGTGAATCAAGCAATCCATAAATTAATATGATACTAGTATATTGTTAAATGTTTACATTTAAAAGTTCCCCTTATATTAAGGAACATATATTTATAATCCTTAATTTCAATTGGTTTCATAGGAAGGTAAACAAAGTTTTTCTGCCTCTATTTCTTTTGTGGTTTTTCTTTACAAAATGTGTTGACAAAATTTAAATTTTTGTTATAAACAAGAAAGAATGGTGCTTCCCCAGTTGTGAACTAATCTAACCATTCTGGAGAGCAGTTTGGAATTATGTCCAAAAGGCCATAAAACTGTGCATACCTTTTGATCCAGCAATACCACTACTAAGTGTGCATTCCAAAGGGGGGGGGAGGTAACAGCACCCACATATACAAAAATTATTTATAGCAGCTCTTTTTATGATGGCAAAGAATTGGAAATTGATTGTACATCAATTGGGGAATAGCTGAACAAATTGTGGTATATGAATGTAATGGAATACTATTGTTCCATAAGAAATGGTGAGCAGGTGGATTTCAGAAAAACCTGGAAAGACCTTCATGAACTGATGCTGAAAGTAAGCAGAACCAGGAAAACATTGTACACAGTAACAACATTATGCAGTGACTGACTTGATTAGATTTAGCTCTGCTTAGCAATGCAATGATCTAAGATAGCTCCAAAAGACTCATGTTGGAAAATGTGATCCATACCCAGAGAAAGAACTATGGAGTCTGAATGCAAATCAAAGAATACTATTTAGTCTTTTTTTAAAATTTTGTTTGTTTTGTTTGTTCTTGTGGTTTTTTTTCCCTTTTGTTCTGATTCTTCTTTTACAACATGACTAATCTGGAAATATGTTTAATATGATTTTATGTGTATAGCCTATATCCGATTGCATGCTATCTTGGGAAGGAGGTGAGGGGAGGAAGGAGAGAAAATTTAGAACTCAAAATCTTAGAAAAGTGAATGTTTAAATCTAAGCATAAATTAATTGATTAATTAAAAAAGAATAGTGTTCCCCCAAGTGATTTATTTCTATTAGTTGATAAGGTGAAATAATTTATAATTACTCTGGCTTATAGAAGGAATCATGGAATCAGAACTTCAGAGTTAGAAGGGATGTTATAGAGAAAGAATGAGAAAAAAAGGAGAATGAGAAAAAGAAGAGGAAAAAAAGGAGGAAGAGGAACTTAAGAAAATAAGTGGAAGGTTTGAGACCTTGAAAAATGGAAAAGAAAATAAGTAGCCAAATGGATAAAAGCAGAGAAGCAGATAACAGACCTAGAAAAGGAACTGATTTGAAGAAAAATAGCATGAGAAATAGGTTACAATGTGATCCTAAGGTAGGTTTTAGGGTATCTGCATATAAATTTAAAAGTCATAACAAAGAAATTGGGAGTCCTAAAAATACATGCACACAAATGAAAATTTTATCCTCAATGAATCTACCAATAATACTAACATGAAAATTAGCTCAGAGTTTGGTGAAGAAGGTTATTCGGTGAAGGATAGATGTTAAAGAGACTAGAGGTACCAGGGAGAAAAAAGACCTGGAAAGAAGAAAAAAACCCTAAAATCCATTGTGTTCTGCAAGTAAATACAATGAATTATTAAAAGTGCTTTATTATAGCCCTTTGAGTGTTTGGAGCAATGGTTTAAAAATAAAAAAAAAATCAATTACAGACAAGGGAAAATGTTGGAAGTTAACTCACCATGGAATAGAATGAATTTTCAACCTAGAAATATAATTGACCTTATTGCAATGGAGAAGTACGTTTGAAAAAGTAACCCTCACTTTTGGTGGAGTTGATGGAACAGAAGCCTTTTTTAGGCTCCATGTCATAGATGTATGGCAACCTAATGAAAGTATTGAACAAAAGCTCTGACTGAATATTAGCCTGTTTGTTGTACCTATTTAAGATTCTGACTTGAGAAGATAGAATACCTTGTAGTCATTCTGGGTGCAGATATGCCAAAAGGAATCATGGAAACATAAAATTTCAGATATAGAAGGGTCTTATAGACAAAGCAGAAAGGAAATAAGGATGAAAAAAGAGAAGAAAGATGAGGAGGAGGAGGAGGAGGAGGAGGAAAAGGGAGGACTTGTGGGGCATAGCTTGAGAGGATTAAGATTTAAGTCACATATTTATGCTGCATTTAGACCCAATGGTACTTTGGGGTGTTCTAGTTGCAGTTGTTTCGTTTAAATTTGTTGAGCCAATGTTCTCTTCACCTTCTTTTTCTCTTATTTTTTTGTTAATTGATCCCTCTACCAAATATATTGCTCAAAGATCCCAAAGGATCAATTTGGGAACAGAGGCAATAGATTTGTTTCTCCATAAATTCAAATTCTGGAAAGAACAAAGCAAGATCAAAAAGTAGCAACCTTTTTTTTTTAATATGCTAACTGGGGAGTTGATTACCAAGTGATTACCAAGAGTCAACACCTGTGTGGCTACTGCTTTCTTAATAGACCTGTGCCCTAGCTGTTAACACTTACACCAATAGCAACAAGAGCCAGCAAAAAACTTCAGACTCCTACAGACCTCCAAGAACACACCCACAGTTTAAAGTACCCAGGTGTGTATTTCTGAAGCTATGTTCCTGATTCTGGCTGTGAAACTAAGGATCACCTGACTGTGCCCCAACATTTCAAACCATTAAATTTATCTTCAGATAAGTAAGTTTTATGTGTGGATTATCTTCATTTTTTCTTGTTCGATCAACTATTTAGAAAACATTGCTCAGATTTGGTGGGAGTGGAGTAAAGGCAGGAGCACACTTGAACTCTCCTAAATTTCCCTACAAACAACAAGAAAATATTTCCTCAAGTTGAATTCTGAAGCCATAGAGTAAAAAAAAAAGGGTCAAAGTGAAGAGATGGAGCCAGGACTGTGGAGAAAATGCTGTGATTCACCTAATCTCTCTCTCAAACCCCTCCAAAAACCTTTAAGTAATGCCATAAAACAATACCTAGAGTGGCAGACCCCACAAAAGAACAACGTGAAAGAATTTTCCAGCCAAAGACAACGTAGGTTAGCAGGAAAGCTCTGTTGCACCTGGGAGGAGTGGAGCACATTTCAGCTCAGTCTGCACTAGCATAGACCCAGCCCTAAAAAAAAACCAGGAGCAGGCCTTCAGAGTCACTGAATCAGCAGCAGCAGCAGTAGCTGCTTCCAGGGCTCTCAGCCCAAAGATATTAAGGGGATTGAACAACTGGTCTGGAGGAGATTACAGAGGTCTTTTTGCTAATACTAAGGCAGGACTCTGTTGCTTTGCCCATACTCAGTTCTGGGTTGCAGTCTTGGGTGGCAGTCCCAGGGTGAGGAAGAGTACTAGCACAACCCAGCTTGTAGTCTCAGTGAGGCAGGAATCCTCATCACAGTTCTAGTGCAGAAAAGAGTGCTTGTGGTCACTCAGAGACCAGAGCACAGATCAGGAAAGTAGTAAATACATCTCTTCTTAGATTATACCATCTTGGAAGAACTGAAAACAGCTACACAAAATCCCTGAAGTTTGGGACAGCGTGCTTACCACCCCAAGAGCAGAGCCTCAATTTAACAAAGAGTTAAATGTCAAGAAATAGGCTGGGGAAATGAGCAAACAGAAAATATTCTGATCATAGAAAGTTATTATGGTGACAAGGAAGATGAAAACACACATTCAGAAGAAGATAACAAAGGCAAAACTCCTACATCCAAAGACTCCAAGAAAAATATGAATTGGTCTCAGGCCATGGAATAGCTCAAAATGATTTTGAAAATCAAGTAAGAGAGGTAGAGGAAAAATTGGGAAGAGAAATAAGAGTGATGCATGAAAATCATGAAAAAAGAGTCAACTGCTTAGTAAATGAGACACACACACACACACACACACACGCACACACAAAATACTGAAGAAAATAACACCTTAAAAAACAGGCTAAGCTAAATGATAAAAGAGTTACAAAAAGCCAATAAGGAAAAGCATTCATTAAAAAGCAGAATTGGCCAAATGGAAAAGGTCCAAAAGCTCACTGAAGAAAAATGCTACTTAAAAACTGGAATTGACCAAACAGAAAAGGAGATATGAAAGCTCATTGAAGAAAATAATTCCTTAAAAATTAGAATGGAGCAAATGGAAGGTAACAGCTTTACGAGAAATCAAGAAACAATAAAACAAAACCAAAAGAATGAAAAACTAGAAGACAATGTGAAATATACCACTGGCAAAACAACTGACCTGGAAAATAGATGTAGGAGAGATCATCTAACAATTATTGAGCTACCTGAAAACTATGATTAAAAAAAGAGCCAAGACATCATCTTTCAAAAAATTATCATGGAGGAGGTGGAGCCAAGATGGTGGAATAAAAACAGGTACTCTCCTAAGCTCTCCCCCAAACCCCTCCAAATACCTTTAAAAGTGACTTTAAATGAATTCTAGAGTAGCAGCACCCACAAAAAGATGGAATGAAACAAATATCCAGCTCAAGACAACTTGGAAGATCAGAAGGAAAGGTCTGTTGCACCAAGGTGAGAGAAGAGCACAGTCCAGCACAGGCCACCCAGCAAACCAGGAGGATGCCTTGGTGCAATGGAATCACTGGCAGCAGTGGCAGTTTCCAGACATCTCAACCCAGAGACACCAAAGACAACTTAGTAGGTCAGTAGGAAAGGCCTGTCACACCTGGGTGAGAGTGAAACAGATTCCAGCACAGGCCATGCCAGCACAACCCCAGCCCCAGCAAACCAGAAAGAGGTGATGGAAGTGATTGAACTGACAGTGGTAGTAGTTACTTCTGGAGCTCTCAGCCCACAGATGGTAAGGAGATCAAACAACTGGTCAGAAGTAGATTACAAGGGTCTTTTTGCTATGACTGAGGCAGGACCCTTTGCTATGGCCATCCTCAGATCTGGATTGCAATCCTGGGTAGCAGTCCCAGGGGAAGGAGGAATACTAGCATAGCAGAGCTTGTGGCAGCAGTAAAGAGTGAACCCTCCTCAGAGTTTCCAGAGCAAAAAAGAGTGCTTGTAGTCATTCAGAAACTAGAGCACAGGTGAGGAGAGGAATAACACATCTCTCCTTAGATCATACTCCCATGGAAGAACTGAAAATTTATAGGTCCCTATCTCTGAAAACAGCTGCACAAAATCCCTGAAACTTGTGCACCCTTCACCCTGGAAGCAGAACCCTACTTTAACAAACAGTTAAAAGTTAGCTAATAGGCTCTCAAAATGAGCAAACAATGAAAAAAAAACAACCTCTGACTATTGAAAATTACTACAGTGACAAGGAAGATAAAAACACACACTCAGAAGAAGACAATAAAGTCAAAGCTCCTACAACAAAAGAAACCATGAAAAATAAGAATTGGTCTCAGGCCATGGAAGGGCTCAAAAAGGATTTTGAAAATCAAGTAAGAGAGGTAGAAAAAAATTTTTGAAGATAAATGAGAGCGATGCAAGAAAATCATGAAAAAACAAGTCAACAGTTTGGTAAAAGAGACACACACACAAAAAAAATGCTGAAAAGAATAACACCTTAAAAAACAGGCTGGCACGGGGCAAAGCCAAGATAGTGGAGTAAAAGCAGTGACTTGCTCGAGCTCTCTCCCCAAGACCCTTCCAAATACCTGTAAAAAATGACTCTAAACAAATTCTGGAGCAGCAGAACCCACAAAAAAACAGGGTGAAACAAATTTCCAGCCCAAGGCAAAGTGGATGGTTGATAGGAAAGGTCTGCTGTGCTGGGCTGGGAGATGAGCACAGTTCAGTGTGGGCCATGCAGGCAAGGACAGGGCTGCAGCAAGCTAGGAGCAGGACTCAGGGGACTGAATCACTGGCAGCTGTGGCTGTTTCCAGACTTTTTCAATCTACAAACACCAAAGACAACTTAGAAAGTCAGTGGGAAAGATCTGTTGGACCTGGTTGAAAGAGGAGCATGATCCAGAAATGGTTCTAGTGCCACCCACAGGGCAGCAGCCACAGCAGCAGTAGCTACTTCCAGAGTTCTTGGCCCACAGAGGGTGGGGGGATATCAAACACTTTTAAGGAGGGACAGAGTCAAAGGAGAGAGTAGAAAAAAATGGGGGGTGGGATAGGGTAGAGGGAAATATAGTTAGTCTTTTACAACATGACTATTATGGAAGTGTTTTGCATGACTACACATGTATAACCTATATTGAATTGCTTGCCTTCTCAATGAGGGTGGGTGGGAAGGGAGGAAGGGAGAGAATTTAGAAATCAAAGTTTTAAAAATAAATGTTAAAAATACTTTTTATAGGCACCTGGGAAATAATATATACAAGCAAAGGGGTATAGAAATCTATTCTGCTCTACAGGAAAATAGAAAGGGAAGGGGATAAGGGGGAAAAAGGGAATAATAGAAGAGAGGGCAGATTGGGGGAAGGGGTATTCAGAATGCACACCATCTTGGGGTGGGGGGAAGGGAGATATGGAGAGAAAATTTGGAACTCAAAATCTTGTAGAAGTGAATGTTGAAAACTAAAAGTTAATTAATAAAAAGGAATGTATCTGTATCTATATATCTCTATCTCTATATCTATATATGTAAAGGCTAAGTGAAACAATAAAAGTGGCCCAAAAAGCCAATGATAAGATGCCTTAAAAAGCAAAATGGGCCAAATGGAAAAGTAGTTTTAAAAGCTCACTGAAAAAAAAATACATTAAAATTAGAATGGAGCAAATGGAAACTAATGATTCATGAGAAAAAAAAAAGAAACAATAAAATAAAACCAAAAGAATGAAGTGAAAGAAGAAGAAAGAAAAAAAAAGAAAGAAGACAATGTGAAATATCTCATTGGAAAAACAACTGACCTGGAAAATAGATCCAGGAGAGATAATTTAAAAATCATTGAACTTCATGAAAGCCATGATCAAAAAAAAAAAAGAGCCTACACATGATCTTTCAAGAAATTATTAAGTATTATAGAACCAAAGAGTAAAATAGAAATTGAAAGACTCCACCAATCACCTCTGAAAGAGATCTCAAAATGAAAACTGCCAGGAATATTATAGCCAAATTCCAGAGTTCCCAGGTCAAGGAGAAAATATTGCAAGTAGCCAGGAAGAAAAAAATTCAAGTGTGGTGGAGCCACATTAAGGATAACACAAGATTTAGCAGATTCTGCATTAAAAGATCAGAGGGCTTGGAATATGATAATCTGGAGGGCAAAGAAAGTAGGATTATAACTAAGAATCACCTACCCAGCAAAACTGAGAATAATCCTTTGGTGGGGGGTGGGGAATGGACATTCAATGAGATAAAGGATTTTCAAGCATTCTTGATGGAAAGACCAGAGCTGAATACAAAATTTGACTTTCAAATACAAGAGAAGCATAAAAAGATAAACAGAACAGGGAAATCATAAGGGACTTAAAAAGGTTAAACTGAATACATTCCTACATGGGAAGAGGATACTTATAATTCATAAGACCTTTCTCATTGTTATGGTAGTTAGAAGGAGTATACATATATAAACAGGGCACAAATGTGAGTTGAATATGAAAGGGATGGTATCTAAAAATAAATTAAGGGGTGAGAGAGAAATATACTGGGAGAAAGAGAAAAAGAGAGGTAGAACAGGGTAATTTATCTCACTTAAAAGAGGCAAAAAAAGGCTTTTACAGTGGAGGGGAAGAGGGGGGAGTAAGGGGCAGTGAGTGAACTTCAGAATTGTCTCAAAGAGTGAATAACATACATGCTCAGTTGGGTATAAAAATCTATTTTATCCTACAGGAAAGTAGAAGGAGAAGGGGATAAGAGAATGGAGGGTTGGTAAAAGGGAGGGAAGATTTGAGGTGGGGGTAGTCAGAAGTAAAACACTTTTGAGGAGGGACAAGGTAAAAAGTGATTGAGAATAGAATAAATGGGGGGGAACAGGATGGTGGGAAATACAATCAGCAATAGTAATTGTGAAAAAAAATTTGGAAACAAGTTTCTCTGATAAAGGCTTCATTTCTCAAACATATAAATAACTGAGTCACATCTACAAAAGTAAGAGCCATTCCAATTGATAAATGATCAAAAGATATAATCAGTTTTAAGATGAAGTAATCAAAGCTATGTATAGCTATACTAAAAAAAAATTCTAACTCACTATTGATTGGGGAAATGCAAATTAAAACAATCCTGAGGTACTACCTCACACCTACTAGATTGACTAATAGGACAGAAAAGGTTAATGACAAATGTTGGAGGGGATGTGGGAAAAATGAGACTTTAATACACTATTGGTGGAGTTGTGAACTAATTGAACCACTCTATAGAGCAAATTGGAACTACGTCTAAAGGGCTATAAAATCACACATGTCCTTTGACTTAGCAACCACTACTATGTCCATTTAAAAAAAAACAGGAAAAGTACCTATATGTACAAAAATATTTATAACAGTTCTTTTCTGGGAGTAAAGAATTAGAAGTTGAGGTGATACCCATCAATTGTGGAATGGCTGAACATGTTGTGGTATGTGATCATGATGGAATACTATTATACTATAGGAAATGATTAGCAGGATGCTCTCAGAAAAACCTGGAAAGATTTGCATGGGCTGATGCAAAGTGAAGTGTACTGTAACAGCAATATTGTAAAATGATCAGCTGTGAATGACTTAGCTATTCACAACAATACAATGATCCAAGACAACTCAGAAGGATGTGTGATGAAAAATGCTATCCAACCCCAGAGAAAGAACTGATGGTGTCTGAATAGAGTCTAAAGTATACTTCTTTTACTTTCTTCATTTTTCTTGAGGCATTTTTTTAAATTTGTGTTTTCTTTCACAACATGACTACTATGAAAATATATTTTTCGTAACCTATATCAAATTGTTTGCCTTCTCAATGTGGAGTGAGGAGGGGGAAGAGAGAAAATTTAGAACTCAAAGTTTTAAAAATGAATGTTAAAAATTGTTTTTACATATAATTGGGAAAAATAAAATATTTAATATTTTAAAAGATCAAGAAAAAATTTAAAATATAAAAAAGGTCAAAGTGAAACAATTTTCCACGACAAGACACTTTAGGTCATGGGCACACTATAGTAAAGCCTGGTGCAGGCCTTGATGTTATGCCAGCAGCAGAACTTGGAGGCAGGTGCAACAACAGCAACAGCAGTTTTAGGAGATTCACCTCACTGATGGTAAGGAGGTTGGAACACTTATCAGAAAGAAAATACTGGGGACCCTGTGCTGGCACTGGTTGTCAGGATTATGTTGCATTGTCTTGACACAGTTCATCTTCACAGTTCCAGGATGAACAGGAGCAGCCCTGGGGGAACAGGGGTCCTGGTCACAGTTCTAGGACAGAGAAGAGTTTTTATGGCCACTCACAAGGGAGTAGGGGATCTGGTTTATTTCAAAGGCAGAAAGGAGCACTAGCATTTTTGGTTGCAGAAAAGCAGGGGTCCTAGGCTCAGTTTCAGGGTTAAGAAGAGCAGCAGCACTTGTGGCTACAGGGGAACAATGTCCCTTCCTGAGTAAAGACAAAAGTGAAGACCAAGAGAGTAGTGACTACAACTTTCCTTAGCTCATGTCACCTTGGAAATCCTAAAATATAGAGACCCCACAAACCTAACTCTGAAAACAACAGCCAAAAAAACCTGAAGTTAAAATAGTGCCCCCTCCACCTCCAAGGCAGAGTGAAACTTTAACATAAAGTCAAAATTTGAAAAATAGGCTAGAAAAATGAGTAAATAACAAAAAAATAACCCAACCATAAAAAAGTTACTAAAATGACAGGAAAGATCAACAAACAAACTCAGAGGGAGTCAACAATGTCAAAATAACTACAAGCAAAGACTCAAAGAAAAGATGTGAATTGGACATATGCCCAACAAGAATTCCTGGAAGAACTCAAAAAAGATTTTTTAAAAAATCAAATGAGAGATGTAGAGGAAAAATTGGAGAAACAAATGAGAGTCATGCAAGAAAATTATGAAAAGAGAGTCAATAGCTGGGTAAAAAAAAGCACAAAAATACTGAAGAAAATAAAACACCTTAAAATAAAATACTAGCAAGGTATTTACACCAATATATCATGAAGATCATAATCTGTGACTAGGTGGAATTTATACCAGGAATGAAGGGCTGAGTCAATGCAGGGAAAACCATCAGCATATTTCAGCACATCAATACAAACAACAAAAATCATATGATTATCTCAATAGATGCAACAAAAGTTTTTTGACAAAACACAACACTTATTCCTATTTTTAAAAAAATTGGAAAGGATAAGAACAAATGCAGCTTCCCTTAAAGTGATAAGTAGTATATATGTAAAACCCTTAACAAGCATTATCTTTACCAGGTAGAAACCTCACCAAGAAGATCAGGGGGGAAGCAAGGATGTCCATTATTCATCAACAGTATTAAATACTGTACTAGAAATGCTAGTTCTAGCAAATGAGAAAAAAAGAGATTGAAGGATTTAGAACAGGCAATAAGGAAACAAAACTATAACACTTTGCAGATGGTGTGATTCGATATTTAGAGAATTCTAACGAATTAACTAAAATTAGTTGAAATAATTATCAGTTAAAGCTGCAGGATATAAAATTAAGTCCACATAAATCACTAACATTTTGATACATTAAGAGCAAAGTCTAGCAACAAGATATAGAAAGAAAAATTCCATATAAAATAACATAGTTGGGAGTTTACTTGCCAAAACAAACCCAGCAACCATATGCAATTAACAAAACACTTTTTCACACAAATAAAGTCAGATCTAAATAACTAGAAAATATTAATTGTTCATTGGTAGGCTGAGCCAATATGATAAAAATGACAATTCTACCTAAATTGATTTACTTATTCATTGTCATACCAATCAAACTACCAAAAAATTTTTATAGAGCTAGAAAAAATAATAGCAAAATGCATCTGGAAGAACAAAAAATCAAGATATCAAGGGAATCAATAAAAAAAGCTAAGAAAGTAGCCTAGTAGCACCAGATCTCAAACTATATTACAAATCAATAGTCATCAAAACAATCTAGTTCTGGCTAAGAAATAGAGTGGTAGATCAGTGAAATAGATTAGGTACAAAATACACAGTAATAAATGACCATAGTGATGTAGAGTTTGATAAATCCAATGGTCTGAGATTTTGGAACAAGAACTCACTATTTGACAAAAACTGCTAGGAAAACAGAAAAGCAGTTTGGCAGAAACAAGGCATAATAAGGTCTAAATGGGTGCATGATAAACATAAAAGATAATATAAGCAAATTAGTGGAGCATGGAAAATTTTATGATGTCAGAACTATAAATAAGGAAATAAGTTATGATTAAACAAGAGGTACAGAACATTACAGGTTGCAAAATGAATAATTTTGATAACATTAAATTAAAAATGTTTTGCACAAACAAAAATAATGTAGTCAATATTAGACGGAGAGCAGGAAATTGGGGGGGAATTTATAGCATGTTTCTCTGGTAAAGGTATTATTTCTCAAATACATAGGGAACTGAGTCAAACTTATAGGAATGCAAGTCATTCTCCCTTTTATAAATTGTCAACAAGCAGTTTCCAAGATGAAAAAATCAAAGCTATCTTTTATAGTCATGTGAAAAAATGCTCTAAGGGGCAGCTAAGTGGCACAGTGGATAGAGCACTGGCCTTGAAGTCAGGAAGACCTGAGTTCAAATCCAGACTCAGACCAAACACTTGACACTCGCTACCTGTGTGACCCTGGGCAAGTCACTTAACCCCAATTGCCTAAAAAAATGTTCTAAATCACTATGGAATAGAGAAATGCAAATTAAAACAACTCTGATGTGTCACTTCATACTTATCAGATTGGCTAACACAACAGAAAATGAAAGTGACAAATGCTGAAGGGGATTTGGGAAAAATAGATATATTCATGTGTTACTGGTGGAGTTGTGAACTAGTCTAATCATTTTGGAGAACAATTTACAACTGTGCACAAAGGGCTATAACACTGTACATACCCTTTGACTCAGCAATAGCACTACTAGGTTTGTATCCCAGAGAGATCAAAGAAAAAGAAAAGGACTTTTTTGTACAAAAAAAATTTATATTTATAGCAGCTTTTTTTGTGATGAGAAACAATTGGAAATTCAGGGAATGCCCATGAAAAGGAGAATAGCTGAACAAAATTATGATATGTGATTTTAACAGAATACTCTTGTCCTATAAGAAATGACAAGAAGGATGTTTTCAGAAAAACCTGGGAAGGCTTATCTGAACTAATGCAGAGTGAAGTGAGCAGAAGCAGGAGCATATTGCATACTAAAATTGCAATACTGCATGATGATCAACTATGAATGACAGCTATTCTGAGCAACATAATGATCTTCAAAAATTCTGAGCAATTTAGGATGAAAAATGCTATCCATCTCCAAAGAAAGAAATAAAGGAGTTTTTTAGTATCTTTATTTTCTTCTTTTCACATGTATTTTCTTTTACAACTTTGCAAACATAGAAATCTGCTTTTCATGACTTAACATTTATAATCTATATCAAATTGTTTACCTTCTTGATGAGGGGAAAAGGGGAAGGAGGGAATGAATTTGGAACTCAAAATTTTATGAAATGAATAGCAAAAAATTTTACATATAATTGAGAAAAAAAGAAAATAAGAGTCACACAGAAAAAGAAAGCATTTGATTCTAAAGAAGAAAAACAGAGGTCATCCCTTCTCTTTCTACTTGAATCTCAAGTTTAAGTTTGTTACCTTACAACATAGTTTTCCAAGAAAGTAGACATTTTGGAAAAGTTTCCCCATGATTCCACAGCTAGTTAGACAATGGGGCTAATGAGGCCAATTTCATAAATTCTATCCTTTCATAAACTATTAAGTTTTCTGTAGTTCACTCATAGGCTGGACTAAGCCCAACAAACCTTCGAGTAAATTCACACTATTCTTTCACAGAGAAACTATTGTGGGTCAATAAGTAAATTTTTACCACAATTATTAGTGGAAAACAAACAACTGGCTAATTGTGGGTCAATAGCGTCAATCTGACATGTGAAGAATTGCACATTTATTCATTCATTTATGCTTATTAAACCCCTTCTCTACACTAGAAAGTGTATGTGAGGATGAGTCAGAAGATCTAGACTTGAATCTGGAATCTGCCATATATAACTTGTATGACTTTGGGATTTGTGTCCCCCTCTACTCTTTTTCTGCCTTTCTTCTTCATGTCTCAAATATAAAATGGAGAAAATTGATTTATGTTCTGCAGTGTAGTATAAGTCTTTTAAAAAATAAGACCTCCTTCTTCTTGTACAAAATGACTGATATGGAAATGTTTTACATGATTGTACATGTGCAACCAGTATCTGATTGCTTATTGTCTCAGGGATTGGGGAGAGGAGGAAGAGAGAGAGAAATAAAATTTGGAACTGAAAGCAAAAAAAAAATATTTCAAA
Source organism: Phascolarctos cinereus (assembly GCF_003287225.1). Lineage (NCBI taxonomy): Eukaryota > Metazoa > Chordata > Mammalia > Diprotodontia > Phascolarctidae > Phascolarctos > Phascolarctos cinereus. The sequence goes on along the minus strand of NW_027556180.1, from coordinate 178,642,367 downwards.
TTGTTTTAACATGTAATTGGGGGAAAATATATGTATATGTTTTTGTATAAAAGACCTCTTTACTTGAAAGCATCATCACAACAAAATGAATAATAGCAAAGATATTTTTGAAAGTAGGCAAACCAAAACATAGGATAATAACAATTATTATTAATAATATCATTTCTATAGTGCCTACTACGGCTCAGGCACTGTACTATGTGATTTACAAACAGAAGTTAAGTGAGCTGTCTAGGGTCACACAGCCAGCATCTGGAGCCATATATGAACTCAGATGTTCTTGACAGCAACCTTAGCATTTGCCACACTTCAACCTTGCTGCCATAGACAAGAGAAGATTAACTTGTCAATTTTAATAATCAGTTCACTTCACAGTTAGGTTATTGGACTTCCTCAAAACAAATTTTTATTGACAAAGTTTGAAAGTGTAGAATAGAGCATTTTTTGCAAGAAATACAAGAGGAAATGTCTTAAATTACTAAAGAGGATCTGTGATTTCTAATGTTCAAATGCAGTCACTCTTATTCGTAGACTCGTAGATCATTAGAGCAAAGAGTTGTCCTGACTCCCAAATCAATGTTCTTTTTAACTAAAGTGATTTTAGCTCTGACATCCTAAATTATGAATAGTCATGACAAACAGGGTTGTCAATGTTTGTTTAAAATTTGTTAATTGTAAGTCACTTGGAATAGTTCTAAGAACCACCAGTCCTTGTTTGATCACCACCCTGTATAACCCCTTAGAACATGTAGCAAATGGGTATTTCATAAATGCCTTTAGATGATGACAACTTCTAGTGAAACATTTTAATTTTTACTTTTTGTTGAACATGTAACCAAAGATATGGTTGCTTTTGTTTCCATGCAGAGGGGAATGCAATGTTTCTCTGAAATACAGACTTCAGAGTTGGAACAGCCTAATTATCCCACTGACCTTGGCAAAGCAGAGCCAGTTCACTGTAATACAATAGCCTTTCGTGCCAACACAAAGCAGATATCAATATACATTATTGTCATCTTCCCTAGATTTTAAATCCTCAAAAGTCAGGGTTTTTTTTAGCACAACCTAGTTATAGATGTTTAACAAATATTTGTGAAGAAGAGGAAGAAGAGGATGAAGAGGAGGATGAGGAGGAGGAGGAGGATGAAAAGGATACTATACACGCTCATGAAATTATAATGCTTACCAAGCTAAATAATTTGGAAGAATTCAGCATCTCTGTAGATTATATTCTAGGTCTCAAAAGGTCTTTTAGTTTCTTCTTTCCTCCTTTCACAGTAAATTGCCAAGGGATATGGTCAGTTAAAGGGAGATTGTCACCAAGTTACCTCCTGACTAAATATGAAATCTCATAGACTTCACTCCTGGTTACATCCTGATGATGGAAACTCAGTCTTAATAATTGTGAATGCTCCTCCTGACTAACTTAGGGACACTCCCCTAATGATAGATGGCCTCTCCACTGGGGATTCTTGGTTAATGCCATGGATAGATTTATTCTTGAAAGCAAGAGCCCTGTTGACACCCAAGAAAGGGTTTTTTTTTTCTCTATCATAAAAGAAGCTGATTTTTGTTTAAGTTTTAGACAAAAAACCTAATGGAGATTTTTTGGGATAATGAATATTCCAAGATTTTCTATTTTTACCATTTTTTAAAACACTTATCTTTGTGAGTGATTTTTTTTTCTCTCAAAAGACTTACAAAGATATGGGGCTTGTTACTTTGGCATTTTTTGTTTGTTTTACAAAATTCATCTGCAGAAGTTTTAACAGTAAAAATAATCAAATAGCAATGAAAAGCTGCTGAGGGAAGCGGGGCAGAGTGGCAACACAATAAATGTTTGTGTTCTCATTGAAGGAGGTGGAGGGATGAGAAGGTGATCTGGGCTAAAGAAAAAAAAAGTTTCAAAAAATCAAAATAATAAAATAAATGTCTGAATGTTTTCATTAGATTAATATCTACATTCAGAGAGTGTGTTTGGTGACCAGAACTAGGATTAATGCCATCTCTGAGTTTTCAAAAAGCATTTATAAGGATCAGAGAGTTTCTTGGCAAGGTTAGCATTGTTAAAATGAGTCTTTTTATATTGCATAATGAGATAGCTTGAGGCAGTTAGGTAGTGTAAGGGTGCTGAAGTTAAGAAACCTGTGCTCAAATCTGGCCTTGGATATTTACCAGCTTTGTGATCCTGGACAAGTCACTTAACCTCTGTTTGCCTCAGTTTGCTCATCTATAAAAATGCTGATGATGATAGCATCTACCTCCTAGGGTTGTTGTGAGATTCAAATGAGATATTATTTATAAAGTGTTAGCACAGTGCCTGGCACATAGTTGAAATTTATTATAATAAATGCTTATTCTCTTCTTTTTCTCTTTTCCTTATCATCTAATCCTGTTATGAATTTTTCTTTCAGAAACAGACAGATAAGCACCATGAAAATTATGCATTTGTATTGTGAATCTGAAAATGATAGAACACAAAAACAAATCAGAAGTCAATACTGAGCTAGAATCTAAGTTTATTTTTTTCAGATAATACAAAAAACATGTTCTAAGTTTAACATCTAAAATCTGGCAGAATAACAAAAGTGATAAAGGCATAGATTCACCTACTAGGTGCATAAAAATTAGGATTTATAGGAAAATTTTGTCAATGATAATTTTTAAAAAATCATGTTTATATAGTACTTTAGGGCTTATAAAGTACTTTCTTCACAATTGCTCTGTGAAGTTGGTGTTGGAAGTATATTATAGATTTGAAATCTAGTATCCCTGTTGGCCAATCTCATCTCCTCATAGATAAGCTTCCCAATATGAATGAACTTATTTCTCTTCAGTGATTCAAGGACCATATATTTAGAAATTAAATAGACCTTTAAAGTTATCTAGTCCAGCCCCATTCTCATTTTACAGATGAGGAAACTAAAACCCAAAAATTTAAGTGACTAGCTAAAAGTCACACACATGGTAAGGAGGAAGAGAGTCAGTATTTCAACCCAGTCCCTCTGACATCAAATCCACACTCTTTCTACTATTCCATAATGCCTTTTATCTGAAATCTAATCAGTCAATAAACATTCATTAAGTGCCTACTATGTACCAGGATTTGTGCTAAGTTCTGGGGATACAAGAAAGGCAAAAGAAATTCTGTTGTCAATGAGCTCACAATTTAATAGGAAAAACTGCATGTAAACAACTATGTTTAAAAAATCTATATAGAAAAAAATTAGAGATAATTGTAGAGGTGAGACTTCTGTATTTAGGAGGCTCTAGAAAGGCTTGTTGCAGAAGACAGAATTTTAGTTAGGATTTCAAGGAAGCCAAGAGGAAGAAAATTCCAGGCATGAGGGACAGACAGTAAAAAAACTGGATTTTAGCATTTGGAAGCTGCCTCAATTAATTTCTGGATATTAAACATCACCTCTGTGAATAGACTTTTACTATATGTGTTATTCATAGGATAAGTAATTTAGAACTGAAGAAATCCTTGTAGGTAATTTAGTCTAAGTCCATTTTATTTATTTTAAGGAGGAAGCAGAGGGAGAAACATATTAAACTAAGCATGTTAATCTTCCAAATAAAGTATAAACAGTGTAAGATATAGATATATAGATAGATAGAGAGACAGACAGACAGATACATAGACAGATAGATAGATAGACAGATATCTTCATAATCTAAATACATCCTGCCTTTTTTTATGATAGCTAAGACCTTATATCTTTAGTTGCACATCCCAAAAAAAGAGCATGTGCTCCAGAAGTTAAGGAAGGAAGCCCTCAAAATGTGTCATCAATTCCTATTCACTTCTTTTGTTTTTGTTTTGTTTTTTGTTTTTTGGTTGGGCAATGGGGTTTAAGTGACTTGCCTGGGCTCACACAGCTAGTAAGTGTTATGTGTCTGAGGCCACATTTGAACTAAGGTCTTCCTAAATCCAGGGCCAGTGCTCTATCCACTGCACCACCTAGCTGCCCCCTCATTCACTTCTTAAACTGTGGGTCATGACCTCATCATGTAACTGAATGTGGGGGTTGTGAAAAATTTGGCAATACTAAAAGGTTTCTGATTTCACAACAAACAAACCTTCATTCAAAAGTAAATATGTAATGAATCTGAGGTGTTTCTGACAGTGCTTGCTTGTGTTGCATCATGCCACTTCAGTGCAGCCTTCGTCCTGAACACACAACATGCACATTTTGCACTGTGCATGCCGTCACTCCAGCTAATGACAATGAACACTGCCAGACAAACCTCAGCTCAGATTCTAGATTATTGTATGTTATGAATTGCAGTGTTTTTACTGTACATACCAAATCATCAAATGAATTTTGTCTTGGGATTAGGATAGAATTTCCAACACTTTCAGAAATGGCCCTGAACGCACTTCTTCCATTTTGTACTATGTATTTATGCAAAGCAGCATTCTCTGCATTGACAATTATAAAATCAAAATATCAATCAACTCTGAAAAACATTGAAGATGCTCTACATCTTACAGTATCAAATATTCCACCAAGATTTAATTCTTTATGTAAAAATAAACAAGCACATCCATCTCATTAGTGTGCAAATTTGCTTTCATATTTAATAAATGGTAAAATTATGTGTATACCAAGGAATTGTTTTAAAACAATTTTTTTCTCTGATTTCAGTAAATATTTGATTTGTATACCTATTTTATATACCTATATATCTGGGATTACACAAAAATTTCTCAGGCAAAAAAGGGTTTGCAAGTGGAAAAAGGAGGCCTGATCTTGAGATTATATGATGGATATACCCCTTAAGAGTTTGCTGCTTAACACCACTTGAAAAAAAAAATAAAGCAAACAGAATTTAAGTATATATAATGGGTGTATTGACTACAAGTCAAAGAAAATATCTTAGCCCAATGTAAGGACTCAAAAACGACAATATTTAGAAAGTAGGTACCATTGTTGCTATTTTTTTTAAATTAAAGGCTTATCTGAACAATAGAGTAAATTTGATTAAAGGCCTAAAGCATGTTAGAAACTCTTTATTATCTATTTTATTTTTTAAAATTACATCTTGTAATGTATGAGAAAAATTTTTAAATTGACCTAATTGAGGATTGGTTTCTAAAATTTAAAAGGAAATTAAGAGATAGATTACCTTCTATTTTTTTAAATTATAAAACATAAATGAGAATTAAATAATAAACACAAAAGAATAAGACAAACAAATTTTAAAAATAATCAATATATTACATACAATAAAATAAAAATCCAAAGAACAAAGCAAAGAATAATTGTAGTGGAAAATGAATTGCACACAATATGGGTGAGTTAGAAATATATTGAAAAAAAATAACAGCAATGAATTAGTCATTCTTGGAAAACACAAAAACCTGAAGGATAGATCACAACGCAGCAACTTTAGGATCAGTGACATCCCAGAGAATTTAGAAAAACCAAATAATCTGGAAACTGCATTTCGTGAAATGGAAAAAAAAATTGCCACATCATACAGGGAGAAATCATTACTAGACTAGCCTCAGGAAAGGAGTGCAAGATTTAATATGATCACAGGTAAATTCTAAAGATACATATTTAATAACAAAAATTAATTAATGCTTTGAGAAGAAGCTAAGAAAAATTTACAAAATAAAGGGTTTTTTTTTTATTACAATGAACTTTTAAAAAGAGGATGCCACAAATGGAATGCATTTACAAAATTAAGAAACATGTGCCATAAACTCTTTATGGTCTACCCAGCAAAACTAAGTATAGTTTAAAATAAGAGCTAGTTATTTGGGGGAGGGAGATTTTGAGAAGTTCAAAGAGTTATATCATTTCAAAAAAGTCTTCAAGCAAGATTTCCAATACAAAAGATGAGGCTTTAAAACAACCAAGGTATAACAGCTATTAACAAAATATGAGACAAGATGCTTCAGAGCATTGTATTTTCTAAACTATTAAAGTTTTTCCTAGGATGTTTCAGGAAAAAAGATAACAAAAAAATGGATGGGGATAAATGTAACAGAAATACCCTATGCCAAATCTAGTATCTTATTTCTGATAAAGTAGAAGCCTAAGTTGAAGTAACCTACATAATTTTTAATATAAGACAAAAAAAACACTTTGAGAATAATTCTATTAAGTTTATACTAACAGTCCAAATAGTAAATATAGTTATATTAATTCCTTTTTGGTAGAATGACTAAGGAAAAGGTATACCCACAAATTATAACACTAAATAAAGTATAAATTATTTTGCATAAAATAGAAAAGATTTTCAGAATTGATTAAAGTTTAAAATTAAATGTGGAGAAAACATTCAATTAACAGTTTCAAACATTCAAGGATTTAAAATTCACCACGTTCCTACCAAGTAACAAAAAGTACAAGTGGCAATAAGAACTTTAAAATTTAATTCAAAATGAAAATTATTAACAGAGTCAAAACATCATATTACACAAAAAGACCTAAGAAAAATTAGAATATCTCAAATTTAAATATCAGTTCCACTATTAATCTTACAACAAAATTAATAAAAGAAAATCTCACAGCATAACAAGAGGAAATGTTTTCAAATATTAGTAACATATTCTAACAACCTATTATCAGTACATGATAATCCAATAAAAGTATAAATAAGAAAGAAATCACAGAAATAAATATGATATTTAAAATCAGACCTAATAAGTTTACAGAGAAATCATGGAACTTACACAAAAGATAGTCATGTTCTGTAGACAAAAATAAAACATAAGCAAATACTTCGTTTTAGGGATAATGATCTCTACATGTAACTTAGGTGGTGTTAAAAAGGCTGTATGGTACAATATACTTGGCAACAGCCTCTCCAAACATCTACCTCTCAGTCTCCCATTTAACATTTATGATGATTTGTAGCTTAAGTGAAGTGGTTACCGCTCTCTTTAACTGCTACTGCCTACTGCTAACAAGAACATGTTCATGTTAATTTTCATCCTAGGTTCGAAGGCAATCAGTGAATATATTCTGGTATTTCTTTAAAATAAATAGAAGTATACAATCCCTTATTACTTGACCAATTAATATAAATTCCCATCCTAGTTTTTTAAAAATAAATTAGTGACACCTCCTTTCCTATAAACTTTTTTTCAGTTTTAAAACCCTCAGTATCAGCTTAAGTAGACAAATAAATATCTATGTGACTGACTATATAATTTATTAACAATGTAACAAACAATTCAAATAGATACTTGAATATTTCAACACGCTACTGAAGGTAGAAAGACCACAGCTATAGTCACTTCTAACCATTAACCTTAACTGATCACTTCTCAACTCTGAAAATATAACCTGCCATTTTCTCTCTCAGGATGGCAGTCAAAGTCTCTCATGAATTTTGGATACCTTTGCTACAACATAAGGGCTAAACGTACTTCAATTAGGAAACGGCTAGAATAATTTTCAGGATAACTCAGTACATCCCTGATTCGTTCTGTTTCTTTATTTGTATTTTTGTTTATGTCTGTCTCTCTGTATCTCTTTCTCTCTTACACACACACACACACACACACACACACACACACATACATTTCTACCTTCCACATGGTTATAAGATTCCTAAAACACAGGTGTGACTATGTCACTCCTCAGCAGCTCCCTAATGGCTCAAGTATAAATACAAACTCCTCTCTTTGGCATTTGTATTCCATTACACCCCTTCCTGCACTATACATTCTAGCCAAACTGACATAATTAATATTTCTTGTACATAACATTCCATCCCCATCCCCATGCCACTGCCCTGGCTGTCCTCTGTGCCCTGGATTGGAATCCATTGGCTGGTTTGAACATCAGCTGAAGTGCCCTCTCATTTATTAGGCCTTTCCCAATAGTTTCCCTTAGTTGTTATCAATTCATCATCCTACTTCTGAAATTACTTTGTGTCTACTTTGTACATATTTCATATTTACTCATCTGTATAAATGGTGTTTCTACTCAGTAGAATACAAGCCCCCTGAGCACAGGGATTGTTTTTCTGTCTTTGCATACCCAGCCCTTGGCACAATGCCAGACAGAGTAAGTACATATTAAATGCTTAATTCAATATAACAAAGAAGTATACAAAATATCCTACACTCTTTTGTGAGGGATATTTCTTCTGTTTCTGTAATGATTGTATCAGAAAAGAGGACAGAGGGTGCCAATAATGACAGAATTTTTGTACTATTATAAACATAAGTTAATTTAGTCATTGACATCCTAAATATGATTGCATTTTGTCAAAAGCTTTTGCTGCATCTATTGAGATAATCATATTATTTTGTTGTTTTTTATTGATATGATCAATTGCGTTATTGATATGGTTAAGTAATATATAACCAGCCCTGCTTTCTTGGTATAAACCCCACCTGATCATAGTACACACTCTTTATGATATACTACTATCATTTCCTCACCAATATTTTATGTAAAATTTTTGCATTAATGTTCATTAGGGACATTTGTGGTGAATTCACTTTTTATTTTTGATTCTGGTGATTTAGTTTTCTCCTTTCTTTTGTTTTTAACCCTATTTTCCTATAGTTGCTGGGTTTTTCTTGGAAGGTAGACTCCCAAGTATTATATTGTCCACAATTATTTTAAATGGAATTTCTCTTTCAAACTCTTGCTGTTGAACTTTGTTGGTAATATATAGAAATGCTGATAATTTATGTGGGTTTATTTTATATCCTGCAACATTAATTGATAATTGTTTCAACTAGTTTTTTTAATTGATTCCTTAGGATTCTCTAAGTGTACCAACAACATACCATCTAAAAAGAGTGATAGTTTTGTTTCTTCGTTGTGTATTTTAATTTCCTTGAGCACTTTTTCTCCTCTTATTTCTATGGTTAGTATTTCTAACACAATATTGAATAATAGTGGTGGCAATGGGCCTCCTTGCTTCACCCCTGATCTTATAGGGAAGTCTTCTGGCTTATTGTCATCAGAGATAATGCTTGTTCATGAGTTTATATAGTACTACATATCATTTTTAAAAGCTATTCTTTTTAGTGTTCTTTAAGTGAATGTTGCATTTTGTCAAAAGCTTTTGCTGCATCTATTGAGATAATCATATTATTTTGTTGTTTTTTATTGATATGATCAATTGTGTTATTGATATGGTTAAGTAATATATAACCAGCCCTGCTTTCTTGGTATAAACCCCACCTGATCATAGTACACACTCTTTATGATATACTGCTATCATTTCCTCACCAATATTTTATGTAAAATTTTTGCATTAATGTTCATGAGGGACATTGGTCTATAACTTTCTTTTGCTCTTTTTTATTTTGCCTGGTTTAGGTAACAGTACAATGTTTTAGTCATAAAAGAAATTTGGTAGGATTTCTTCTTTACCTATTTTGCCAAACAGCTTATAAAATATTGGAATTAATTGTTCTTTAAATGTTTGATAGAATTCATTTTTGAATCCATCTGGTCCTGGTGATTTTTTCTTGGGGAGTTCATTGATGGCTTGCTCAATTTCTTTTTCTAAAATAGGGTTATTGAAGTATTGTATTTCATCTTCTTTTAATCTGAGCAATTCATGTTTTTGTAAATATTCATTTTACTTTGATTGTTAGATTTATTGTTGTGTAATAGGGCAAAATAATTCCTAATAATTTTTCTTGTTTCCTCTTCATTTGTGGTGAATTCACTTTTTATTTTTGATTCTGGTGATTTAGTTTTCTTCTTTCTTTTGTTTTTAATCAAATTAACCAATGATTTATCTATTTTACTGGTTTTTTCATAAAACCAGCTTCTAATTTTGTCATTAATTCATAGTTTTCTTACTTTCAATATTACTAACCTCTGGTTTATTATTCAAGATTTCCAATTTGGTGTTTAATTAGGGAATTTTAATTTGTTCTTTTTCTAGGTTTTTTTTTGTAGTTGCATGCCCAATTCATTGATCTGCTTTTTCTCTATTTTGTTGATGTGAACATTTAGAGATATAAAATTTCCCCGAACTACTGCTTTGACTGTTTGACTGCATCCCATAATTTTGACATGTTCCTACATTGTTATTCTCTTTAATGAAATTATTAATTGTTTCTATGATTCATTCTCTGATGCACTGTTTCAATTATTTTTTCTTACAAACAACATATTGTAGGATTCTGGTTTTTAATCTCTGCCATATTCTTCCACTTCATAAGTGAATTAATCTCGTTAACATTGACAGTTATGACTGCTGTGTATTTCCCTCCATCCTGCCTTTTTTCCCACTATTTATCCTTCTCTCTCTCCTTTTACCCTGTCCCTTCTCAAAATGGTTTTGCTTTTGACCATGGCCTTCCTCAATCTGTCCTGCCCCTCTATTAGCCCTTTCCTTTTTTCATACACTTCACCTACTACTTCCCTGTTGGATAAGACAGATTTCTATAAACCAACTGAGCATGTGTGTTATTCCCTCCTTGAGCCAATTCCAATGAGAGTAATGTTCAAGCATCACCCAAGCCTCCACCATTTTCCCCTTCACTGTAAATTTTCTTTTACACAACTTTCATGTGAGATAATTTACTCCATTCTGCCTCTCCTTCCCCCTTTCTCCCTGTATATCACTTTTTCTTATCCCTTCATTTTATTTTTGGATATCATTCCATCATAGACAATTCACACCAATGCCCTCTGTCTGTGTAACATTTGTTCTGTAATCTAATAATGCTAAAGTTCTTAGGAGTTACAAGTGCCATCTATTCTACCTACATAGAAATGTAAACAGTTTTACCATAGTGAGTCCCTTATTATTTCTCTTTGCTATTTCCCTTTTCATATTTCTCTTGAGTTTTGTATTTTAAAGTCAAATTTTCTATTTAGGCCTGGTCTTTTCATCAGGAATGCTTGAAAGTCCTCTATTTGATTAAATGTCTATTTAGCCCAAAATACTCAGTTTTGCTAGGTAGGTGATTCTTGGTTGTAATCCTGGATTTTTTAACTTCTGAAATATTATATTCCAAGTGCCCCTGATCCTTTAAAGTATCAGCTGCTAAATCTTGAGTTATCCTGACTTCAGGTTCATGATATTTGAATTGTTTCATTTTGGCTGCTTGCAATATTTTCTCCTTGACCTGGGAGCACTGAAATTTGATTATAATAGTCCTGGGAGTTTTCATTAGAGGATCTCTTTCAAGAAATGATTACTGGATTCTTTGATTTTTATTTTACCCTGTACTTCTAGGATGTTATGGTAGTTTTCCTTGATAATTTCTTGAAATATGATGTATAAGCATTAAAAAAATCATAGTTTTCAGGTAGCCCAATAATTCTTAAATCATGTCTCCTTGATCTATTTCTCAGGTCAGTTGTTTTTCCAATGAGATATATCATATTTTTTTTCATTCTTTTGATTTTGCTTCTTTTTTTATCTTTTACTTTTTTAAACTTAAAACAAAATAAGCAAAGAAAAAAATTTACTGTGTTCACAGCAGGGCATAGGAGAGGATTCAAAATATAAAGCAATAAATTTCCATCTCCAGAAAGTCTATATAATAAATACTATGCATTGTGTTCAGAGCTGTCCATCTTTTCTTTACTTCCTTTTAGGTTTTATTTTCTTCTTTGCTGTGCACTTTTTATCTTATTCTTTTTTCCCTCCTTCCTTTTCCCCCTCACCCGAGAAGGCTACAATTAAGCATGGATAGATGGATAAATAGGTAGGTAGGCTGATAGATAAACAAAGATATGTATACATATACACATACATACATGTATATGCATTCATATATGCACATATGTACATACAGATAGACATGCATACATACACATACATATACATAGATATCTATAATGATACACATAGATACACATATACTTTCATATACATCTATATAAGACCATACTATACTTGTTTGTCCTCTGTTTCTCTGAAGGTGGATAATTTTGTAAGTCCTTTTCATATTTTTCTAAATTCACCATCTCATCATTTCTTATACCACAGCAACATTCCAACCTTATGGTTAGTTTAAAACAATGTTGATTTATATGGCTGACAGTGTAATTTTTCTATTTTTCTCTTTTGATTAAATATGTTTTAGTTTTAACTTTGTCTGAGATCATGATTACTACCCCTGTTTTTTCCTAATAAATTCTATCCCAGACTTTATTTTATGTTTGTGTGTATCTCTTATTTTCTATCCCTCCTGGTTTCTCTACTTTACTACTTTACCTCTATCCACTACCTAGCCCCCTTCCAAGGATCCCTATGCTATTCTCTCCCCCCACACTTTCCCCTTGCCTTCTTGTTTCTATATGGATTTAGAAGACTTTTATAACTTTCCAAATATATGTGTTGTTCCCTCATTATCTTATTCTCATCAATGTAGATAGCCTTATATACCCCCATTCTATTTCTTCATCTTATTTCTTTATAAATTTAGAAGATTTTTATTCCCTTCTAAATGTATACATTGTTCCCTTTTTAAACCAGATCTGATGTGAGTAGTGTTTCTTCTAAAAATTTCTAATTTTTGACCTTCATTCTTTTGATTTTGTAAACAAGGCAATGGGTGAAGTGACTTGCCCATGGTCACACAGCTAGTAATGTCAAGTTTCTGAGGCCAGACTTGAACTCAGGTCTTCCTGAATCCTGGACTGGTGCTCTATCCACTGCACATCTAGCTGCCCTTCCCATTTCTAATTTTTGAGGAGTCTTTTTCTTCCTTAAGATTCTGGATCTCCTTTTCTAATTGGTAAACCCCCTTCTTGTTTTTCTTAGACTGTTCTTATTTTTTTTCTTCATTTTCCTCAATCTCTCTCATTTGATTGTTAAAGTCTTTTTTTAAGTTTTTCTATGAATTTTTTTTTGGGCAAGTGACCATTTGAGCATTTGGTGCTACTCTTTGGGTTAGCAGAAGCTTTATTCTTTTGCTTCAGTATCCTCCTCTGAAGATCAACCTTGGTCTTTTCTATTTCCATAGTAACTTCCTCTGGTTGCATTCTTTCCTCTTTGCCTGCTCATTTAAAAATATATATATAGCAACTTGTTGTAATCACTTCTTGTCCTGGGGCATGGAAGATAGTGCCTCTGGCCTCAGGTCCTCCTTCAGTTCTCTCTTCTGGTCTGGAACCAAAACCAAGAGTTCCATGCGACTGTAAGTGTCCACATCCAGCAATGTCCCTGCCCCACTGGTTCTGCACTCATCAGGCATGTGCAGGTCTTACCTAGGAATACCTCTAAGAAGCACAGCTGGGCCTGGCATCCCTTATCAGCATTGGTTCCCTCCATCTTCCCCTTCTGAGATGCTCAACTCCTCACACTATCCAGGAGTGAAAATTCCTCTGTCTGGGGCAGAGGCTACCTCTTAACCCAGCTAACTCCACAGCTCACTATTTGCATTCAGCAGAACTACCCTGGAGATGTTCATACTTCACTGGGACAAAACCTCAGTCCTAGGATTTTTCTTCCATTTTTTCTCTGGTTGTCCTGGGAGGACTACTCTTCTGCCCCAACTCTTGTTTATTTTTATCCCCGTATGTTCACCTTGAGATGCTATTTTGAGTTATTTGTGGGGGCAACCTGGAGAGCTTGGAATTTTCTTACCTACTTGGCCATTTTCCAAAGTCCTCTTGATTTTACTTCTTGATGTCTCATGAAGTTGTTAGCTTGCCTTTGTCCAATTCTAATTTTTAAGGAATTATTTTCTTCACTAAGCTTTTATACTTCCTTTTCCATTTAGCCAATTTTACTTTTTTAGAAGTTCTTTTCTTCAATGAATTTTTTTGGGTTGTTTTTTATTATATTTGGCCAATTCTGCTTTTTAAGGAGTTCCCTTCAGGTAATTTTTGTAGGTGGTGGAGCCAAGATGGTAGAGTAAAAGTAGTGACCTGCTTGAGCTCTCCCCCAAACCCCTCCAAATAATATAAAAATCGCTCTAAAAAAAATTCTAGAGCAGCAGAACCCACAAAAAGACAGAGTAAAACAAATTTCCAACCCAAGACAATCTGGACAGTTGATTGGAAAGGTCTATTGCACCAGGCTAGAAGAGAAGTTGTGTTCATTGTGTGCGATGCAAGCTGTGCAGGCAAAGACCAGGCCTCAGTGACCTGGGAGCAGTCCTCAGAGGACTGAATCAAGGGGAACTGTAGCGGTTTCCAAACTTTTCAACCCACAAACACCAAAGACAATTTGGAAGGTCACTACCAGCATAGCCCTAGGGTGGCGGCCACTCCTTGAGTTCTCAGCCCACAGACAGAGTGGGAATTGAGTGGCTGATCAGAAGGGGATTGCAGGGATCTCTTTGCTGGCACTGAGGCAAGATTCTCTTGCTTTGTCCATACTGGGTTGCAGTTCTGGGTGGCAGCCCTGGGGCAAGGAGGAGCACTGGCATGGTGGACCTTGTGGTGGTGGTACAGAGTGAATGCTCCTCCTCATAGTTCCAAGGCAAAAAAGAGTGCTTGTGGTCACTCATAGACCAAAGTTCAGGCCAGGGAAGGAGTAAACACCTCACCCTTGATTGTACCAACTTGGAAGAAAGGAAAATTTACAGTTCCCTATAAGTATCTCTGAAAACAGCTACACAAAACCCACTAGAGCTTGGGACAATACATTCTCCACACTGGAAGCATATCCCTACCTGAACAAAGAGTCTAAAACTCAAGTAATTGGCTGGGATCGAGCACAGCGTGGCATGGTCGGGCATGGGTGCGCAGGCCACAGCTAACCTGGAGCAGGCCTCAGAGGGCTGAATCGCGGGCCAGACTCCTCAATCCAGGAATGCCAAAGACAACTTAGAAGGTCAGTGGGAAAACTCTGTGTCTACAGTGCTGAGAGAGGAACACGGGGTCTCAGCTCCATTCCCCAAGAGCATGGCCCTGGGGGGCAACTGCTTCCCACACTTCTGGCCCACAGACTGAGGGGGAATTGAGTGGCTGATCAGAGGGGGATTGCAGGGATCTCTCTACTGGTGCTGAAGCAGGAATCTCTTCCTTTGCCCGTGCTTGGATCTGGGTCACAGTTCTGGACAGGGCTACTGGGGTGAGGAGTAGTGCTGGCACGGTGGAGCTTGTAGTGGTTGTGGACAGGAAACCTTCTTCACAGTTCCAGGACAGAAAGAAGTTCTTGTGGTCACTAACAGGACACAGCACAGGCCAGGAAAGGAGTAACACCTCATCCCTTATCATACCACCTTGCAAGAACTGAAAATATATGGGTCCCTGCAAGTATCTCTGAAAACAGCTACATAAACCCCTGAAGCTTGGGACAGTACATTCTCCACATTGGGATCAAACTCTTACCTTAACAAAGAGTTTAAAAACTCAAGTAATTGGCCAGGAACATGAGCAAACAGCACAAAAAGAGACTATATTATCTTGCTTTGGTGACAAAGAAGATCAAAACACACAACCAGAAGAAGACAACAAAATCAAAGCTCCTACATCCAAAGCCTCCAAGAAAAATATGAATCAGTCCCAGGCCTTGGAAGAGCTCAAAAGGGATTTTGAGAAGCACATAAGGGAAGTAGAGGAAAAACTGGGAAGAGAAATGAGAGTGATGCAAGAAAATCATGAAAAACAAGTCAACAGCTTGCTAAAGGAGACCCAAAAAAATACTGAAGGAAATAACACCTTAAAAAATAGCCTAACCCAAATGACAAAAGAGATCCAAATAGCCAATGAGGAAAAGAATGCCCTAAAAAGAAAAACTGGCCAAATGGAACAGGAAGTCCAAAAGATTACTGAAGAAAATACTTCCTTAAAAATTAGAATAGAGCAATTGGAAGCTAGTGACTTTATGAGAAATCAAGACACTGTAAAACAAATCCAAAAGAATGAAAAATTAGAAAACAATGTGAAATATCTCATTGGAAAAACAACTGACCTGGAAAATAGATCAGGAGAAGAATTTAAAAATTATTGACTATCTGAAAGCCATGATCAAAAAAGAGCCTAGACATCATCTTTCAAGAAATTATCAAGAAAACTGCCCTGATATAGTGAACCAGAGGGCAAAATAGAAATTGAAAGAATCCACAGATCTCCTCCTGAAAGAGATCCCCAAAGGAAAACTCCTAGGAATATTGTAGCCAAATTCCAGAGTTCCCAGGTCAAGGAGAAAATATTACAGGCAGCCAGAAAGAAACAATTCAAGTATGTGGAAACACAATGGATAACAAATTTAGCAGCTTTACATTAAAGGACCACAAGGCATGGAATATAATATTCCAGAGGGCAAAGGAGAAAGGATTACAATGAAGAATCACCTACCCAGCAAAATTGAGTATAATCCTTCAGGGGGGAAAATAGTCATTCAATGAAATAGAGGACTTTCAAGCATTCTTGATGAAAAGACCAGAGCTGAACAGAAAATTTGACTTTCAAATACAAGACTCAAGTGGAACATGAAGAGGTAAACAGGAAAGAGAAATCATAAGAGACTTATTAAGGTTGAACTGTTTACATTCCTGCATGGAAAGATGATATTTATAACTCATGAGACCTTTGTCAGTATTAGGGTAGTTGAAGGGAAAAAAATTATATGTATTTATATAGATAGGTAGATAGATAGGTAGGTAGGTAGAAGGGACAGGGTGAGTTGAAGATGAAGGGGTCATATCTGTAGAATAAGATTAAGGGATGAGAGAGGATTATATTCGGAGAAGAAGAAAGGGAGAAGTAGAATGGGGTAAATTATCTCACAATCAACAGAGAAGAAAAGGCTCTTACAGTGGAGGGGGAATGGGGGAAGGTGAGAGGGAATGAGTGAATCTTATTTTCATAGGGTTTGGCATAAGGAGGTAATAACATACACACTCAAGTGGGCATGGAAATCTGTCTTACCCTATAGGAAAATGGGGAGAAGGGACAAGAGAGGAGGATGATAAAGAGGAGGGCAGATTGGGAAAGCAGACAATCAGAAGCAAATACTTCTGAGGTGGGACAGGCTCAAAAGAAAGAATAAAATAAGGGGGGGGCAGGATAGGATTAAGGGAAATAGAGTTATTTTTCACAACACATCTACTATGGAAGTGTTTTGCATAACTGCACATGTATAACTTATATTGAGTTGCTTGCCTTTTCAATGAGGGTAGGTGGGGAGGGAGGAAGGGAGAAAATTTGGAACCCAAAGTTTTAAAAAACACTTGTTTAAAAAAAATGTTTTCACATGCAACTGGGAAATAAGAAATACAGGAAATGGGGTACAGAAATCTATCTTGCCCTATAGGAAAATAGAAGGGGAAGGGAATAAAAGAAGGGGGGGAGAGATAGAAGAGAGGGCAGATTAGGGGAAAGCATATTCAGAATATATGCCATCTTGGGATGGGGGGAAGGATGAGATGGGGTGAAATTTTAGAACTCAAAATTTGTGGAAGTAAATGTTAAAAACTAAAAATAAATAAATTTGTATTTAAAAAAGTATACACAATGACTATAACTATGAAAATTAAAAGATCACTAAAATGAAGCCAAGTTCTGAGTAACTGAAAACCAAATGATCGTACCAGACGATAACTAATGAAACATCCTTAGCTACTCTCTGATGAGAAGCAAAAAACTAGTTGGATAGAACACCATATGAATTGTCATACATAGACACTTATCAAATGCTTTGCTTAACTGTTTTTCTCTGTTACTATAGAGGATTATTGTCAGAGATTAAAAAAGGAATGTTTCCAAAAAATATTATTATGATAGCATGAAAGATATGGATAAAGTTTTATTTAAAAAATCAATTTATGAGACTGGTGTTCTTTGACTCACAAACATTGCTCTTCTTCTTTTTTTGCTTTCTCCTTTGAGAAAGCAAATTCAATCATCAAATCTATGTAGGTGACCCTCAGATCTACTTGTCCAGACCTAACCTATCTACTAACCATCCGTCTCACATTTCTGGTTGCCTATTTGACAACCCAAACTGGATATCCTCTAGACATCTTGAATTCAGCATGTCCAAAACTAAATTCATTATCTTTCCTCAAAAACACTTCACTCTTCCTAATTTCCATGTTACTGTCAAGGGTCCACCATTCTCCCAGTCACCCAGGCTCATGACCTAGGTGTTATCCTTGACTCCTCACTCTATCTCACCCCCTCGTTTCCAATAAGGTGTCAAAGACTGTCCTTTCTACCTTTATACCATGTGCTTCTCCCATCTGACACTGCAACCAACCTAATACAGACCCTCAACACTTAACAGTTGGATTATTGCAATGCCCAGCTAGTGGGTCTACCTATCTCAAGTCTCTCCCTATTTTAATCTGTCTTCTACTATGTTGTCAAATTGAAATTCCTCAAACACAGGTGTCACCACATCACCACCACCCTCATTCAATAAACTCTAGTGACTTCCTATTGCTTTGGGAATCATACACAAAATCCTCTGTTTGACTTTTAAAGCCTTCATGATGTAGTTCATTTCCACCTTTCTAGTCTCCTTACACCTTCCTCTCCTCCACCTACTCTGTGATTCAGTAACAGTGGGCTTCTTGCTGTTCTTAACACATTCAAATCCATCTTCCCACTCTGAACATGTTCACTGTCTTGCATGCCTAGAACACTCTTCTCATCCCCACCTTCTGAATTTCCTGGCTCAGCTAACATGCCATGTACCACAAGAAGCCTTTCCCAGTTTTCCTTAATCTTATTACCTTTCTACTGAGATTTTACACACACACACACACACACACACACACACACACACACATGTGTATATACATTTATATATATACATAATCATAATGCTAATTAATTTCAAAATAAATTCTTAAGATATAATATAATAATAAAAAAATTTTAAACAATTCTTAATAAATATTTTTGTTGACTGACTGATAGGATACCAAGGATTCTGCAAATGTTTTGAGAGGCAGTGTATTATCATATATATATCATGGGCAGCAAGGTGACACAGTGGAAAGAATGGCAGCCCTGGAGTCAGAAGGACCTGACTTCAAATCCGGTCTCAGACACTCACTCACTGTTTGCTTCAGTTTCTTATCTGTAAACTGAGCTGGAGAAGAAAATGGCAAACTGCTCCCATATATTTGCCAAGAAAACACAAATGGGACCATTGAACAGTTAGACATGACTAATTGACAAAATAACATGCCATTAGATTACACAAATAGCCTCAGAAGGTGACTACATTAAAGGATAATAGGAGTTTCATATGCAAATTCATATGCACATATCACTTTTGTTTAAGATCTATTACAGTTGGACCACCTTCTTTTACATTTTTTAAAATTAATTTCCTAGGTATTCTTGAGCTTTTATTCTTCTAGATGAATTTTGTCATTTTTTCTAGCTCTATAAAAATTTTTTTTGACAGTTTGATTTGCATGGCACTTAATAAATAAGTTAACTTACGTAGAATTGTTATTTTTATTATACTGGCTCAGCCTACCCAGGAGCAATTAATGTCTTTCCAATTGTTTACGTCTGACTTTATTTGTGTGAAAAGTGTTTTATGGTTGTATTCATATGGTTCCTGGATTTCTCTTGGCAGGTATACTCTCAAGTATTTCATATTGTCTACAGCTATTTTAAAAGGAATTTCTCTTTCTATCTCTTGCTGTTGAACTTTGTTGGTGACATAAAGAAACTCTGGTGATTTATATAAGTTTATTTTGTATCCTGCAACTTTCCTAAAGTTGTTAATGAATTCAAGTAGTTTTTTAGTTGATTCTCTAGGATTTTATAAGTATATAACATCATGTCACCTGCAAAGAGTGATGGTTTGTTTCCTCTTTGCCTATTCTAATTCTTTTAATTTCTCTTTCTTCTCTTATTGCTATACCTATGGTTTTTTTCTATATTTCTGGTATAATATTTGATAATAGAGGTGATAATGGGCATCATTGTTTTACCCCTGATTGTATTGGGAAGACTTCCAGCTTACCCCCATTACAGATAATTCATGCTGATGATTTTAGATAGATAATACTTATCATTTTAAGGAATGCTCCCTTTATTCATGTGCTCTCTTTATTTTTATTTTATTTTTTTTCTTTTCAAGCAATTGGGGTTAAGTGACTTGCCCAGGGTCATACACCTAGTAAGTGTCAGGTGTTTGATCTGAGGCCGGATTTGAACTTAGGTCCTCCTGACTTCAGGGCCGGTGCTCTATCCACTGTGTTACCTAGCTGCCCCATTCATATGTTCACCAGTGTTTTCTAATAAGAATACATGCTATATTTTGTCAAAGATTTTTTCCTTATTCATTGAGATATGATTTCTATTGGTTTTGTTAATGATATGGTCAATTATGCTAATAGTTTTCCTAATACTGAATCAGCCCTACCTTCCTGGTATAAAGCCCACCTGGTCATAGTATACAATCCTTGTAATATATTGCTGCAATTTCTTGCTAGTATTTTATTTAACATTTTTGCATCAATATTCATTAGGGAAATTGGTGTATAATTTTCTTTCTCTGTCTTGGCTCTTCTTGTTTTGGGTATCAGCACCATATTTTTGTCATAAAAGAAATTTGGTAGTATTCCACCTATTTTTCCAAGCAGTTTCCATAGTATTAAGATTAATTATTCTTTAAATGTTTGGTAGAATTCACTTGTGAATCCATCTGGTCCTGGGGATTTTTTTCTTAGGAAATTCATTAATGGCTTGTTCTATTACTTTTGCCAAGATTGGGTCATTTAAGTATTTTCTCTCTTTTTCTGTTAATTTAGGTATATCATATTCCAAGTCTTCTAGTTCTTTAATGTGGAAGCTGCCAAATCCTGTGTAATCCTGACTGTACTTCCACAATATTTGAATTGTTTCTTTTTGGCTATTTGCAATATTTTTCCCTGATTTGTGAAGTCTGGAATTTTGCTATGATATTCCTGAGAGTTTTCATTTTAAGATTTATGTCAGGCAGTGATCAGTGGATTCTTTCCATTTCTATTTTGCCCTCTGGTTCTAATATATTAGTTTTTTAAGGTAATTTCTTGAAAGATGTTGTCCAGACTTTTTTTTTGTCATATATTTTTAACATGATTTAGGTAGTTCAATAATTTTTATCTCTCCTGGATCTATTTTCTAGTTCAGTTGTTTTTCAATGATAAATTTGATATTTTTTTTACTTTTTTGATTTTGTTTTATTGTATTTTTTATGTCTCATGGATTCATTAGTTTCCACTTGTTCAATTCTAACTTTTAAGCAATTATTTTCTTTAGTGGCCTTTTGTACTTCCTTTTCCATTTGGCCAATTCTATTTGTTCGGGAGTTATTTTCCTTGGTAAATTTTTATAAAGGTTTTCCCACACTATTAATTCTTTTTCATGATTCTCTTGCATTACTCTCATTTCTTTTCCCAATTTTTCTTCTACTTATCTAATTTACTTTTTAAAATCCTTGTTAAGCTTTTCCAGGAATTCTTTTTGGGCCTGAGACCAAATTACATTTTTCTTTGAGAATTCACATATAATCATTTTCCTTTCTTTCTTTCTTTTTCTTTTTCTTTTTTTCTTTTTCTTTTCTTTTCTTTTTTTTTTTTTTTGACTGGGCAATGGGGTTAAGTAACTTGCCCAGGGTCACACAGCTAGTTAAGTGTTATGTGTGTCTGAGGTTGAATTTGAACTCAGGTCCTCCCGAATTCAGGGCTGGTGCTCTATCCACTGTACCACCTAGCTGCTCCCACATATAACGATTTTTACACTGTTGTCCTCTTCTACATTTATGCCTTAATCCTCTATCACCATAGTAACTTTCTATAGTCAAGTTCTTTTTGGTATTTTTTATCATTTATTTCTGCATTTTTTGTGACTTGATGCTTTTATGTGAGAGTTGGGCTCTGATCCTGCACTGTCCCAAGGGTTTTGTGCTGGAACTTTGTGTCTTACTGCTGGCTTTCACTTGGCTTCAGGGCTTAGCTGCTTGCTTTCTCTGGAAGGTAGGCTTCCCTTTTGGTTTGTACTGGGACAAGGGTAGGGAACCCATTGATTGAATCCAAACTTCACAAAACAAATCTCCTTAATAAAAGGATTTATTCTGCAAAACATAGACTTTGTTAAAAGGCCCCACCCAAGGACATAGAAGGCCACATGTGGCCTCAGGTTCCCCACCCCTGTGTAACTGAGGGTCCTGCTTCCCTGTTTGTCTCCCCTGAGTGTGGGGTTTAGCTGCTGGCCTGCTCCAGGGTTGGGGCCTTCCTGCTGCATTGCTATGGAAACAGGGCTCCTCTTTAGCAGGCCCAGGATGAGTAATTTTGCAGCTTATCTGCTGAGGGGTGGGGCTCTGCTATGGAAACAAAGTCTCTTTGCTGGTAGGCCCCAGGAGTAGAATCTTGCTGTTGGCCAGGCACAGTGGCTTTACTACTGGTCAGTAATGGGGTCAAGGCCTTACTGGTGGCTTGTGCTGGAAGTAGGGGTGCTGGATGGCACCTTGACATGCTGTACAGACTGTTCACTTGCCTAGTGATCTGCTGGTTTTCAGGAGGTACCTCAGTAGTGGATTGCCCCAGGCTTGGAGCCTTGTTGCAGGCCCCCTCATGTAGGGCAGGCTGCTGCTGCCGTCCTTGGACCTTGTTCCTCTCCCACCTCAGTGAGATGGACCTTTCCTGCTGGGCTGGGCAGCTGCTTCCCTGCTCCTGGACCAATTCTGAGGTGTTTTTCTAGTTGTTTGGAAGGGAATTAGGGGAATTCAAAGGGTTCCTTCCTCACTCCACCATCTTGGCACTGCAGGTGCACAAGTCTGTCATTTGAAGAGTGCTGTTGTATATACACACACACACACACACGCACATATACACACACATACACAAACACACACCATTTATACTACAAAAATTTCTAGTGAAATTTCTTCTTTTACTCATAGAAGTAACTCATTTTTTTTGTGTGTGTGGTTAAATATTATTGTTGTTTGTCCTTTGTTCTTGAAGAGGATCATGACATCAGGGAGGTGATGATATGACATGAAAATGAATTGGATTTAAGTGAGAAAGGGCTGTGCAAAGTCACCTTCTCCTCCAGAGCCATCTGAGTCCAGGGGTAAAATATAGATCAGGATGGCAAAATATAGATCAGGATGACCTGAGACAGCCCTGGATGCAGTGGGATACCTGGACCTTTTTAAGCTAAGGTCTTCAACAGGTCTCAGTTTGACTGAGGCAATACCCATTCAGTGATTAAGGTTAGGTAAGAAACCTGGCAGAGAATGGCCTCTTTTACATAGTCGGAAAAAAAAAATCAATCTGGGAGGGGAAGACCCTCAGGGATTCTGGCCAAAACAGAAACAATTGGTATTTACATTCATTGTGAGGCAATCTGGGCCCAAACAAGGACCCACTAGAGCTTAGCCTAGTACCTATCATTGGCTAAAAAAAGTTTCAGAGATCAAAATTGACATTTCCTTTAGGCAGAGCTTGGGTAAGTAAGGGTATGAAACCTTATTTCGATTAAGGGGAAAGAAATAGAGAGAAGTAAATCTGAGGTTTATAAACTATAATGGAGTTGGGGTAGGAAGTAGCACCTAAGCTAAGCCTTGAAGGAGGAAGAGATTCCAAGATTCCAAGGCACTGGTGGAAGACGGAATGATACAGATAAGGAAGACCAAGTAGAGTACATGAGGAGGAATCACGTGATATCAGCTGGAAAAGGTCAGTTGGAAGTTTTAAAGTGCTAAACAGTGGAATTTGTATTTTATTTCTACAGGCAATAGGGAGACGCTGAAGCTTCTGGAGCAGAGAAGTCACCTGTGCTTAAGGAATATCAGTCTGGCAGCTTTATGAAGGACAGATGGAGAGAAGGGAAAAAATGGAGTGGTTAAATATCACACTTCTTGAAGGGTGTCTATGTTTTTAATTTCACTTTCCTGGAGCTGTTACTGAAGAATGGAAAACAATGTAAATTTTGTTGAAGTTACAAAAAATAGTATTTTCCTGCCAATTTTGTAATACATGTTTTTATTTCAAGTCTAACCTATTCTTTATCTTACCTAGTCCTCTGAAAGATGCATGGATTAAGACTTTGGGAGGCTAAAGAGGTGGGAAAAAAGACTATTCCTAAATTCATATCCCAGGGGCCCAAACTTTGCAGAGTCAATTGTAACATGCCATAGAAATGGAAAGAGATAAATATACCAACTTGATGTAATGTTGATTCACCTGGCCCAAAGAGTTCTCAGCCATTTATCTGTAACTGGACATGAAACTCAATCCAATCCAATGGAGAAGCAAAAAAAAAAAAAAAGATGTTTTAAATCAATATGCTGTTATTTTTAAAGGCTCTGTCTATTAGAATTTATGCTACTTAATAAAATAATATCCAAATTCAGTAGAAGCTACAAACATGTTATTTTTCCCAAGAAGAAGCTACTTTTCATATATTAATGAAACCTATTTGGAGCCTTTCATTATGAACCAATTGCCTTACTTACCTGTGCCAATTTTTTTTCTAGTCATTTGTCATTTACATAACACTGAACAACTGGTCTTGGGAATGTCCTAAACTACAAAAAAGCCTCTATAATAAGTTTTGACACAGGGGACTTCATGGAGAAGTCCTTATATTCATCAGCCTCAGATTCATTGCACTTTCTGTTTGCCTAGCCATTCATTTCCTAGTGGAACAGTGATATTTTATTTGGCTGGCAATAGCTTCTAGTACAGGGGAGCAGTTGTATTCATGAAACTGGCTATCGGAAAGAATTTCCTTGCTTATTTTTCCTCTGTGTGTGTGTGTGTGTGTGTGTGTGTGTATTTGCACTGCACATTTGTGTGTTTTTATTTAAGATCTTGGGTGCAAAAGCCACCTTACTTGTTTGTTGGTGAGAATTACAAAAACCTGTCTGGGCACACCCTCATATTTATGATGCCTATATATTCTCATGGGCATTTTTCAAAAAATTTTTTCCCCCTTTAATCTTATTTAATGAATCTGGTTCCTCAAACCTCCAATATTTTTTGCTCATTTCTAGGTGTACCTTGTCTACCTCTTGTCCACCTCCGAAAAAATAAAAAAATCCTGCTGATTTTTTTTAAAGACAAAAAAAAACCTCATTGTGTTAATAACAATGCCACCAAAAGAAGTTTTCATTTATTGAAAAATATCATTGTTGAAGACTCAGTCCTGCCTGACGAAAGTCTCTTTGCACATTTAGTATCATTTATAGGTCATCTTACTAGCCATAATAATATAAAATGCAAGTTGAAGTTTTATTGATAATGTTCCTTTAACTGATGAATCTCCAATGCAAACATTAACTTCTGGCCTTTAAAATCTCTTTCTCTCTTTGCCTTTTCACTCTTGCCTTTTAAGCTCTATTTAATTATCTCTGTGGAAGAGAAAATGATTGTAATAAAAGGGAGTAATTCCCTCTTTTGATATTCGATTCATTTCCCCCCCTCTCATTCAAGAGAAAGGCAATAATACACAAAGTAATCTGGTATATAAAAATGATTCCACATAATTTTGCTCCTTTTTAAGTGCTTGTGGAGATTAGCATGGTTTGATTTATTTTGACAAGAGGTGGTAAAGTTTTTAAGAACAATAGTCTGCCAAAAATGTTTTAAGAGCCTATTGCTGCACTGCAAGGATTAATGTGTCAGGTATTTCATCTGGTTAAGCAATGATCTATTAATGTGACTAAATGAAGCAACGTAAAGAGATGCTCTCAGAGAAGACTCACCTATCACTGGAAGACACTGTAGATTCACAGCAATTCAATTCAACAAAAATTTATTAAGTACCTACTATGTGCAAGGTAAAAGTCAAGCAAGAGAGGACTGGCCACAGAGACAGTAAGGCCTGATTTCACATCCTATCTCTGACACCAACCAGTTGCGTAACCATGGACAAGTTACTTAAACTGTCAACTGGCTCTACATTGGTGCAAACAGTTTTCTCCCCCACAGGTTACTATATCAATGAAACTGCAGGCCCATACCAAACAAAAAAAAGGTGCTAGATGTAAGGGACACAAAGATAAAAGAAAAAGGTTCTACCTTAAATTATCTACAATCTAGTAGTGGGGAAGTAGCAAATACACAGAAAATATCTAGTAGACATGAACAATAAAGAAAGACAATAGGAAATTACTAAGTTTCCCATAATGCCATGAGCACAAGTCAGGCTTTTGAGAAAAAAATTCATTTATCTTTAATGACTCACTCCCAAGGTTCAGATGCTAGTTGGAAAAGAGTATAGATTTTGGGGAGCACAAGACCATATAGTGCTACTCTTTTCTCTTCTGTCTAGGTTTTTGACACATCACTCTATCCTGGTCCTCCTCCTATCTATCTGACTGCTTTTTCTCTGTCTTTTTTGATGGATCCTTTTCCAGATCACACCCTCTAATACATAGGTGTCCCACATTGTTCTGTCTTGGGCCCTCTTCTCTCTCTATACTACTTCACTTAGTGCTCTCATCAGCTCCTATGGATTTAATTACCACATCTAAGCTTATGATTCTCCCATCTACCACAAAAGGGCCACAAAAAATAAAAGAAATTATTGAAAACAAAAGTTATGGGTTTGACTATACAGAAATAAAATGATTTTACAAAGCAAAAAATATCTATTCTATTTTTAAAAGCAAATATGTAGAATTCACATGTCTCACAATGAAGGTCAGAAGAAGTGATATAAGGACACTATCAAGGTCTCTCTGAAGAAGTTTGGAATTGTGAGACATGGGAGACACTGTCATAGCACCACCTAGCAGGGGTGCCTGTGTGAAAGAAGGAAGGAGGGAAGGAAAGAAAGAAGTAAAGGAAAAGAGGGTGGGAGAGAGGGAGGGAGGAATGAAGCAATTATTTTACTAGGTGAGAGAAATTCCAAAATTCAGAATTTTGGCAGTAAAGTAATTTCAAATGATTATGGGAGTTAAGTTTTGGCCACCCCACTAGAGGTAAAGATAGGGGTGGGGAAAGCTGTAGTTGACACCATTCATCAACATAATTTTGCATAATTTGCTTTGTTAGCATAATTTGCCATCATTTTATTTCTAGAAATTTTTACTGTTTGCTAAATCCAGTGAAAAAATAAATGCAACTTAAAATGAATAATACTATTGTTTTCTAGAAAGATCTTAAGGGAAAAGGAAAGGGAAAGAAGAAAAAAAGGAAAGTAGGAAAAGGGAAAGGAATAAAATTAAAAAAGGAAAGGAAAGGAAGGAAAAGGGAATATCTGGTTAGTTTCTTTAAGGAATTAGAATTCTAATCAGCAATTGAGAAGTGTATATGTATGTCTTCTCACCAGCAAAGAGAGCATGCACACCCTCAAGGAATGAAGTGAAGCCAACCAGGTAAAACTCCAGATGCTCCTTCTTTATTACATTCAGCTCTTCCACTTGTATTGTGTATATAATTGCATTACCATTCATTAATTGTGAAAATAAGATACACAAGAAGCAGTATGGTGTAGAAGAAGGAGAATTAAGAGAACTGAGCTCTTAGTCACTTGACCTGTATGGACTTTAGTTTCCTCATTTTGAAAATAAGTGAGAGGCTAGACTAAATTATCTCCAGAAAAACCTGCCCAGGTCTAATATGTTGTGATTCACATATGCTGCTCCTTTTTTATGATAATCAAACTAGTCCCTCTGTGTGTGTGTGCATGCACATACACACATGTGTATACCTGGGGCCGGGTAGCATATCATGTTCATCAATCTGAAAAATGAACTCCATGCCTTTGAGGCACTTATAATAGAAATCAATTCAATAAACATGTATTAAGTGTTTAATAGGGTCAAGTCCCTGTATTAGGTACTGTGAGGGGTGCAAGGATGAATAAGATACAATCCTTTTCTTCGGGGATGTTATAATTTAAAATGTCTTGTTTCCAAAATGAAAGGCAGCATCACAGACAAATAAATAAAAAATGTTGACATCTCATCATTGAACATTAATAGATGGCAAACATTGCAGGAGAAAAGTAGCATGATACAAAAGGTAGGGACTCGGGAGACAGCAGCAATAGTTCCTATTCTACTATATTGCTGTGTGTACCTGGATAGCTTGCATATAGATATACATATATCCTTACCCTCTCACAAATTCTTGGAGAAGCAAGCCCTCAACACCATTAAAACTGTGCCATACCTCGAGCATGGACCTCTTCTGCGTATCCTTAGTCTAGTCCAATTGTTCTTCCCATCTTTCTTTTATTTAGTATTATTTCTTCTTCATACAGCACACTGAAAACTGTGATGTTGGAGTTCAAATGTAGTGGCTGCACTGTGACTGATAGAGAGAAAAGAATTTGTTACAAATATCTTGACAGATCTTTTCCACTTTTTGACTGTTCTTTGGACTCCTTCCATTTTCATCATTAAATCCCTTTGGGATGATCTGGCTTAGCTGGGTCTTTTGCCAAGCTTTCTATAAATTTGTTTTTTCCCTTCCACTGCTTCTTACTGTTTTATGAGGTGATACTGCTCATAATCTTCCACACTCTTCCTCCATAATATTTTACAAATGAGTTTATGCTATAAACTGGTGCTGCCCTTAGCTGCCATATTTCTCTGCTTGGCAAGGGGATCATGAATTAACTGGCTGAATGGTTTTTAGGTTCTCTATTCATTTGCTCTTTTTAGTGACTGATTTACATCACTTAAAACTCCTTGGGAATTGGTAGTAGTCTTTTTTTTTTTTAAATTTCTAACTCATAGCATCACAGATCTAGAGCTGGAAGTGACCTCAGAAGCCATTTATTCCAACCAGTTCATTTTACAAATTAAGAAAATTTCTATTTTACTATTTCTTATTTTTCTTGATATCAATTAGTTTAAAAAATCGAGTTGGTTTTGCCTCATTTGTAATCTACATCTAAAGCTAATCCATCTACCTATTTATCTATATCTATATCTATTTGGGGTATGTGGAATGTTCCATAAGGACTAGTACCTTTGATGTGATAGCTTGCCAAGCTTTTCAGGACTGCTCATCCACCTTTGGTATCCTGCCACCCAACTCTCACCTGTGGCTTGTAGGAATTGTAGCATGTGCAGTGGCCACACTCCTGTAAGCAGTATTGGCAGACAGGATAAACCAGATTGAGGATAACTAAGAAGCCTCAAACCTGTCAATGAATTAGGGGGATATCCTACCCAAACATGTGAAGACTTCCCCTGTGAAAGGGGTGATCAGAACAACAACCATAAAGGCAGCTGAAGGAGGCACAGTGGAGTGCTAAGAATTTGGTCAGACACTGAAGATGCCAAGCTCATCCACTGCATCTTGAACTACTGCTGATTGTCCTGACTTTTGTCTTGCCACTGGACATTTATGACTCTGGAAGAGTGTAAGGATGATGATTTTGCGCAATTCTGCCTCACTTAAATGCAATTCACATACAAGTCAAGACATCACCCCATGATACCAAGGATCATCTTCAAAAATGAAAGACAACCAGGGGCAGCTAGGTGGTGCAGTGGATAGAGCACTGGCCTTGGAGTCAGGAGAACCTGAGTTCAAATCTGGCCTCAGACACTTGATACTTACTAGCTATGTGACCCTGGGCAAGTCACTTAACCCCACTGCCTAATTAAAAAAAAAATGAAAGACAAGCAACAACAATTCTTCTATTTTTAAAACATAGTTCCACATTCGTCATGTTATAAAGAAGAATTAGAACCAAAGGGGAAAACCATGAGAAAGAAGAAGCAGGAGAGAGAGAGAGAGAGAGAGAGAGAGAGAGAGAGAGAGAGAGAGACAGAGAGAGAGAGAGACAGAGAGAGAGAGAGAGACAGAGACAGAGAGAGAGAGAGAGACAGACAGACAGACAGTGACAGAGACAGAGAGACAGAGAGAGAGAGACAGAGAGAGAGAGAGAGAGAGAGAGAGAGAGAGAGAGAGAGAGAGAGAGAGAATAGTATGATTTGAGCTGCATTCAGACTCCATAATTCTTTCTCTCGATATGCATAGCATTTACCATCATGAGTCTTTTGGAATTGTCTTTGATCCTTGTATTCCTGAGCAAAACTAAGTCTATTGAAATTGGTCATCACATGATGTTGCTGTTACTGTGTACAATGTTCTGGTTCTGCTCCAATATCTCTATTTATGTGTATGCATGTACATATGTATGTATGTATATACTTCTGTGTAGCCCATAAACCCTCTTTTGTTTTTTTTTACTCAGAACTAACACATTTTTTTCCTTCCTCCCTTATGACTACTTCCAGTTTGCCAACATAGTGCACTGAAACTATCACATCTTTTGTTCTTGATAATCTATCGCTTTTATTAATACAACCTGAAATCTCTTAACCTTTATTGGTTGCTATGTTATACTACTATAATTAGGTTATTTCCTCCAAAAATTTACATATGTAGTTATTCAGGATTAGAACCTAGATATCCTGATGCCCAGGACACTGTTCTTTCCACCATATTGCATAGCCTTAATTACATGGTAAATTTGTTTTACAGGTCAGGTCAAGAGCTCTTTAGTATAGGGTTATTTATAATAATCCCATACACTTAACAATGTCTAGTTCCGTAAAGCCAATAGTTTCATGGAAGTCTTTAGTCATTAGCTATTCTTGAGCTAAAACTTTCATCCTTCCATCCAGACACTGCATCATTATATTAATCTAGTTTATGATTATCAATAGAGTATTGTCTGTATCTGGTGAAATCATTAAGTCTTTTATTTTTAGTATGGAAGGTGGGAGACCCATTATCACTTTTTTTTCCACACAATATCAACCAAACAAAGTAGCGATATTGGTACTTCTATTCTCAAGCTATTTTTGTGGTTTTTTTTAAATGTTTTACCAAGAAAAATTAATACAAGCCTAAAAAATATTAACAAATTTTGAAGCAAAAGAAAAAAACAATCCATAAATATAAGTTACCACCTTGCTTTGGTCAATAAATACCACTTCGAAATGCAAACAAACCCTAATTAAGACAGCAGCCATCAGTTAGATCATTAAACAGAGACCAGACATACTAGCACAGGCATACTCTATTCATTTACTGGTCGTTGATGGACACTAAACAGCAAATAGCTATGTTGCATTAAGCAGAATGGGGAGAATAGCCAACACCTTCTGGCTCTAAAGACGACAAAGGATTTGACTTTGAAAAACTCTTTTGGTTTTTTTTACTATATTGCTAATTTATTCAGCATCTATTCACTCTATTTTATACCAAGGTTTCTCATTTATCTATACTGTCTTTTTACTGTTGAAGTTGTTACTCATTCACTCTGTTTAGGTGAAATCTAGAATAGAACTTGACCCTGTCTCCTATATGGATTAAGTATAATGTGAAAAGCTAATGAACTTTTAACTAGAATAGAGGCCTGTTTGTCCAAAGAATTGACAGAAGCAGAATCCAATCAACATCCTTATCAAC
This sequence comes from Phascolarctos cinereus, assembly GCF_003287225.1. Lineage (NCBI taxonomy): Eukaryota > Metazoa > Chordata > Mammalia > Diprotodontia > Phascolarctidae > Phascolarctos > Phascolarctos cinereus. The sequence continues at coordinate 178,611,112 of NW_027556180.1, read as the reverse complement.
TCTCTGGTTGAGATCCTAATTGCTCCAATGAGAAAAATATTAATTTTTACAGCTTTGACACTATCATTCTCAAATTCTCTCTTTCTTTCAGGAAAGCAATGTATATGTGTTAATATATTTGGTATATTTGTTAAAATTTGTTAAAATTTGTGTATTTGGTATATTTGTTAAAAAGTCAGACTTCACAATGACCTCATTTCAAACTATCTATGAGACCTGAGGTAAGTTATCTAATTTCTCAATACCCTGGGTAACTGCATAAATTACAGAAAAGTTGCCGATCGATAGTCATGGAGGAAGTTCCCTCTACCTATACAATCTCAAGTCCAGACCCACAACCTAAAGAAAAAAAAGCCCAGTTTTTCAGAATCCTGACTGCAACTTTATAAGCCATCATATAAGATTACCTATCATCATATCTTTGATTATGACCTACTCCTAAAATTTCTCGCATTAGTACATATTATCTGGCAACTCAAGAATACAGGTTGAGGTGGATTCAGGGCAACGTATCTAAAGGGAAACAGTGAGCTATCATTTTTCTCTAGTGCTCAACATCTACAGATCTCTCAGTTTTTTGTTTTTTGTCTGTTTTGTTTGTTTTTGTTTTTTGTTTGGGCAACGGGAGTTAAGTGACTTGCCCAGGGTCACACAGCCAGCAAGTGTTATGTGTCTGAGGCCAGATTTGAACTCAGGTCCTCCTGAATCCAGGGCTGGTGCTCTATCCACTGCACCACCTAGCTGCCCCTGAAAATGGAAATGAGGTTAATCTGGTGTGACCTTTTCTTGATGAAGTCATGCCAACTCTTTGTAATCACTGCTTTCTTTTTTAAAATTTTTTATTTTTAGGCAGTTGGGGTTAAGTGACTTGCCCAGGGTCACACAGCTAGTAAGTGTCAAGTGTTTGGTTTGAGGTCACATTTAAATTCAAGTCCCCCTGATTTCAGGGCTGGGGCTGCACTGCGCCACCTAGCTGCCCCTTCAGATCGCTCAGTTTTTCAAGACATTATCTAGAGTGAGTCTATTTTGGGGGTGAGTGATTGTTCAATGATCAACTTGTTACTTCTACCCATCCGATCATTTCCTGGCTTCCCCTTTCCAGAATTATAAGTTTTGTCTGTCCATTTCTTTGCTCATTATTCCTCTTCTGCTTCTAAGCCCCAAATCCTATAAATATCAGCCTGTCACTCAAGGATCTATTAGGTGCTTTACTACATGCCAGACCCTTTCCTATATGCTAGACCCTTTGCTAGTGATATAAAAAAACAACAGTCCCTGCCCCCAAGGAATTCATATAATAAGGAGGGAGACAAAGATTGAAAAACTAGGTACATAACAAAATATACCATACACAGAATACATAGAAAGTATTCTCAGAGGGAAAGTCATTAGTAGCTGAGGAGACCAGGAAAGCCCTCCAAAATATATTGATCTTAGTGTATTGGGCTATATTCCCTACTCTTAGCAGTTCTTAGGTGACTATATCTTGAACCACTCTTTTGAGTACTTTGTTCTATTTTGAAGAGCTCTAGTAGGTTGTAAACTATTTCCTCCTAGCTACCTAAAGGTTCTGTGTGAGTGTGTGTGTGTGTGTGTGTGTGTGTGTGTGTGTGTGTGTGCGCGCGAAAGGATAATATATTGTTAAGCCTTATGGAGTGCCACTGGTGTTGAATTGTAAATTACCTCTGAGGTTCCTTCCAATTCTGAGATTCAGTGATTTTTTAAAAATTTTACTAATTAGATCTAAGTTAAAGGGAAACATGAAAAATGATTATATATAATGTATAATACATCAATATTTTTAAAAGCTCTTTCATAAAAGCTTGGTTTTTAAATTAATCCCAATCTGACTTTCAAAAAATAGTATATATATTTTTTGGTCAGTCAATAAATCAACAAACATTTATAAGCACTCACAATGTGTGAGACACAAGGCTAGGTACTATGGAGTCAAAGATACAAATAAAATAGCCCCAGTCCAACAGTTTATATCCTATGGGGTAAAAAGCATGTGTGTGTATACATATATACACACTCATATATGTATATACATATGTACAGGTGTGTGTATATGTGCAATACAAAATATATACAAAAAAATTAATGGAGAAAGTGCTAGCAGTAGAGAATCATCAAGGAAGTAAGGAGTGGCCTCAATGTCACACATATGTTAAATGTTGAAGGAAAATAGGGAGTCAAGGAGGAAGCTTACTGCAGGCACAGATATACAAATATGCAGATATGCAATCATACAGATATGCAGGCCTGTGCAAAGCAAAGAAACAGGAAATTTTATGTCATATTTGAGGAACAGTAAGAATTATTCAATCTATCAATCAACAACCATTCTTTTTTTTTTTTTGGGTTTGGTTTTGGGCTTTTTTGGTGAGGCAATCAAGGTTAAGTGACTTGCCCAAGTTCACACAGCTAGTTATGTGTCAAGTGTTTGGTCTGAGGCCAGATTTGAACTCAGGTCCTCCTGACTCCAGGTCCGGTGCTCTACACACTGTGCCACCCAGCTGCCCCAACAACCATTCTTATGAGGTAGAATTTGTGTTAAATTTTGGAGATATGTAGAAGAAGCTAAAATAGTTCTTGTCCTTGAGGAGATTACAGTCTTGTGGAGGAGACAGTATATACACAAGTTGTATATATAAGATATACATGGAGAAGATGGAAGGCACTAACAGCTTGTAGAAGAGAGGCCTCCTGCAGATGGTTACACTTGATTTGGGTCTTGAAGGAAGCCAGGGATTCTAAGAGACAGAGGGAAGTCATTTATAAGACTAGATGATAGGTTGGAACAAAGTCATCAAAACTTTTAAATATACTCTTTTAAAAGGTAGCTTATTTAATCTTGAAGATAATAGGGAGTCATGGGCGTATCTTGAGCAGAAGAGAGTGAAATGGTTACATTAGTGCTTTAGGAATATCACTTTGGCATTTGCATGGAGGATGGATTGGAGAAGAGAGAGGCTTAAGGCAAAAATACAAGGGGCTGTAACAGTAGTTGAGTTAGAATGTGCTAAAGGCCTTAGAGTGATGACTGGCAAAAAGAAAAGAATTTAAGCAATTTCGTGGATGTAGAATTGACAGGAATTTAAGACTTAGTAATTTATTGACTGTCTGAGGTAAGATGGACGAAGGAGTAGTGAATGTCTCTGATATTGCAAACTGTATGACTGGATGGATAGTGATGCCCTCAATAGCAGTAAGGAAATTTGGAAGAGAAGTACATTTGAGGGGAAAAGATATTAATTTCTATTTTGGACACATTAAGTTTGAGCTGCTTTAGGTTTGAAATGACCAGTGATCAACTGATGATGCAAGAGTAGAGCTCAGGAGGGAAACTGGGGCTCAAAACATAGATTGAGAGTCACCTGCCCCCATGATGTACATAGAATTGTGTAAATGATTGCCTAGCACTCTTTCTGCTGTCTAGATCAGTAGGAGTAAATAATTTATTTCAGATAAATAATTCATAACTGTTAAGTAAAATAAAGCAATATGGAAAATTGTAAAGCAGGAGGATGCCATACCTTTCTGAGTAGAATCCCCACCTCCCCCCAGTACAAGAAGGATGCTTGTGCTCCTACAATGATTTTCAAAGTTTTGGAGTTGGAACCTAAAACAGGAAATGAACAGAAGTTCAGTTATCTTTGGTGCCCGTCAGAGTGGGAGTTGGTAAGCTAAGCATCTGCATTTTTTTTTCTTTAGCCACTGGAATCCTTAGATTTTATATACACATGTATGTACATATATGTATGTATACACATGTGTGTACATATACGTGTGTATACACGTATGTACATATACGTGTGTATGCACATGTGTGTACATATATGTTTGTGTATACATGCATGTACATATGTGTGTGTATACACACAATAGATATATATTATATATACATATAAAATATATATATATATATATGTACACACATGTTTATTGTCAGTCTTCCTACAAAAATTCTATCTATATTATATACACAAAATATATAACATATAATGTGTATTTTGCATATGTGTATATATACACACTATATACACATGTACATAGAATTCAACTTTCTATTAAAATGGCGGTATTTGAATGTAAAACCTAGTAGACAACAGCTGCTAATCTCCACCTACTTTTCTTTGCAAAGGATGCAATAGAGCCTTGTAGCTGATGGTATCTGAAATAGAGTCTGTGAAACACTGTGTAATTTCGTTGGTATTTCATTAGTGATGGAACTACAAGTTCGTCACCTAGGTCTGCTTGAAGAATAATATAAAACACAGCTTTCAATGTGGCCTATAATTTTCTCTGTAATAGAGGTGATTCCTTTGTCACAACACAGACAGCGTACTCAAGCTCTGGGAAAGAAATTGTAAGCAGAACCATATTGTGATGTCACACAGGAGAGCCTTGACCTTGTCATCTTGTTCCATTTTCATAACCGTACCGGAAATGAGGAGTCTAGCATTGATAAAAGGTTTAACTGACATTGCCTTATGTGTTCCCAAAATTATATGTATATGAGCATATTGCAGAACTGGGCAATAGCCCATATACAAAACACATCCAGGAAGTATAACTGCAAGAGGTTGAAGTTGATATACTCTTGCAAATACCGCTTAGAAAAGTCCAAAAGGGGTACTTATGATCCTAGTGAGAATTTTTTTTTGTCTAGTTTTGCTTTTCTGTAACTGGAGCTCTCTGATCTTTAAAAGGAACTTCCAGATTTTTCAACTTATTTATTTTAAGATAGGAATATATCCATAATCACATCCAGATTTACAAAACATTGGAGCCTTTTTAGAGGTGAAGAGACAACTCAGGTTAAATTAGCATTTGCGCACATGGGGAAATGGAGGAGCCAGCTGTTCGATGCATTTCAGTTAGCATCCAGGTTTTCTACCTTTTAACTTGATCTTGGAACATATAACACAATGAATCAAGACTCAATATTTTGCCAAGAAAGAACTCAAGAACCAAATCCACAGCCTGACCATATTTACCTCCTTCCCCATCCCCACAACCATATACCCTAACTCTGGCCCATCTGTATATCCTCATGCTACTTCAAACCATTTGGAGTTGGGAAGCAGGTGAGCAGCTGTGCTTGCCAATAGTATTCTAAATAAAAAAAGAAAGGTAGGGGTTGGTAAGGCCATAGGGAAAAGGAAGCCTTCCTGTTTCAGATAACTATAGGTTTCTTATATACTCTGTCTAAAGGGCCTCTTTTGAGATACTTATCCCATGCAACCAAGGCAAACTTGGCTCATAAAAATTACACTCACATTATATTATTATTGTACCATCTCTCTAAGCACTCCAGCCCTTGGCTGCTTGATTCACAAATGCAATGTTCCCTAAAACAATTTTTTTTAAAAATATTTTGATCTTCTTTTTCACCAAAGTAAGATAATATAGTCTGACTCTTTTTGTGCTGCTTGCTCATGATCCCAGCCAATTACCTGAGTTTTAAACTCTTTGTTAAGGTAAGAGTCTGCTTCCAATGTGGAGAATGTTGTGTCCCAAGCTTCAGGGGTTTGTATAGCTGTTTTCAGAGATACTTGTAGGGATCTGTAAATTTTCAGTTCTTCCAAGGTGGTATGATAAGGGGCGAGGTGTTTACTCCTTTCCTGGCCTCTGACCACAAGTACTCCTTTCTGTCCTGTAACTGTAACTCCACAGCCAGTCCAAGCTCCACCAGCTAGTGCTTCTTCTCACCCCAGCACCGCTGCCCAGAACTGTGACCCAGATCAAAACGGGGGCAAAGCAAGAGATTCCTGCCTCAGCACTGGCAAAGAGATCCCTGCAATCCCTCTCTGATCAGCCACTGGATTCCCCCTCAGTCTGTGGGCCAGAAGCTCGGGAAGCAGCTGCCCCACCACCACCACCAAGGCCATGCTCTTGGGGAATGGAGCAGAAACCCCGCCTTCCTCTCTGACCACCGACAGAAACAGACTTTTCCCACTGACCTTCTAAGCTGTCTTTGGCATTAGTGGGTTGAGGAGTCTGGAAATCTCCACAGCTGCCTGTGATTCAGTCCTCTGAGGCCTGCTCCAGATTCGCTGCGGCCTGCGCGCCCATGCTGTGCTGCGCTGAGCTCCCAGCCCGGCGCAATACTCCTTTCTGATCAATCATCCAGGTTTTCTTGGGCCGGAAATTTGTTTCACTCTGTCTTTTTGTGGGTTCAGAATTTTGTGCTTCAGAATTTGTTTAGAGCCATTTTTTATGAGTATTTGGAGGGGTGTGGGGGAGAGCTCAAGCAAGTCACTGCTTTTACTCCACCATCTTGGGTCCGCCTCTCTCTAAAACAATTTTTAAAAGTCATTTTAGTTTTGTCTTTGTATTGTGCTAACTCCATGTATTTTTTTAGGCCAATCTACACCTTGAAGAGGGTCTATAAATTTATTCATTGTTTGTTATTTTTAAACGTGGCAAATTATCTTTAACTGCAAATATTTTTATAAAGATTTTTTAGACTAGTTTCTTGGTGTTCAAGTGAAATCTTTTGTCCCTCCTCAGAGTTCCTATTTGCAAGAGTCAATGAATTGATGAAGAAGAGTTCTATGATGGGACATCAGAAGATGACCAATAAGGAACTCTGATAGTGAATGCTTTAGAGATTAATCAACACAATTTTAATTCTGTAGAACAGAGTGGTCCAAGTAGGAGTTCTTGAAGACAATAGGGTTATTTAAATTCCACCCTGAAAACAGACTGACAGTTTTGCTAAGGGTACTATTGTGTTCTAAATCCTGTCTCAAAACTACTCCTTCCTTCCCACAGCCCAATGAAAAGTCTTTTTTTTCCTTTTTTCTTCTTTTAGAGACTCACTCAAAACCCAACACAGCAACTCAGGATTTTCTGCCATGAAAAACAGAGACTACATCTTTTTTTTTTTTGGAAGAATCAGGGCAAGCAAAATATCACCACCCATAAATGAACTTTTATGAATCTGGGGCCAGATTTCCTTTTCCTTTGCAGATCTCTGATTTTAACTTACTTTTTGATGTCTCTTGCATTATTTTTCCTCCATTTCTAAACTTTTTTTCATTGATTTTTTTAGCATATCTAATTAAGAAATATTAAAATAAAATTAAATTAAAATAATAGGTTTTTTAAATTATTTTGATTTTTAAAAAAAATTAAATTAAATTAAAATTAAATTAAATTTTTAAAAAATTTAAAATAAAATAATAATTTAATAAAATTTAAAAAGCAATGTTAAACTTCACTTGTTACTATCATCAATGACATCACTTCATGTATGTGAAACTCACTTAAGAACCTGTTCTCAAAGAGACCACCTGCCTAAAAAAATCTGAATTTTTCAATGCATTGATTTTATTTCCTATAGGAGTAATGCATTTTCATCCTACTTTCAGAGAACACCTGCTTAATAAGACCACAAATGCCTCAAAAATACATCACAAAATAAAAACAAACAACCAAAAAAACCAGTCTTTTAAAGAAATCTTATAGTTGGTAACACTTCCAAAAGTTTCATAAGAATGAAATCTTTATTAAGAAAAGACTTCTGAAATCTAGTTTTGCGATGAAACACATGACCTTAAGGTTAACATTGTAGGCAAGAGAGTGTGTGCACAGAGTTTGAAAGATGGGTCCCCAGAACACTGCTGAAGACTTATTTTTGCTTAGCAATATGATAAGGTACAAGGCTGAAAAAAATGTGTATGTACACAGCTTTTCATTTTTCCTGATCATATTCCTACTAGCCTCTTAGACTCTACCTCACATCTTGCAGAAGGGCTGTTAAAGTTGCAGTCTAGAATGGTTTAATTTCAATAGCCAATAACTGAGTATAATTAAAATGTCCATTTCTTTTTAATGGGTAGAGATGTTTTCCTAAACACTGGGAAGTGGGCCTACTGTTTTTTTCCTTTATCATTGGTATTATATATTTGCAGAATTTAAATTGTACATGTGATGCTATAGAAAGGAAATCTGGAATACTAAAATTGAACCAAATAAAATTTAGAATGATCATTTCCATGATTAATAATATAATAACTAAATTAATAATAATATTATCTAGGATTTACACAACACTTTAAAATTTAAAAGCACTTTATAAACATCTCATTTTATTCTAAAAAACAATCCTTGGGAGGTACATGCTGTTACTACCCACATGTTATGGATCAAGAAACTGAGGCAGACAGATGATAAGTGACTTACCCAGAATGACAGAGATGGTAAATATTTGAGTCTGGATTAGAACACAGGTCTTCCAGACTCTAGGCCAAATGGTCCATCCACTGTGTTGCCTACTTGCGTCATTACAAAAAAGGATTTTTCATTTTACAAAAGGATTTGTCACAGGCTTCTTTCACTAATATGCTGTTCTCCCCCATATTTATTTATAAATATTCCACTTACAGATTTTCAGAAACATGCCTGTGTGGTAGAATAGAGTACCATGTGAGAATGTGGTTTAGTCAAAAGACAACTGGATTTGAGGACAAAGGTTCTATTCTCAAATCTGCTACTGACTACATTTATGATATTCAAAGAAGTGCCTGCCCCTCTCTGTGCTTCAATTATATCATCTGAAAGGAAGAGAGAGTGAGAGAGACAGACACAGAAACAGAGAGACAGACACACAGAGAAAGAAACAGATAGACACAGTCACAAAGAGACAGAGGCAGTGAAAGAAATCAACTAGATCAACACAAAAGCTTCTTCTGGATCTAAATCCAAGAAATACAAATTAGAACTTACTGAAATAGAACACACGTACAAAGGAGAAGGATCGTGGAACTTAAGCATCTGTTAATATAGAAGGAAAGCATATCACCATTAAACGATTCCCCTCTCCTTCCTCTTTTATGATTCTATCAAATATCCTTTGTTTCCTTCCTACCCAGTAAATTCTTTGTTGCTATTCAGTCGTGTCCAACTCTCTGTGACCTTATTTGGGGTTTTCTTGGCAAAGACACTGGAGTGATCTGCCATTTCCTTCTCCAGCTCATTTTACAAGTGAGGAACTGAGGCAAACAGGGTTAAGTGACTTGTCCAGGTTCAAACAGCTAAGAATTGTCTGAGGCTGGATTTTAACTTAAGAAGAGTCTTCCTGATTCCAAGACCAGTGCTCTAACCACTGTGCCATCCAAGCGGCTCCCTATTGCTCCAAGAATAAAATATAAACCCTTTCCTTTGGCTTTTAAAGCCTTTGGTAACCTAACCCCCACCTACCTCCCTTGCCTCATGATATATTACCTCCCTTCCTAAGTACTAGTCCATCTAAAATGTTATTACTATTCTTCACTTACAGTACTCATCTCCCTCCTCTGTACTGGCTGTCCCCAGTACAATGAAAACCCTTGGCCCTATCCACTGACATAGAATTCCTTAGTTCCTTCAAGTTCCACCATGTACATGAAGCTTTTTCTGATATTGCTCCCCAACCTGCCCTCAAGGGGCTGATGTCTTCCCTCCCTTTGTTCTTTAGGGAGGACTAGCACCCCTGGTGTGAGAGTTAGCTGAGCCTTTCAGGGCTGCCATCTACCTTTGATTTCCATCTACCTTTCACCCAACTCTCACCTGTGGCTCCAAGAAGCAGAACATATGCAGCAGCCACACCCAGGTGAAACCCTCTGGCAGATGCATTAAATTAGGTTAAGAGTAACCAACAGTGAGTTAGGGGGATGTTTCCAAATATGTGAAGACCTCCCCCACCAGAATGGGCGCATGAGAACATTTTATTCCGATGCCCATGAAGGCAGCTGAAGCAGGCACTGTGGAGTGCTCAGAGCTTGGTCAGATATCAAAAAGGCCAAGGCCATCCACTGCATTCTGGGCTATCACCAGCCATCTTGACTTTTGTCTTGTCACTGAAAGAGTGAAGCTGATGACTTTATGTGACTCTACCTCACCTTAGATCCAATTGAAGGGCAAGTTAAGATATCATTGGGATATGTGGGGCAGTATCAATGTAGGTGAACAGTAATTCACAGGGGAACTCTGTAAGAAGAAGAGTGTAATAATGATATTGTCTTAAACGTAAATGCATAGAACTTGGTTAGTAAATGATGTTTAAATAGGAACAAGTTACCTTGTCTACTTTAGTGATCCATTTGCTCTGGATTTCTTTCAAAATGCTTTACTAGCATGAAAATTATTTCCAAATAACCACTTAGGAATACCTTTTAACTAGGCTAGCACCTGTTAACACCCAGCATGCCACCTTTTCAAAGGTTTTGCAACCCTCAACCTCTTGTTAAGAACTTCAGCATTGTGATCATCAACAGAATTTTAAAGAATGATTTCTAGGAACTTCACAAGAATAAAAGACTTAGGTACAAAAATTAGTAACTAGCATAAACCTGACATAATCTGTTGCTAAATTCTTAGACATTATTAACTCAGGAGCAAGAAGGGATTGACATGAACTGGGAAAGGCACAAAAGTCTTCATGGAAGATGTGGGAATTGAACTTTCTTCAAAAAATTGGAAAAGTTTATATGGCTAGAGAGGAGGGTGAGTCATTGGTCCTTGTACACATTTTTTTTGGATTTATACTTTGTGTACTTGTACAAAAGATTTCCAAAAAAGTCTTAATATTCAGGGGTTTTTTTTACTTTTTTTTGTTTCTTCGTATTTACATCATTGTAGTCATATTATTTTTCTGGTTCTGCTTACTTCATATTGATTCTGATATATCTTCCCATGCTGTCTTTTTTGATTCTTCATATTCATCACTGCTAATGGCACAATTCACCTTCACAATAATGTAACAATTTGTTTGGCCATTCCACATTAGATAGGCATATACTTTCATACCAGCTAATTTCTACAACAAAAGACTGCGGCTATGAATATTTTGGTGTATGTAAGAACTTTCTTTCTGTCTTTGAGCTCCTTGCATTCCATTTTTACCAGTAAATCTCCAAGTCAAAGGGTATGAAGAATTTATACACTCTCTTAGTATAATTCTAATTTGATTCCTAAATAGTTTGACCACTTCTAGCTCTGCCATCAGAGTTGGAACACAACACAACTGAAAATTGTATAAAATATTATTTCAAGGAGTACCTTTGTTGTCTCTGTAGAAAACAGGATAAAAGGAGAGGGAAGTACATGCTTCATTTATAAGAAAAGTGAGTTGTGAATATTTTCAAGTATATTTTGAAACAAGCTTTTATGGGAACTTGTAGAATACCTAATCCAGAAAATTGTGTGATAGAGAACATATAGTAAAAATTCATTTTTTTTGAGATGGAATATACCATCTCAAAATACTTTGGGGAACAATTTGCAAAGATAGAGAAAGAATGAACAGAGTATGTTCACAGGGGAGAAAAGAATATATGGAAACTTGTAGAAAGGAAAAGGGAAATATGTGGGAAAATATGTGTAGCAGCTTTTTTTTTGTAGCAAAGAAATGGAAACTAAGAGGATGTCTATCAGCTAGGAAACTACTGAAAAATTATAATACATTAATGTAATATAACAGTATATAATATCATATTAATATGAGATATGATAACATATAATACAATAATATATTCATGTAATGAAATACTATTGTGTCATAAGAAAAGTCTGGAAAAGCTTATATGAATGGATACATAGTTGAAGTGAACAGAATGTGAAGATGATATAACAACAATGCTGTAAAAGCAAACAAATTTGAAAGACTTAAGAGATTTGATCAATATAATAATCACCCTTGTTTTTGAAGATCAATGAGGAGACACGCTACTCATCTCCTAATAGAGAGCTGAGAAACTCAAGGTATGGACTGAAATATGATTTTTTTTGGAAATGACTAATATAGTGATTTATTTTCCTTCCCTTTGCATATTTATTATAAGGATTTTGTTTTTCTTTTTCCCAAAGAGGGAAAAGCAGGAAGAGAAAACTGATTTTTCTAATAAAAAAAAATCAGCCTCCAAAAGGTAAAGATTTAAAAAAAAACATGATTTGGGTTCAACAGAAATAAAAAAATACCCATGCAATTAAGGAGAGAGAGAGGGGAGAGAGAGAGAGAGAGAGAGAGAGAGAGAGAGAGAGAGAGAGAGAGAGATGAAGCAGTCAGAAGGCAAAAGATGAGAAAAGAAACAAAAGGTGGGAATAGGTTTTTAAAATGAAGTAGTTTTATATGAGAAACATATATGAATAATTTAACATTTATGTGTATTTCTTTCTGTTTCACAGTGGGAAAGATATCTGTCCAAGAATAAAATAAGTGATATCTTTGTTCTAGCTTTCCTTACCCTCCTCTCTAGCCATATAAACTTTTCCAATTTTTTGAAGAAAGTTCAATTCCCACATCTTCCATGAAGACTTTTGTGCCTTTCCCAGTTCATGTCAATCCCTTCTTGCTCCTGAGTTAATAATGTCTAAGAATTTAGCAACAGGTTTATGCTAGTTACTAATTTTTGTACCTAAGTCTTTTATTCTTGTGAAGTTCCTAGAAATCATTCTTTAAAATTCTGTTGATGATCACAATGCTGAAGTTCTTAACAAGAGGTTGAGGGTTGCAAAACCTTTGAAAAGGTGGCATGCTGGGTGTTAACAGGTGCTAGCCTAGTTAAAAGGTATTCCTAAGTGGTTATTTGGAAATAATTTTCATGCTAGTAAAGCATTTTGAAAGAAATCCAGAGCAAATGGATCACTAAAGTAGACAAGGTAACTTGTTCCTATTTAAACATCATTTACTAACCAAGTTCTATGCATTTACGTTTAAGACAATATCATTATTACACTCTTCTTCTTATAGAGTTCCCCTGTGAATTACTGTTCACCTACATTGATACTGCCCCACATATCCCATTAACAACAGAATAATTCAGTTAATGTACCATCAGCATTTCAAATCCTATATGTCCAAAGCTGAACTTATGTTTGTTTGTTTGTTTATTTTTCCTTTACCCCCTAAATCTACTTATTCTTATGTCCTAATTATGTCATTGATGACACCACTTTCCTCACTTTTCTAAATCTGAAAACTTGGTTTTATGTTTGATTCTTCTCTCATATCCAAATACTTACTAAGTCCTTTTTGAGTATATATCATTTATTCATTTGTTCACTTAACAAACATTCATTTAGCCTTTTCCATGTATGAGCAGAGAACTCTGCAAGTCTCTTGGGAAATGCGGAGTTATAATAAAATGCTCTATATTATATCTGTTAGACTCTGTGGTATCTGGCTTACTGGATGCATGACAGTATTTTTCCATTTTCAGTTTAAAGTCTCCTTGATCTTATGCACAAAGCTTCAGGCAAATGTATTTTTAGCACTTCTCATTAGACGCTCAAAAGGGACAAGCAGCCATCATTTCTCTATCTTGGGCCCTGGTTCAGAAATCTGCATCCTATTCTGTAGCACCATCTTCTTCCCTGAATCTCAGAAGCATATGGAGTTTCAGAGGCCATCTAGTCCAACCTATACATGAATAAATATCTTATCTACAATATTGTTAACCTATACTTAAAGTCAGTGATGGAAAACTCGTCATTTCTTCTTCTACTTTCAGATCAATCTAATTATAAGAAAATTTTGTTCAGTTTTATTTGGTTTTCCTTGCATCAAACTGAAACCTGTGTTTTTTCAGCTTCCACCTATTGGTCCTAATATTGCCTTCCGGACTCAAGTCAAATAAGTATAAGTTCTTCTTCCACATGACAACACTTCAAACACTACACAGACAAAATGATCCCCATAAATCTGTTCTCCAGGTTAAATATCACCAATTCCTTCATCTAATCCTCAGCATTATTTATAGTCCTCTCTGCATTCTGGACACACTCCAGTTTATCAATGCACTTCTTAAAATGTGGCTTCAAGGTGAGACACGGTCTGGCCAGGAAAGTGAACAATAGGATATGGACCTTCATCATGTACTGATCCTGATACAGTCTAAGACCATGTTATCATTTTTGGTGGCCGTATTCCCCTATTAGATTAAATTAATTTGAGTCTGCTGAAATCCCATCTTTCTCATACAAAATGATATTTAGTAGCATTTCCTGTAATCTGAAGTGGTGATTTTATAAAGCCAAATTCAGGACTTTATACACATCCATCTAAAATGCTTCCTGTTGGGTTTGTCTCGACATGCTATCTTATCAAGATCCTTTTGAATCCTAACTCTCTCATCTATGTATTAACTATTTTTCCTAGCTTTATGTTATCTGAAAATCTGGTAAGCATGCAACCTAATCCTTCACTGAAGTAATGAACAATGGTATGAGCAGAATAGAGTCAAAGTCAGATCACGAGGGTCTTCCATAACACTTCATGCAGTTTGACATAGACTCATATCACTCTTTGGATCTGATCATTCCAAATGGCTCTACATTTCACTCAGGAGAATGCAGGATAATTTCCAGTGTATCCTAGCAGCCAATGAGTTATGTTTGAGATTTTTTGAAATGCCATGCTGAAATCCACATAGGCTGTCTCTCAGGTATTTTCCTAATCTACCAGTCCATTAGCCCCATTAAAAACAAATGATGTTAGCTTAGTCTGGCATGACCTATTTTTTGATGAGCCTATACTGGCTCTTAATGATCGACACTTCCTTTTCTAAACATTCACAAACCATCCCTTTAATAATAGGTGCTACCATTTAGCCAGAAATAGAAGTTGTTTCTCTTTCTGTAGTCTGAAAAATTCACACTTTTCCCTCCTTTGAAAATGGTCACCCCATTTTCCTATTTGTATTTCCGCAGTGTCTCCACATTTTTTCAAAGATTGCAAGCAATGGTTCAATAACCACACATGATTGAGGGCAGACAGATGATTCCTTATCATCTCATCTTATCTTGTGTTTCAATTCCATGACAGCCATCTTTGTTTTATACACAGCACATCAAAAGACTTGTTTGGTAAACAAAATAGAAATATAATCAAAATTAAGTAGTGTTTCCCTCTTTCCACTGTCTGTTATAGTCACATTTGCTCTGAGGAACACTGCTACCCCTTTGATTCCTCCATACAAAAATACCTCTTTAGTGAATCACAGCATCCATCCCCATGTTTTACTCTTTTAAATCTTTAGCAAGGCTAACAATGTCCTTGAAAGGAAGCTTATTAGGTAGGCAAGCCAGCCTTGGAGTTAAGAAGACCTGTCATGAAATCAAATCCATCCTGCATCTCACATGAGACCAAGTTTCTCCTGTATCTGATACAGACAGAGAGACAGACAGACAGACAGGCTTTGTGACCCTGAACAAGTCACTTGGGGCACTTCTCAGTGACTCAAACAATTCTCAAAGACTAGAAGATTAAGAGAAATACTGATCTATATTGGTAGAGGAAGCTATTCTTTTATATTCATCTTACATCATTTATATCATACATGTGTATGTATGTGTGTATAAATACATATGTGTTTATATGTATATATTAGACAAATGCTGATTCATGCACACACATTAGATATACATACATGTAAATGGATGGTCACAAGTATTTACACATACATGAGTATATATTTAGATCTATACATACATGTATGTGTACACATAGAAAGACATGTATATGTGCATGCACATACACACAGTATTCTTACATTATGCATATAAATGTACATATGAATTACATGTATACATACATATGTGTGAATCTACACACACAATGACTAATGAGTTCTTTGTGGACCAACACTGTTCTCTTTGGATAGATCACCCCTTTTTTCTTCCTTTTCTGGATCAATTGTGTTTGTCTTATTACAATTTCATTCTTAAAAGCATACAATCCCATTGAAAATTGGCTATAGTCATGCTTTTGAATGCTTTGTCCTTCTTATTTTCTCTTTCCTTTAGAGTCTCTCTGAGATTGCAAAGCCTCTGAAAAGCCTATATTTAACACATATGACCAGGGCATATTTCTATCCACTTCCTTTCGCGGACAAAACACCAGCAAAGAATAATGATACTTAAACAACTACACAGCATAGACTTTAGGAACTCTGTGCTGATCCATGGTTCTATAATTGTACTTTTTAAAAAAAAGTTATTTACTTTTTGCATTTCTTCAGAAACTAGGAATTTTCTTTTAACTTTGGACTTTACCTGCCAACTGTCTCACTCATCAACTCCTCTCTGCTCAAAATCTTCAGTGGCTTAGCTTTACTCATCAAATAAAATTGACACTTCTTTGCCTAGCATTCAAAAATTGCCACCATCTGGCATAACCCTACCTTCTTAGCTTTATTTCAAACCATTTCCCTTCAAATGTGATATACAGTGTCTGAATTGGACTACTGGAAAGACATTGGAGATATAAATACAAAGTAAAAATAAAACAATTCTTGCTCTCAAGAAGCTTTTTTTTTAATCATGGGAGATAGCATGCATATATAATAACTGTGCAGAAGGAGTGCAAAATAAATGATAAGGTAAATACAAGGAAAAGAGGAAACTAGCAGTTGAGGAGATTAGGAAAAGAATCATGTAGAAAGTGATGTTTCAGGTATGTCTCAAAAAGAATTAGGAATTCTGTGTGGTGGAGATGAACAGGAAATGTACTGTATTCCAGACACAGAAATGACCACTTCAAAGTCAAGGGAAAGAAACGTACAGTGTTGTGTGAGGATTGGAGAGACACCGAGTTCGGCTGTGCCATAAAATGTGGAAAGGGGAGTAATATATAATAAAGCAGGAAAGATAAGTTGGAATCATTCAAAAGGGCTTTAAAAGCCCAACAATAGAGTTCATATATGACTCTAGAGTTAATAGGCAGACATTGAAGATTACTGAGTGGGAGTCTGACTTGGTTAGAGAAAGTTTTTAGGAAGTTGGAAAGAACAAAATGTAGCAACTTCTTGGATAAGTAGGGTGAAGGAGAGAGATGCCTTGAAGGTAACAAAGCTAGGAAGCTAGAAGAATGGTGGTGCCTTCAACAGGTATAGGGAAGTATGATAAAAGGTTAGTGTTTTGCAAGGAGAGACATTGAAAATGAGTATTGCTTTGGAAATGATGAGTGTGAGATGTTGCTGGGACAACCTATCTGAAATGTCTAATGGGCTATTTGGGATGTGGAACAGGAATTCAGAATCTAAAGTAGGGCTCTATATCTAGATCTGTGGGCTATCTACAAATAGATAAAAACACATGCAAGCTGATGAAGTTGTAAAGATAATGTAAAGAGAAAAGAAAAGAAGATCTCTAAGGATAGAGCCATGGAGCACATTAGGTGGATACACACTTTGGATGATGACCCTGCAAATGAAACTGAGAAAGAGTGGCCAAGACAGCTGGGAAATAAAACCAAAGAGTTCAGGGTCAGAAAAAATATGGAGAGAAGCAAATATTCATAAGGAAAGAGAGGGTAGTCAATGGTGTAGATTGACAATGCAGCAGAGAGGTTAGAATGGTGAAGACAGAGAAAACACATCAAATTTGGCAAGTAAGACCACTGATAACTGTGTAGACAATACTTCCAGTTCCTCTCCTTTATATGATCAATTTCTATTTAGTGCCACAAATTCATACTGTGTATCTTTGTAATATGTCTTTCAGTCCCTCTCAAACAGAACCTAATCATATTTAGGACTATGTGGGAATATTTCTTTAAATAGATGTAAATAGTAATTTATCGTAATATTAACATATACATAGAGCATTTTTTTTACTTCCCTCATTAAAATTCTCTTTTAGAAAAGAGACTGTCCCTTTTCTTTTGTACTTGTTTCCCCAGTTTTATCACAGTGCTATCATCTATCTGTCTATCTATCTATATATCTCTACCTCTCTAACTATTTCTATCAATCTATATATCATCTATCTCTCTATCTATAAATACAGATAGACAGGCAGAGAGATAGATAGATAGAGATAGATAGATCGTCTTTATATATCTCACCTATCTAGCCTGATATTTTAATAAACAAGATTTATAGAAATCTGAAGATCTACCTGGATCATACAAACAACTCTTGAGCATACTGAAAGTAATTATCACTTTATCATAGCTAATATCACAGTCCTTCTGATAACTTTACCTAGAACATTTTTTAGGGTTAGGCTATTTTTTAAGGTGTTATTTTCTTCAGTATTTTTTTTTGTCTCCTTTAGCATCATTCTCAGTTTTTCCTCTACTTCTCCTATTTGCTTCTCAAACTCCTTTTTGAGGTCTTCCATGGCCTGGGACCAATTCATATTTTTCTTGGAGGCTTTGAATGTAGGAGCTTTGGCTCTGTTGTCATCTTCTGGCTGTATGTTTTGATCTTCTTTGTCACCAAAGTAAGATAATATAGTCTGACTCTTTTTATGCTGCTTGCTCATGATCCCAGCCAACTACTTGAGTTATAAACTCTTTTTTAAGGTAAGAATCTGTTTCCAATGTGGAGAACATACTGTCCCAAGCTTTGGGGGTTTTGTACAGCTGTTTTCAGAGATACTTCTAGGGACCTGTAAATTTTCAGTTCTTCCAAGGTGGTATGATCAAGGGCGAGATGTTTACTCCTTTCCTGGCCTGGGCTCTGGTCTTTGAGTGACCACAAGCACTCTTTTCTGTCTTGGAACTGCGAGGAGGATTTTTTCTTCACATCCACTACAAGCTCCACCAAGCCAGCACTTCTCCTTGCCCCAAGACCACCACCCAGAACTGTGACCCAGACCCAAGCACAGGCAAAGCAAGAAAATCCTGCACCAGCAGAGAGATCCCTGCAATCCCCCTCTGATGAGCCACTCGATTCCCCCTCAGTCTGTGGGCCAGAAGCTCAGAGGGCAGTCACTGCCCTGGGGTCTAGCTCCAGAACGGGAGCTGATACCACCTTGCTTCTCTCTCTCATGGCAGACACAGACTTTTCCCACTGACCTTCTAAGTTGTCTTTGGTGTTCGTGGATTGAGAAGTCTGGAAACTGCCATAGCTGCCCACAATTCATTCTTCTGAGGCCTGCTCCAGGTTCGCTGCAGCCTGCAAGCCTACGCCAAACTGTGTTCCTATCCTCACCTGGCTCAATGTACCTTTCTGATCAATCATCCAGGCTGTCTTTGACTGAAATTTGTTTCACTCTTTTTGTGGGTTCTACTGCTTTAGAATTTCTTTAGAGCCATTGTTTATGAGTATTTGGAGGGGTTTGGAGGAGAGCTCAAGCAAGTCACTGCTTTCACTCCACCACCTTGGCTCCACCCCTCCCTCCAACATTTTTAAAGCACCTGAGAAATGTTAGCTTGGGTGAATTGAGAAAAAGGAGTTGCACAGAAATGACATCTAAGGACTATATAGTCAACTTTTAGGTAACTGAAAGTACAATCTTTTTAAGTGAAGGCAAATATCCTACCCTATAAGACCACAAATTCTTTAATGACAGGGTCCATGCTTTACCCTTCTTTTATATTTCTCACTGTGTTACAAAGTTCTAGGAATGAAGCAAGTACTTATTAAATGCTGGTCTTCATCTAGAGATCTTTGAGATCATTAAATGTAATATACTCATTTTTTAAAAATATTAATACTTCAGTGGCTTACACTGTGCTTTTATTGATTCTATTCAACTGAGTAAACATTTAAGTACTGGCTATGAGTAGGGCACTGTGTGAGGTGCTAGGGGTTTAAAGAAGAAAAATAGCCCTATCCTTAAAGATCTTACATGGTATTGGGGAGAAAAGCATGATCACATTTAACAGAGCAATGCGTACAGAAAATCAGTGTCACCACACATGCATTAATAACAATAACAATATTAATGATGGTGATGATGATGATGATGAAGATGAAGATAAAAGAGGCAGCTGGGCGGCACAGATGATAGAGTTCTTGGCCTGGAGCCAGAAAGATCTGAGTTTAAGTCTGATCTCAAATACTTACTACTTGTGTGATCCTTGGCAAATCACTAACCTCTGTTTGCCTCATCTGTAAAATAGGGATAATAATAGTACCTACTTCCAAGAGTTGTGAGGATCAAATAAGGTAACAATTATGAAACACTTAGCACATTGTCTAGTCTATAGTAAGTGCTATATAAATTATAGCTATTAATAATGATAATAATAATATTAATAATAACAATAATAGCATCTGTGTGGTGCCCACTATGTGCTAGTTCCTATGCTAAGCACTTTACAAAAATCATATCATTTGATCTTCATAATTATCCTCATTTTACAGTTGAAGACAGTTTTTTGTGTGGACTGTTCATTTTGAGTGCTCATGTAATTTAAATCACCAGGAATTAAATGACTTAAAAACACAAGGGTTTCCCTTGGTCAAAAAAAAAACTTTCTGGGAAGTACTTATCATTTCTAGATGAGATATGATATCCGTGAAAGCTATTCTTGACAGGCTGCATAAGAACCTTCCACTAACTAGAGTGCCAAAATTTCTTCACTGACCTCATCCTAGTTAAACAGATGATCCCCTAGAGGAATTGGTAAAGAGCTGTTCATTTTCTGTGCCAAATCCTAAGAACTAAAGTGCTTCACACTCTTTGACAATAGTATTCTCTGACATATGCAGCATGCCAGTTTTCTCTTCACAAGGGAGAATACTGTTTTATTGCAGATTATTGCTTCAATTGAAAATGGGGTCTCAATACTTGGAGGGAGCTATGTAAGGAGTGGGTAGGCAAATGCTGGGAAGGTTGAATCTTCCAACTGAAATAACTGAATTGACCTCCTCTATCAGAAAACATCTGCACACTTTATACAGAACTTTCAAAAAGCAGCCTATTAACTACAAAAAAAAAAGAGAGAGAGATGTCTGCTAGACATTTTATAGCAAAGGTATTACTTTATTGAAAATGTGGGTGAAAGGAATGGATATATTTAAATAAGAAAGGTGTATTGCACAGAATTTTTTAAGTGTAGCAATAGTTTTCTTGGTGACACAGGGGCTGGCTAGGAGAACAGTAGGAGATAGAGACATCCTCAACTGATTTGGTGGCCATAGCTAGTTATCCCATCCAAGGATTGAGCTGCCTAGATTAAAAACAAAGAAAAGGATAAAGAGTTCAGATATGCAAATGCCCTTTCAATTAGATCATTTGTAATTCATCTGAATATTATCTCACCCCATACAGTTTTCCTTGACACCTGAGCTTCAGCCAGGGCTGTGGAAGAATGATGATCTGTAGACAATCTGTCTTGGCTCTGATAGTCATGACACACCTGTTTCTGGAAAAATGTAGCACTTCATCTTCACAGTCCTTGATGACATATTACCACTTTCACTGTGGTAATCAAAAAAGTTAAACTCACGATCTCCCAGATCTAGATTTAAACATTATTAATGCAAACTCCTGGAATAGACAAGATAAATTGAACTGCAAACGGTATATTAAAAACAGAGATGTTAACATTCTGCCATAGTTACCTCCCCCCTGCCTACATTCCCCTCCCATACACACACACACACACACACACACACACACACACACACACACACACACACAATCCAAAGATAAGAGTAAACGTCTGCATGGGCACATCTCTCTTAACTTAGATTGTGTATATATACATACATAAATTGTGCATAACTGTGTGAATTGGAGCTGTATCACCCATCATGAATTCTGCCTTATCTTTGATTTTCCTTCCTCTTCTGGATTTTGCTTCATTCTGTAGAATTCTTCTCATACAATTTGTGATGATATTGGTTATATTTTGTTAGACTTTGTGTCTTTAACATTTTATTAAGGTTTGTTGTCTATTCTTTAAAAAAAACTTTTTAAAAATATGCTTAATTGGGGGAGGACACAGTTATAAAAATATCTGTTGCTTGAAAAATATAAAAAAAATTCTAAAATAACTAAAAAAAAAAGCTACCAAAAAAGTCTCAGATTTCTCATTATAATTATTATCACTTGATAGGATTTTAGGCTCCTAAAATATCATTACTGAGTATTAATTTAATCTTCCTGAGGGACAAAAAGCATATAAGATCAGGACAATTCTAAAAATATAAAGAATTGTACCTCTATGTATGTTCTGAACTTATATATTCTGTTCATATACTTTGTGGCACCATAATATTTTCTTAGCTCACGAATTATTTATCACCAATTTTTAAGGACTTAAAAGCTATTAAGGCCATATCATTTCAACCCTATGCACTGAAAAGTCATAATTCTAATAGACAATAAAGTAATATGGAAGAAGCCAAATAAGAAAGCTGCTACCTTAAAAACAATGTAATAATAAATAACTTAGAAAAGCCACTTGCCTGTATATTTCCATAAATCTTGCCTTCAGGGAATTTCACTATTGCATGCCAAATTCTCTAGCATAGTGTTAAGGTTGGTAGGAAATATCATTAAAAACCACATTGTAGGAAGAACCCTACTTCCTTCTTTAATACTCATTTTTTCCCAATCAAAATGAAAGTATGAAACAATGTAAATCTGTAGAGATTTGCCCTCCTCAGGGATGCTTGTGTAAAGTTTCCAACTCACCACAGAATACAGACAAACCACATCTGTGTGATACACATTGGTATCACAAGGTATCATCCAGGAGAAAGTTTCAATATCACACATACCAGGGTTTTGATAGCTTATGAAGCAGAAAATTTAACAATGAATTTTTCTGGCTTATGAACATTAACTCTTAGGGTACCCAAGTTCAGCATATAAATAGTTTGACTAAGTATTTAGTTGCCCAGTTCAAAGGCTGCTTACTTATGCTGCTTCTCCTGAGATAAATATTTTCAAAGGGTTTGCCCCACCCATCCATAAAATTCATTTCTCCTGGAAAACTCCAAAATTAGGGAGTACAAAAGCAAAAGCTCGAATTCTATCTTTACTTTTAGGCTTAGGTTCCTTAATGGGGCCCATATCACAGAAAGTCATTTAACTCGCCCTATATAATTCATCAAATTCAAAATATCAAGAATCAGATATCTTAACTGATTGTGAAACTGCAAAATGTACTTAGCCTTTTAAAAAAAATCTTTGACACCAGTTTTCCCAAACCCTGTCTCAATGCTATGCATATAAAATTGTTTGCTTAATGACTAGAGGAAAGATCTTGCTATCATTAGGAGGAAAGATATTTGTTTATTACCAAATCCAATACAAATTCTCTTCACAAGAATCTTTTTTAAGGGGATATGCAATAAGTGATAAAGTCATTAAAGAACTGAATGAAGGTGGTGATCATTCATTATAGTGCAGCACGTTTACAAGCATATTAATTCATTCATTTGTCTAGTCAAATTGAACTTAGTATAGAGAGATAAATTATAAAAGGAATGTAGCATCAAAACACAAAATTCCATTATTTGTGGTAATTAGTGAGCAATAAATGTTCTACTTTTTATTTTAAAGTGAAATGATAGTGGCAGGTAGGTGGGGCAATGGATAGACCACCCACCCTGGAGTAAGGAGGACCTGAGTTCAAATCTAGTCTCAGATACTTACTAACTGTGTGACTCTGGGCAATACACTTAACCCCTGAGTTCCCCCCCAATTTTTTTCAAAGTGAAATCATATATTTTAAATTATTTTAAATCAAATATTTTAAATCTAGTTTCAAGTCCTGTCTCTGACACATAATAGCAGTGTGACCCTTAACCCCAAAATTCTCTAGGCAATTCTCTTCAGATAATATATGAAGAGAAAGGGTGCTGTTCAGTATTGGTAGAGGGAGTTTTCTCATCTGGGAGTTTCCTATACCAGTAAAATAACACAAGTCCAATCTCCATCCCTTTTTTCCTGCCCCCCCCACCAGCACCAGTAAAAATAATTGAACATGTTTCTTATGTTAATTTTTCCTTGTAGGTAAAGAATTCTATTATACCTCACTTCCCCTTCCTAAACATGATAAAACGAATTCATGAAGGGTTGGAAGATATTTGGCTTCATACATTTAAGATTAGTATCCTGCCTTTTTTTTTGCAGTTCAAATTCTTATCTTTTCTGTTAAACTATTGTTCAAAAAATGTGCTAATGAGCTATGCTGCCCATAAAACACAAAAGAGAATCAAGTGGAGTATACTGACCATTTTTCCAGAGATTTCTCCAAGCAGCCATGACTCAGTCACTCCCTTTTGGTTTCTTTTAAATAAGTTGAGCTGTGAGCTGGGGAAAAGAGGAAAAAAAAGGCCCTAATCATTACAGGTCTTAGAATCACTATACTTGGAAGCTATCCTCTATCTTCTGCTACTGCTTCTGCTGCCCCTGCCTCCATTGTTGTTTCTGTTTCTGTCTCAGTCATCTTTTTCTCTCTCTGTCTCCTCCCTCTGTCTCTGACTCTATATATATGTGTCTCTCCTTTCCTCTCTCTCTCTCTCTGCTTTCTCACTCTCATTTTATTTCATCTCTCTATGTCTCTGCCTGTCTCTGTTTTTCTGTGTCTCTTTGTCTCTTCCTGTCTCTGTCTGTCTCTCTGTCTGTCACTGTCTGTCTCTGTTTCTCTGTCTGTCTCTGTATCTCTCTCCCCTCTGTGTCTCTCTCTCCAACTCTATTAACTCTATTCCTCTGGTCTCTCTTCATAAAAATATATATATTTTTAACATTTTTATTCTAAACTTAAACACTCCATAAAGAATATTTCCATGTGCATAGAACACCAAAAAGGAGTGTTCTATATGAAATCACAGATCTCCATTTCATTCTATTTATTTGAACTCATGAAGATGAGTCTTCCTGATTCCAAGGCCAGTGCTCTACCCAGTGTGCCACCTAGCTTCCTTATATATAGCCAATTTGTTATCAAAGCCTGTCAATTTTACCTTGGTAAAATCTTTCATATACATCCCTTCTCTCCCCTGACAGAGCCACCACCTTGGTGCTGGCCCTTATTATATAGCCCCTGCCTGCACTATTGAAATAGCCTGCTGTTTTGTCTTCCTTCCACAGCTCTCTCCTCATTGCAGTACATCCTCCATTCAGCTGTCAAAAGGATCTTCCTAAATTGCAGTTCTGCTCACAGCACATACTCCTAGTCCTCAATAAACTTCAGGAGCTCCCTATCATGTCCACAATCAAAGATAAATTCTCTGTTTGGTAGTCAAAGCCCTCTATAACTTGGCACTTCCCTACCTTTTTAGGGTTCTTACACCTTATAACCCCTCCCCTTCCTTAAACAAGAAACTACATCTCACACCTCTGGCCATTTTCACTAGCTGCCACCTATGCCTGGAATGCCTTCCTTCCTTATTTCTAACTTGTGGCTTCCTTGACTTCCTTCAAGTGTTAGACAACATCTCACTTTCTAGAGGAAGCCTTTCTCAATATACCTCATTCTAGTCCCTTCCCTTACAGAAAAGAAAATGATAAATCCTAGAGAGGATTGGAAAAATTGTGGCACTAATGCATTGTTGGTGGAGTTGTGTACTAGTCCAATCATTCTGGAGATCAATTTGGAACTATGACCAAAGGGTTATCAAACTGTGCACAGTCTATAACCTGGCAATGCCACTACTAGATCTATTTCCCAAAGAGATCAAAGAAAAGGGAAATAGACCTATTTGTTTAAAAATGGTTATAGTAGCTGCTTTGATGTGGCAAAGAATTGGAAATGAGAAAACTCATTATTTGACAAAAACTGCTGGGAAAACTGGAAAATTGTATGACATAGTCCAAAATCTCACACCATACACCAAAATAAAGTCAAAATGGGTTCATGATTTAGACTATACTACAGTGTAGCTGATACCTATAAGCAAACTGGGAGAGCAAGGAATAGTTTGCCTTTCAGATTTATGGAGAACAGAAGAATTTATGACCAAACAGGAGATAGAGACATTATGAAATCCAAAATAGATAATTTTGATTACACTAAATTGAAAAGTTTTTGCACACAGCCAATGCGACCAAGATTAAGAGGGAAGCAGAAAATTGGGAAAGAATTTTTATAACCAGTATCTCTGATAAGGGCCTCATTTCTAAAATATATAGAGAATTAAGTCAAATTTATAAGAATACAAGTTATTCCCCAATTGATAAATGGTCAAAGGATATAAACAGGCTGTTCTCAAATGAAGAAATTAAAGCCATCTATAGTCATATAAAAAAATGCTCTAAATCACTATTGATTAGAGAAATGCAAATCAAAACAACTCTGAGGTACCACATCATACCTATCAGATTGACCAACATGATAAAACAGGAAAATGATAAATGTTGGGGAAGATGTGGGAAAATTGGAACATTAATGTATTGTTGGTGGAGTTGTGAAATGATCTAATCATTCTGGAGAGCGATTTAGAATTATGCCCAAAGGGCTATAAAAATGTGTATACCCTTTGACCCAGCAGTAGTACGTCTAGAGCTGTATCCCAAAGAAATCATAATAATGGGAAAAGGATTCACATGTACAAAAATATTGATAGTAGCTCTTTCTGTGGTGGCAAAGAATTGGAAATTGAGGGGGTGCCCATCAATTGGGAAATGGCTGAGCAAGTTGTGGTATATGAATGTAATGGAATACTGTTGTGCTATAAGATGAGCAGGCAGACTTCAGAAAAACCTGGAAAGACTTGTATGGTCTGATGCTGAGTGTAGTGAGCAGAACCAGGAGAATGTTGTACACAGTAACAGCCATGTTGTACAATGACTAACTTTGATAGACTTTGCCCTTCTCAGCAATACAAGGATTTAAGACATTTCCAAAAGTCTCATGATAGAAAATGCTATCCACATCCAAAAAAAAAAAAAAGAACTATGAAAAAAAACCTATGGTCTTTGAATGCAGATCAAAGCATATTATTTGCTCTTTTTTTCCTTCTGTTTTGTTTTGTTTCCTCTTTCTTGTGGTTCCTTCTATTGGCTCTAATTCTTCTTTACAACATGACTAATGTGAAAATATGTTTAATAATAATAAAAGTATATGTAACCTATATCAGACTGCATGCCATCTTGGAAAGGGAGGTGTGGAGGGAGGGGGAGAAAAAATTAAAACTCAAAAGCTATGGAAATGATTGTTGATAAATCAAAATAAATTAATTAAAACACAAAAAATAAATTTAAAAAGAATTGGAAATAAGGAGATGCCCATCAAATGGAGAATGGCCAAATAAGTTTTAGTATATGATTGTAATGGAATATTATTGTGCTATAGCAAATAATGAGTAAGATGGTTTCAGAAAAACCTGGGAAGACATATGAACTCATTCAAAGTGAAGTGAACAGAGCCAGACCATTATACACAGCAACAGGAATATGTTATGGATAATCAGTTGTGAAAGACTTAGTTGCTCTGATCAAGACAACGATCCAAGACATTTCCAAAGGAGTCATGATGAAAAATGCTATCCAGCTCCAGAGAGAGAACTGATGAACTCTGAATGCAGATTGAAAAATATTTATTTTACTGTATTTTAATTGTTTTGTTTGTGCTTTCATTTGCAACAAGGCCATTATTATTTTATTAACATAAACATATTTATATTTTACATAACTCCACATGTATAATTGATATCATCAAGTTTCTTGCCTTCTCAAGGAGGGGAGAAGGACAGGAAGGAGGGAAAGAATTTGGAAATCAAAAAAATTTTAAAGTTTCTTATTTTTTTTTACATGGAATTGGGGAATATGTAACAAATTAAATAAAAATATTTAAAAATAAAAATCAAAAGAAAATTCTAACCCCTTCCCTGTGTTGATTAGTTCTAATTTTGTTCTATATGAAGCTTGTTTATATATAATTGCTTGCAAGTTGTCTCTCCCGTTAGACTTTGAGTTCCTTGAGGGAAAAGCTTGTCTTTTTTTGCTTGTTTGTTTTTTCTTTTTTGGCCTTTCTTTGTATCCCCAGCACTTGGAACAGTGCCTGGCACATAGTAGGTACTTAATAAATGTGTGTTGATTCAGGGACTATCACTATTTGGTGCCAGTCATGACTAGTAGTTGTCAATTGTTTTTTTGAAGAAAATGTTCATGATACAGAAATGTGAAGCTTCTGTGTAACCTACAAGTCTTCAGCTACTCTCATTTCTTCCCCCTGAAACATACTTTTCCCTTTATTTCACCTCACCTTTCTCCACCTTTTAAATGAAGATACCAAGGATTAGAGTACATGAGCAATGAGTGTTGTATAAATTGCAATTATTTTCATGGTGATCTATTGGCAAATATTTATCTGCAGCATGTACTACAATATAGCATATGTCATGACCAAATATACCATAAAATAATGTCTCTTGTTGCCGTTGGGTATTAAATAAAATAAAATCCATTCTAACAACTCTGTCTCTACCAGCAATATCTGTTTTGGTATTTCACATTAAGAATATAATTTCTTAAGAATATTAATTTCTTTCACATTAAGATGTAAAGACATAAAATTATCTTTCTTAATCAGTATGTCCAGTCATTGGTAATTGGACAAAGATCTCACATTTAAAGTACCAATAGTAAAAGTTTATTGATTATTCAAAGAACTGTGTGATGTTTGATATCCACCAAACCACTGATCACCATTGCCATTATCATGACAGAAGTAGCAAAACTGAGGAATATACATATACCTATATGTATGTGTTTATATATGTGTAAACCCATATGTATATATGTGCACATGTATATCTATATGCATATGCATATGCATGCACACATATATAGTTTGTTTCATATGTTACCCTGGCAAAAAAAAAAAGGCCCCAAGAGTCTAGCCTACAGGTGATGTTACTCCCCATAACTACCTAGGTTGCTCCTTGAACAATAGATTTGTTCTGAACCTGAGCCGTTTCTGAAAATTTTCCAACACAATAGAACCTAAGAAATATTTCAGTCCTTTGGAACAGCCTTAGAGAATCCATAATCACATACATGTCTCAATGAGATATCAGAATAAGTGCTTGTGCATGATCTATGAAAATACAGATAGATCAATGGATCGATAGATTGATAGATAGACAGGAAATATATACATACACATCTGTATACTCTAAACACAGACACATATTTATATAAATTTTGTCTGAATCTGTGAATTTATCAGTCTAGGGAATTCATCTGTAACTTAGAGTCTGAAAATTCCTGAGGCATTGAAAGGTTCACAGACAGTATATGCTGTATAAAAGTATTTGTGTGTACATGTTAAATTCACATCTAGCCTTTGAGGAGCTTTCTTACCTTACTGTTTGTCTGCTTTCCCTTCAATACTTACAAAGTAAAATACAGATTTTTAAGGTATTAAAGAAAATAATATTTATATTCTTTTGCTTTTTTTTTTGATTTTCACATCCCTTT
Organism: Phascolarctos cinereus; assembly: GCF_003287225.1. Taxonomy (NCBI): domain Eukaryota; kingdom Metazoa; phylum Chordata; class Mammalia; order Diprotodontia; family Phascolarctidae; genus Phascolarctos; species Phascolarctos cinereus. Next base: position 178,582,006 of record NW_027556180.1, on the reverse strand, counting down.
TTACACTTGGTTCCAGCCTCTCTTTTCAGAGGAGTTTTACTTAAACTCCTTTACACACTATAACCTATTCAGACAGACTTAGAGGATATTCTGTTGTCTTTGCCTCAGCCCTGGTAGTCTCCTATTCTGGCATGTTATGGCATGTTATAACTCTTTCCTTCTATCTCTCAAATTTTCTAGTCTCCCAAGATTCAGCTCAAGTGCTGCTTCCTAAAATTGGCCTCCCTTTTGTATTTACAATTCTGTGTACATATTGCAATATAAGTTCCTTGAAGCCAGAAATAGTTTCATTTTTATCATTTTGTTCCTAGAACCTAGCACTTAGTAGGGGCTTACTAAATGCTTACAAAATTGTGGTATCACAAAACAGGAGTTCAGAGTCACAGCTCAGATAAATATCAAGAGTATGGTAAAGTAGAAGAATTATGTATGCATATATGTAAATATACATATACATATACATATGTTATTCCAATGAAAACTGATTATATGTAATTCACATAACCTAGTGTTAACTCCTGTAGTTTCACTTAACTTTTGATCAATGCTACAGTTTTGCTTTAATATTCATTTACCTAATAAAAAGGAAAGACCCAACTCAAAATGAGAGACTTGAAAGGAAGACAGGTTTCCAATAATTTGGAATTTAACCTTTAGGCTTTGTCTTTCCCAGATATAACAGATTGACCATTTCACTCATTTATTCACTGAATCATTTGCTTTTGTGTCATTATAGGAAGAGAGGACTTGATTGATCCTTTCAAAACTGGCATAGTGGTGAAATATATCTGTTTCAAACAATAAAGTTGTGATCAGTGAAGATCACTCTGCTTTGAAAAGCTCGAGAGTGAGGAATATGTGAGAGATTCAGCATCAATTACATCCTGATGATAATGATTCATTACTTTCTGACTTCCTTTTCTCCTCTCTATTTTGTCCTTTATAATTTCTTCATGCCCTCTTAAAAATATTTGTCTTTTCCTCCCCCTAAAATATACATTCTTTGAGGGCGGGAACTATTTCATTTTTATCTATGTATTCTCAGCACCTAGAACAGTGACTGACATGTAAAAGGTGCTAATAAAAGCTCCTATTGATTTTAATTGAATTGTACTAAGTTGAACTTCTACATTTTTTGATAATTCTCTTTGACGTGGAATGAGCTATGACTTCTGAGAGAGCCATGCATCCATGAACCTGAGACACTATTTTTTTCTGTTTTCTATTTCTTTATGGGGGAAAAGGGGAGGAGGGTTTAATGGCGGGTTGGTTGGTGTGAATAAATGTGACATAAGTTGGGGGCTCAGGTAGTTTATAGTCTTTGGAAGAGAGCAGAGATGATTGGCCTTGTCCATTGTATGCCTAGCCACAGCTTCACACCTCTGTGGGCAGCCTGGTGCGAGGCGGTAGGGGTGAGGAAGAAGCTTAGACAGGCCTAATGTGGCAGGGGGCAGCAGACTATAAATTCCAAGTGGGTGGCAGGTCCTGGGGCTACCATAGTAACCCAAAGAGCCACTGACGTCAGGGCCAGGAGGAAGCCAGTGCCTGGTGGACAAGCTAGCATTGTAACCTGGGCTCCAACTGGCAGTAGTTTCCAGAAGTGGAACAGAGGAGCAGGAAATAGGAGGTCAGCAAGCCCAGGAGGGGGAGGGCAGGAGTAAACAGAGAGGGAGCTTATTTGGCAGCAGGGATCGGAAACCCAGTTAAGGATCCTGGGCAGCAAGGAGTCAAAAGCTAGGCAAAGTATGTGGGTAGTAGGTATGGGAAAACCACGGCCAGAAAGGCCCTCAAACCCGAGCTGAGGGCTCAAGCATAAGAGAAGGGAACGAAGGAACAGGCGGTAGGGGAGCTGCTGGCAGAGTTTAGCATTTGCCAGGTGGAAGAAAAGCAGAGGTGAATGTGTACTCCTGGGTATAAGGCCTCCTCAGCTATAAAGGGGCAGAAGGACAAAGAAAGAGTAAAGGACTCCCTTGGACAGAGAAGAGTTTGAGGGATTATAAATCAAAGATGTGAACAAATGAGTTTCAAAAGAGAAATTATTGAAAAACAATTTCATTGAGTTAAAATGCTACATGTTTTTTAAAAAATTAATATATTAGTTTGGAAGATTTTTCTGTTTCAACTCAATAAAACTATGTTTTAAATATTACTTTCATCATTTATGGGGCCCCATACGTCATTTTTCTTTTCATTTGGGCAAGCCCCACCAAGTTACAGGTGACTTTAATCTGCATATAGACATATTCAAATAAAATATGGAAAGGGCTTGAATGAAGAGAAACTTTCTCTTCCTTCCCCCCTTTACCTCCATTAAACACACACACACACACACACACACACACACACACACACACACACATACCCTCCTTTAGTTACTTTCAGTTGTCAGTTACTGGGCCTTTTAAATTTAGGGGTGTTGTAGAAATCTGAGAACTTGTGAAAGGGTGCCTCAGGAAAAAAGTTATAAACTTCACAAGTTATAAATTTCACATAAATCACATGCAAAATTTATCCTGAGTAGACACTTTCATGAATTTTAAGAATCACCTTAACATGTGCACTTTTGCAAAGCTTCCCTACTTTGAATTCTATCAGGCTGCTGACCCCAAATTATTTCTCTAAGTTCCTCCCTTGCATTGTATTGGCCTGGTTTCTCTTGTGTCCCTGGGGTAGGCTTCATTTTCTTTGCATGTTTGCAAAGCACGTATACATTCCTGTCACTATAAATATTAAATAACAATAATCTATCTTCCATTGCACAGCAGATATTTGTAGTGAGGCATTAAAAGCAATTTAACTGAACCATTCACAAAATACTGAGATTTAACATGAAGCAATGCTTAGCAAAATATTGCAGAAGATACTACTGCCTCTAGCTAGAATATTTTATTCACTTCTGTAAGTTTGAAATATTTTTCCCCAACAAGAACTGGGGAAAGATATAAAATCTCTTCATATCTTTTTTTTTCCCTTTTGCTAACTTACTTTATACAACAGGATAGGAGGACTGGATGCTGATTTCATTTGTAAACTGAATATTTATATTCAGTAGGGTTTTATAATTATGTTAGATATATTTCTGTTAAAAAAAACCTCCCTTGTTTTCCTCCCAAATAAATCTATCAACTGAGAAATGCTTTAGATATTTTAAACATTCTAAATTATCTTTTCTAGTCTCAAGAATAAAAGGGGCCCTCTCCTTTTATGGGAAGCTAACTCATTCACCGGTTCTTTTGATCCCGTGGTTTCTCCAATACACACTTTTTATAGTACACTATTTTGTTAATTATCATCATACATCTCCAGTCTGCTCCCTCCACATCTCTCCCACCCAGTCTGCTCCCTCCAACCTCCAACACTGACACTCACATATACCTTTTCTTCTTTATTATTTTTCCAATCTTTCCTTTTCCATTCCTTTCTAGAAAAGAGAGTATCCTAACCATACAAAGATCTCTCTTGCCTCATCTCACTCCCTCCTCCCACAAAAAAAAAAACAACATTACCTACAAATCTTAAAACCTTCCAGCTTTTCAAATTACTGTCTTCTCATGCATTTCTTAAAAACTGTGTTTTCTGGGGCAGCTAGGTGGTGCAGTGGATAGAGCACCGGCCCTGAAGTCAGGAGGACCTGAGTTCAAATATGGCCTCAGACCAAACACTTGACACTTGCTAGCTTTGTGACCTGCACAAATCACTTACCCCCAATTGCCTAAAAAAAAACGCAACACTTATATTTTCCCATTCTCTTTAAATCTAGGAGTACAATTCTTGCAGCCATCACCAGAGACTGTCCGTTTGCCAAATCCAGCACCTTATTTTCAGGGGTTTTTTTTCTGACATATCTGTAATATTTTTCACCATTAATCACTTTTGCCTCAAAACCACGTCCACCTTTTACTTCCCTAAGTGTATATTTTCTGGTTCTCTTATTTCTATGACTACTTCTTTTTGTTTCCCTAATTAAATTCTCTTCTTCTTATGCCCACATGGGAACATTTCTTTCCTGTTTTTGAACCTCTTCTCTCTCTTCCTTGATGATCTCATGCACTCCCACAACTTAATCATTTTTTTGCCAATAAACTACTTAACATTTGTATAGAATTTTATGGTTTATGAAATGTATACTTTCGCATATATTATCACATTATCCTTACAACTTTGTGAAGTAGTCAGAAAAGGTATTTTTATTCTTCCTCATTTTTATGGGATAAGAATATAATATTTATAGCATTATAGGATTTTGAGATAAAAACAGGTAATACAGTTTAATCTCATTTTCTAAATCAGGAAACTGAGGCCTAGATTTTTTAAGGGAGGCCTAGAGAAAATAGGATCCCCTTGAAGTAATTAAGCAAACCTAATTATAGGAAAGAAAGCATTAGCTTAAAAGAGGATAGGAAACAAAAAAAAATCCTTGTACAGAAAGAAAAAATACTATAGTCACGAAAGGAGGAAAATAAAAATATAAATGGACTAAATAATTCAACGAAATGAAATAGTGACAAGATCAATAAGAAAATAAAACATCAAAATTTATCCTTTACAAAAATCACATAAAAATGGAAACATACATAGAATAAAAATGAGGGGCTGGAAAAGAATTTCTATGAATCAGGTAAATCCCCAAAGTGGTTTTAACCTGGCTATCAAAAAAAAAATTCATAATATAAGCAGATAAATAAAGAGATTACACTATTCTGAAAGTGGCCATGGACAAGAAATCAATGCCTGTGCTAAACTTATGTACTCCAAATTACAAGACATGTTCATAAATGAAAATTAATTAAATTGCTAAAAGATATAACAGCAAGAGACTTTGATTTTCCTCTCTCAAAGATGGAAAATTTTAAGAAAAACAGGTAAATAAGACACTGAACAAATGTTGGAAAAATTATAACTAAAAAGCATATTATCTCTCAAAGAATATATGTATTTCTCAGTACTATATAGCACTGGCTGGTCATATATAATGAAGGAGATGAATCTGCAGTTTGAATGTTATTAGCAAAAACTGACCAAGTGAAAAGTGTTAAGCAACAGATTAATTGCAAACAAATGTAAAAAGACAGAAATGCAAAACACATCCTTTGCAGATTATAATACAATAGCAATAGTAATCAATTCAGGAAGTACAAACAAAAGAGTTGAGCAACTAGTTGTCAAAGTAAGTAAGGATGCTGGACTTGGAGGCAGGAAAACCTGAGTTCATATCCTGCCTCAGACATTCAAAGCTGTCTTCATCTATCAAATGGAGGTGATATTAACACCTACCTCACAGAGTAGTTGTAAGGATGAAATAAGAGATATAGCACTTTGTAAACTTCAAAACATTATGTAAACATTAACTAAAAATCAAAGCTCTAAAAAGAGACTTTTTAAAATTATTTAAATTTAATGCCCCCATTGGACATTTTGATATACATAAGACTACATATATATATATATATATATATATATATATATATATATATATATATATATATATATATACATACACACACACGTATATATGTATATATGTATATATGTATGTATGTATATGTATATGTGTATGTATGTGTATGTATGTATATTTGTATGTATGTCTACAAACATATATAATGTGGGTGTGTGTACATACATACATACATACATACATAATATATTCTCTTCTCTCTTTACTGCTCTTGAAGAAGTGAAAAAAAGAGGGGGATGAGGTTGTATATGAAACTGCCAGTCTTCATAATGTAAAGTTTATTTTTTCTTTTTAAATATATAAAACATTTAACTTGCAATTTTCAATAATGTTCCGCTTATCTGTGCTTCTGTCTGAAATTCCTTCTATTTTCTTCTCTTATTTTCAGTTGGCTCAATGATTCTGTTTCTTTTGTTTGTTTTTTGCTTCCCTATCTTATCCACATTGGGGGCACATGCTGATTGGGAAAAAGTTACAAAATAAAGACCTTGTAACAATGTAACATATATAACCCATATATAGTCAAACAAAATAAATTGCCACATTGGCTGTGTATGAAAATGTATGCTTTATTCTGAATCTTTGAATCTTTTATCTCTCTGTCAAGAAGCAAGTCGCATTGTTCATCATCAATCCTTTAGAATTTTGGCTGGTTGTTGCATTGATTAGAGTTTGAAAGACAATCTAAGTTTTTTTCTTTATATTTTTAAAAATTGTATAAAGTATCCTCCTGGTTCTGTTCACTTAATTCTGCATCATTTCATACAGGTCTTCCCAGTTTTCTCTGAAACCCTCTACTTTGTTATTTCTCTTGATAAAGTAATACCGAATTACATTAATAAAAAAAAAGTGTTTAGCTATATCTCAATAGATGTGTCATCTTTGGTCTCAATTTCTTTCCAACTACAAAAATAAAAGAACTACTATAAACACTAAAAGGATACTTAATGAGGGAATCATAATTAATGAGTTGTTCAAAAAATAAACCATGGAATCAATCAGTTGTTATAAAAAGTAGTGACAATGCTAAAAATTTGGAGATTTTTAGAGATGCAATAAAAACAGTTCTCAAAAGAAAAAAAACCATACCCCTAGAGTATATGCTAACAAAATAGAAATGGAGACCATTAATAAACTGAACAGAGTAGATAGGCAGATAGGTAGATAAATAAACTTAAAATGATCACAAAAGTTGAAATCTAAAAAATTAAAATATTGATTAATTCTAGTTAATATGCTAAAAAGTATATGGAAATGAAAGGAAAAACTAAAATATGGTTCTTTGAATAGGCTAACATAATTGTATACTTTGATTAAAACAAGACAACAGAAATCAAATGAATAACAATGAAAATTGAACACGAGAAATAAGAATAAATTTAAAATTTTATCAGAACCTATTATACAGAATTATATGACAACAAAACTGAAAACACAGAGGAAATAGGAAATTACTTTCAAAAATATAAATTACTCAAAATAACAGAAGACCAAATAGAGATCTTAAAGTAATCCAGTCTTGGGGGGGGAAAATAAATAAAATTTCTTGTAAAGGAAAAGTAGACATTCTTAATTCTGCTACATTTTAGGAAAATTATATCAAACTTTTAAAGAATGTCTAATGTCTATACCACACCATTTGTTCTCAAATTTTTATAAAGAAAGCACTCTGCCAGATTCCTTTTTATGAGACTTTTAGTATTCCTTTTCTGGTTCTTCTTCTGAGAAAATTCCAATTTCTAAATCAAGGAAGGATGAGATAACTAAGGAAAACCATAATTAATAAGAATTTTTAAAATGTACACAGATTCTTGTCAGACAAAAGTAAAAAAGAAAAATTATATATTATGCCTAAGTTGGATTTATAGCAGGGATGTAAGGATGGCTGAACATTAGAGAAACTTTTGACCAATTCAATCAATCACATTAAAAACAAAAACATCCAAAAAATATGATCATCTCATTAGATGCAGAAAATCTTTCAACAAACTACAGGTCCATTTGTGCTAATGTCTCTACAAAGTCTTAGGGTAGAAGGAATTTTTTTAGAGTAATAAAAGGTATCTATCTAAAACTAAAAACAAGCCCCATATACAATGGGGATATACTATCTTTCCCAAATGAATAAAAGAATAAAGCAGGGATGAACATTCTCCCCACTTTTATATGATATAGTTCTAGAAATGTTAATAATAGCAACAAAGAAATAAATTTAAGGCATGAAGAAAAGATAAAACCATGATAATTCACTTATGACATGATTATTTACTTAAAAAATTCTGGTTTATCAGCCAAGAAATTCAGCACATATGCAAGCTACAAAGTAAGCTCAAAAATATCAACAACCTTTCTACATAATAAAAAGAAAATCCAAGTGGCAATCCAGCCTCCACACTGCTACACCTTAATCTAATCCAAGAAACGTTTATTAAGCATCTACTTTGTGTAAAGCACTATGTGATGTGATGGAGATACAAGACAAAATGAAAGAGTACCTTTGAGCAGTTGATATTCAACTTAATTGTATTACTCTCATCTAATCTACTAATTCCTTTAAGTTTACTAACTGTTCTACATGATTATTTTGTTCATCACACCCATACTCAAAAAACTGGATATTTCAAATCACTTGTTCTTCTGTCTCCTTTCTTTTTCTTGTACCTCTGTATTTCTACTTATTAACCCAAAGTACTTCCTCACTTTTCTTTCCTTCAAAATGCTTTTTATGACTAAATGATCTGATCTATATCAAAACCTTCTCTGCTCTAGGTAAAGTCATTCTTATAATGGTTATTTTTGCATTTTTCCTCAATACCTTCCAGATTTTTAAGGGCATATTTCCTGTTAATTAGAAAACCTAACCATCTCCTGGTTTCCAATTAAAGCATTTACCCAGGTTGATATAACCTCTTAAATGATTTCTCAGAAATAATTTTATTTCCTCAAATTTGCTTCTATCAGGTGAAATTTTCACTACTTTAAAAATTGATTTTTACAATTGTTGACATAAAGGTTTCGACTTGTTATTTCAGAAATAAAGAGAAACAGAGACAGAGATAGAAAGATAGATAGATAGATAGATAGATAGATAGATAGATAGATAGATAGATAAATTTGGGCATTTCTGAAATACTTAGAGAAGTGGTATGCAAATGGTTTATAAAAAAAAAAGGTTGCTCACTGCTCTTGAAATTTTTCCCATTATTTTTTTAAATTATCTGGCTACATGAAATTACTGTTTTAAAGTATCTGAGAACTGAAATGGGAATATTAATTTTTCAATTAACTTTCCCCTATAAAGCTGATATATGTAAACATTTACCAATGGGCCTTTGAATACAAAGGTTCAAAGAAGCATTAAATTACTCAAGATTTGTATTCTCTTTCTCTTTTTAAAGAAAAATGTTGATTTCTACTCTAAAAAGGTAAAAAAAAATCCCTTTTGTTGCTATCATTAGAAGATCCTTGGTCTTAGGTGATTTTTTATAGAAATTTTTATTTCCCAATGTAAGTTCATTTACATGAATGTGATTCAGAAACTACAGGATGTGTACAGCTACCTCCTCATCCAATGATGTCACTGAGGAATACATTGACTTAAAGAAAACTAAAATCCAAACAAGATTTTGGAAGTCATATTTATTCCCAGGTGAAGGAAGCTGCAAACTGCTAATTCCTGAGTACATATTGGCTTAAATACCCTGGCACAGGGGAGATTAGGGTTGGCTCTACATAAAACTGGAAAGTATGCGAAATTTGTCTTCAGCATGCTCAGCCGCCTTGTTCTGCTCCTTCCTTCCTTTTTTTTTTCATTTATTCATTCAATCTACTGTCTACTAAGTATCTACTACTCTTTAGAACACTGCAGTAGGCAGCAGAAAATATATAAACTTTAGATAAACCATCTTTATATACATATATATGTGTATGTGTGTGTGTGTGTGTGTGTGTGTGTGTGTGTGTGTGTGTGTGTGTAGCCCCTCAGGGTCCAGCCCAGTGTCTTGTATAATAAACACAACCTTTGTACTCCATGGTTTTCTTATCTATAAAATGAGGGAGTTAGACTATATGGTCTCTGAAGTTGCCTGAAGTTCTGGATTTATGACTTAAGTCAAGCATTATCCATGTTTGTGCTCTTTCCTTTTTCTAGGCTTCTAAAACAACTATTTCTTCTAGATAAACCCCATGAGTGTAGTCAAAATACCAGGTTTAAATTATGGCTCTGATGTTTGATACCTGTGTAAATTTAGAAAAGTTATGTAAAGTTTTTTTTCATATGTAAAAGAAAGCAAGATGGCTTAGATGATTGCTAAGGTTCCTTATAATTCTATCTGCTTCTATGAATCAGTGTTGGTACCACACAGAAAATTCTTTGGTTTCCTGAATCCCAGCCAACTTCTGGTTTGTGCAACCAAGTTCTCCCATTGTCTATGATATTCCTTAGTTATATCCCAGACTTTGTTATCTCTTTCAAAACACTGCTTAGTATTTCTTCCTTGTTATAACTAGAAGCAATGTGTAGAAGTTGCATATAGCAAACTTAGACTTGAGTATTTCCTACTAATGGAGCTACCCAAAAAGTTGAATGACTTGGAAGACAATAGGTTCTCCCTCATCTTGAGGCCACCAAGCAAAGTCCAGATGATGATGAGTAATGTACAGAAGAGGTTCCTTTGCAGATAGAAGTGGGACTAACTTGTCATTAAATTCCTTTCCAACTTTAAACTTTAGTAATTCTGTAACTTACAAAATCCTGTTACTTTACATCTGACTGGATTGCAGTACTCTATGTCAGAAGTATTGCAGTGGTATAATTTGATTAATGTATGCATGTATTTATATAGATATGTATATTTATATTTAAGCACTTTAAGGTTTGGAAAATGTTTACCTCAAAGCAGCTCTTCCAATGTCACTATAAGAAAATGGAATATTAGGGAGGAAAGTGACTTCCTTATAATTAATAACCACTTACCATGTGCCTGGCATTAAGCTAGGTGCAAAGGGATACAAAGACAAAAGAGAAACAGCTTCTGCCTTCAAGCAGCTTACATTCTATCTAAATGTACATATATGGGTGCATATGGAATAAAGACAAAATAGGTACAGCAGCATGTAAATTAACTGGGCCAAAGTAAAATAAACTTTCAATTTGTTTTACATTATTTTAGCAATAAATTCATGAAGTTTTCACTCACATTCTTTAATTCTTCATCTTGAAACAGTGGTATCATTGTATTGGATATGAGATATACCTTTGAGAAACAGTCCATTTTTCGACTCCAGCTTTGATTGTAGTCCATAGGTTTTCGATGGAGTTCAAATCAGACCATTTCCCATGTCAACAAAGCATGTTTATCCTAATTTCTTGGACAAAATTCTAATCCTTTTGTAAATAATACAAGACCATCTTTACTGCATATGTCATGTTGCAGTGTCGTATCTTCATTTCGGAATCTCTGTAAATCTGGAACAACTCTGCTTCTCTGGCAATAAATTTAGCAAAGTTCATCATTTGCTCAGTGGCAACAAGACTTTGGGCACTTTGGAAGTAAAAAAATTCTTTTTAAATTTTTAAAACTTTGTTTTATCAATTTATTTTGATTTATCAACAATCATTTCCATAAACTTTTGAGTTTTAAATTTTTCTCCCCCTCCCTCTCCACTTCCCTCCTCAAGCTGGCATGCAATCTGATATAGGCTATACATATACATTCCTATTAAACATATTTTCACATTAGTCATGTTGTAAAAAAAAGAAAGAGGAAATAAAACAAACCAGAAGAAAAAAAAAGACCAAATAGTATGCTTTGATCTGCATTCAAACTCCATAGTTGTTTCTTTGGATGAGGAGTTTGGGTTTTGGATTTTCCATCATGAGACTTTTGGACATATCTTACATCCTTGCATTGCTGAGAAGGGCTAAATCTGTCAAAATTAGTGATTGTACAATGTGGCTGTTACTGTGCACAACATTCTCCTGGTTCTGCTCACTTCACCCAGTATCAGTCCATCACAAATCTTTCCAGGTTTTTCTGAAGTCTGACTGCTCATTATTTTTTATAGCACAATAGTATTCCATTACATTCATATACCACAACTTGTTCAGCCATTCCTCAATGGATGGGCATCCTCTCAATTTCCAATTCTTTGCCACCACTAAAAGAGCTGCTATAAATATTTTTCTACATGTGGGTCTTTTTCCCATGTGTATGATCTCTCTGGGATATAGCCCTAGAAGTGCTATTGCTGGGTCAAAGGATATGCATATTTTTATAGCCCTTTGGGTATAGTTACAAATTGCTGTCCAAAATGGTTAGATCACTTCACAATTCTACCAACAATGCATTAGTGTTCCAATTTCCCCATATCTTCTCCAACATTTATCATTTTCCTGTTTTATCATGTTGGCCAATCTGATAGGTGAGATGTGGTACCTCAGAGTTGTTTTGATTTGCATTTCTCTTATCAATAGTGATTTAGAGCATTTTTTCATATGACAATAGATAGCTTTGATTTCTTCATCTGAGAACTGCCTGTTCGTATCTTTTGACCATTTATCAATTGGGGAATGACTTGTATTCTTATAAATTTGACTTCATTCTCTATATATTTTAGGAATGAGGCCCTTATCAGAGATAGTGGTTGTAAAAATTCTTTCCCAGTTTTCTACTTTCCTTCTAATCTTGGTTGCATTGGCTTTGTTTGTGCAAAACTTCTCAATTTAATGCAATCAAAGTTATCCATTTTGTTTTTTCTAATGTTCTCTATCTCCTGTTTGGTCATTAATTCTTCTGTTCCCCATAAATCTGATAGGTAAACTATTCTTGCTCTCCCAGTTTGCTTACAGTATCAGCCTTTATTTCTAAATCAGGAACCCATTTTGACTTTATTTTGGTATATGGTGTGAGATTTTGTCCTGTGCCTAGTTTCTGCCATACTCTTTCCCAGCTTTCCCAGCAGTTTTCGTCAAAGAGTGAGTTCTTATCTCAGAAGCTGGGGTGTTTGGGTTTAAAATAAATCTAAAACATTTTTGAATGGATGTTTTATTATCTGCCTCAATCTTACAAGCCCACCTAGACTACTGATAATTTTGTTAAAATTTTGAATTAAAAATGAATCTCATCAGTACAAATAACCTTTTTGCCCTCTTTTGCAATTTGGCCTTGAGATCATCTTGCCTCTAACATAGCAACAATTAGCAACTGCACTGTTTTTACTAATCTTGCTGTTCTTCCATCTCCAAGGAACCCACACCAAACTGTGAAGCAGTCAATAGCAACCTCTCTAGCTGTCAGTACTCTCTGAAGGCATTTGCTTTTTTTTCTTAGACTTTTTTGCAGTAATTATTTGTTATTTCTTTCTGTTGTTCATTTTTAACAGCACTTTAATTTAACTGATCCTGTTTCATTGAGGGTTTGAATGATTTGAAATATGGGCTCAAATGATTATTGAAATGTTGGCTTGAATGATTGTTGAAATGCATGACTTCCCAACATTAACAGCTGTTGCAATATCATGAGCAATCACTGAAGTGAGCTCTTTAAAAACTGTGACTTTTGCACATTCCTTAGAGTAACATCACTCTTAAGAGCCTTGGAATTAAAAACACAACAAAAAAGAGCAATGAAATCTATGTGTATGGTGTGAAATCTGGCATTCAAATTACAGGGAACTAACTGTAGGTAAGGAAATAACTCCTTGCAGTTTCATTTAGTCAAATTCATATGTTCTGAACCAGCCTATTTTCAGTAGAATCATACAGGTTTGGCCAATGCTGTCAAGAAATGAAAATCCATATTATTGGTTGTCCCAATTATGGGAGGGAGGTGTTGGCATTAACAGGTATGGGAATTCAAAGAGGCTTCATGTGGAAGGTGGAAATTAAGTTAGTACTTGACCAAGACTATTATAAAATTGAGAGGTGAGGGTGGAGTGGATTACAAATAAGAGGGACAGTCTATGCAAATGCAAGAAGATGGGAGATGTTCCTTATATATGAATAGCAGTAAGAAAGTTCAGACTGTAGGGTGCATGAAGGGAGATGATGTGTAATAATGGTATAAAGGCAGGTTATAAAGTGTCTTAAATGTCAAACAGAGGAGTATATATAAAATGCTAGAAGCAATAGGCAACTGGAGGGAGGAGGGTGGCTAATCAGAAATGCAGTGAGATGTGCACTTTAGAAAGATCACTTTGGCAGCTGTTTTGAGGATGAATTTGATTGGGAAGAGTCTTGTGACAAAGAAGGACATTTAGGATGATATTGAAAAAGTCCAAGTGAGAAGTGATGAAGGCTCTGAACTAAAGTGGAAGATGTGTAGAGAATGATTTGGAAACTGACTGGATGCAAAATTGAAGTGCTGAAGATAACATTGAGCAGGGACTGGAAGGGTGCTGGTGCCATATCATGTACATTTGCAGAGTATAAGACAAAATTTAAACCCGTTTCCTATGCCAAATCCAGTACTCCCTCCTTATTGCCTCTCAAAAGAGTGTCTGTGTTGATTGTTTTGATTAAAAATAAGGACAGAACAAACGTAATTTAACAATTTAATAAAATAATTTTTAAAATTATTACTACCGACAACATGCTGAAAAATGACAGAGCTTCCATGCAAAAGAAATGAAATTGAGCGATATACAGGCTTCACATTCATTAAAAATAGGCAGTGTCCTACAGTTGTGTATTGAACTCCTAAATCTGGAAAAAGGAAAACATATTAACAGGTTTTGGAAACTTTTTTTCTTATCATAAAATAATGGAAATTGTAGTTCTGACTTTTATTTGATTAAAGAAATTATTTCATTGTTCTAATTGGAAAGGTAGGTAAAATTTTTTGAATATGGACATATGGATCAGTTTTGTTAATAGTGTCTGTTAATTTGGCTTTGTTAGCTGTGTCTGCTTGTTTTCCCTCCTGCACATAATTTTTCATTAGGCAGAAGTTTTTCAGTTGATCAGTTTTTCTTTAATTTCACCATTTTTCCCCAAAGGGCTTTTTCTTTAAAATGTGTTGGGAATTTTTATTACTTTTATGACCATCTGAATTTTCTCAAGTAAAAAATTTTGGTTGTTGTCAAGGGCTGGTTTTTTGGGTGGCTTTTTTCTTTCTTTCTTTCTTTTTTCTTTTCTTTTTTTTCTTTTTTCTTTTCTTTTTTTTTTTTTTTTGGTGCTGTTAGGACATTAGGATCCCACTAGAATAGTTGAATGGTTTGGAAAATATCCTTATAGACATGATTTGCTGGAGGCAAATTAACATTACAGATTAAAAGTTTACACAGAGACAACAGACAAATCAGTGTGTTTTTATATCAAACAGATTTTTTTTCTTCCTTATTCCTAGGCCTAAAAGACCTTCATTTTAGTATCTCGTCAGAAACTAAACCACATCATAACATGCATTGTAAACTATTGATCTTTAGCTATTTGCTGTATGCAGCTTCAATTGATATGAACTTCTCATTGCTTGAGCACAGGTAAAAACCATGGATTTGTAGAAATATCTTCATACCTGATGGACTGATTTAACCTAATCGATCATAGATGTAGTCAAATGAATAATAGAGTAAAACCAGGCTCTTACAGAAATCTCACTGGTTAGTTACAAAGTATATATATATCACTTACCTTCTGGAATTGATTTCCTGCATGTTTATACACAAAGTTAGGAGAAAGCAAAAACCAGCATTGTGAAAAATAAACAAATATGCTCAGAAACTCCCCACTAGCTTCCAAGATGAAATATGGGGTTTATTAGATACTGAAGCTGATTCTTGCCACATCGTGAGTTATTCCAGATTAGTTGATGTCAGAACATCACAGTCAATTAATTGTTGGTTTGATATTTCATCAGCCCCAAATAAGTAAGAGGTTTATTTGTTCTGCTTACTTTAAACAAGAGATTCCATTTAATAATTTTATTTTCAAGTTGAAACATATTGCTTATGTCAATTTGGTTTAGCTGTAGGGGCTAATGTTTCCCCCTGTTCACTAAGCAAATATTTGTTTTTGTTGCACAACATTTTCTCTCTAGTAAATATAAAGCCTGTAAGGACCTACAAGCATGTAAGGACAAAGCTAGGTCATACTGTGGATAAAGCACTGGTCCTGGAGTCAGGAAGAACTGCATTCAAATCTAGCCTCAGACACTGACTAGCTGTGTGATCTTGGCAGACCATTTATTCTCTATTTGCCTCAATTTCCTCATCTTGAAAATGAGGATAATAATAGCACCTATCTCATAGGTTACCTCGAGGATCAAATGAGGTAGTTGTAAACTGCTTGCTGCAAAGTGACTGCTGTATAAACATTAGCCAAAATTGCAATTATGTAAAGGTTACTAAAAAACTCAAGGCACTGTATCAAAATGAAAGTATCAACTCTAGGAAAGCTGTTACATTCTCCCTTCTTGGTGGCAGACAGATAAGCAAGGTGGGATCCTTTGAGGTTTACATAGAGACCAGAAGGCACAAGTTCAGTTACATTTTTTTAATGCCATGATGAATTAAAGGAATGGAAAATTATATCACTGAAATTTGTTAGCCAGCCCAGACTTTTTGCAATCTGGCCAATGCTAACGGGGTGAATAGTGGGAATAAACAGAAAAAAAAAGAAATAAAAGTTTTGCCAATTTGGGAATATATTACAAAGTACTCAGCAAGGTAAAGCAAATGAATGATTAGTTCCTGATACTGAAATTTTCAATGACACAGACATCCAGTAGAAGTCTCATTCTGTTCAATGCAGAGAATCTGATACATTTTTTACTTCTTTACTGACAATTTCATCTCTCAGAACACCTCTACTTCCTTGGAGATAAAGAAAACTGTGCCTGTTGGAAACTATTTTGGTCCTGACAGCAAAAGGTAACTGGTTGGTAAAATAGAAGCAATCGAAGAAAGTGACTATCATTTTTACTATGGTAGACAATATTGTACCCATATGAGCAGCCTAGACTTTAGGAAAATAGATCTCAACCATTTAAGAGAAAAAATATGTACATACTTGTTTACAAAAATGAAATCAATGTTAAAATTGGAGGGAAATAGATAACTGAGAAAAATAATTGTGTGTCTCTCCAAAAAAAAGAAGTCTGATAGAAAATATGCAACATATAAGAAAAAAGTTATTTCCTCGTAGATAAGTGGTCAAAGGATATGAACAGGTGGGTCTCAAAAAAAGAAAAGGAAACTGAATAACAGCTTGAGAGACCAATTAAAATTAAAATAACTCTGATGTTTTATCTCACAACCATTAGGTTGATAATATGACAAAAAGAAGAAAATAACAATTTCTAGAAGATATATGGAAGGCCAGGAACACCAACAAAGCATTGAGGGAGCTGTTACTTAGCCTGGCCACTCTGAAAAAGAATTTGGAATTATGCCCCAAAAGTCACTAAACTGTACATTGATTTATCAGTAGTGCTACGAGGCCTACCTATGCCCCTATAGGATCAAAGAAATAGGAAACAAATCCATATATACAAAAAATATTGATAGCAAAACTTTTTATTGTAACTAAAATCCAGAAACCAACATGGAGATGGGAAGGTTGTCCATCATTTGGGGAAGGAACTTAAATATATTTGTTATTATTGCAACACAAAAAAACTAAGAAACTTGGAAAGACATTTATAAATTAATGAGAAGTAAAATGAGCACAATCAGGAGAGCATTTTATACAATGACTTCAAGATTATAAAGAAAAACAACTTTAACAAACTTAAGAACTCTGATTATTTTAATGACCAACTGCAAATATAAAGGATCTGTGATGAAGCACGCTTCCTATCTCTTGGTAGAGAGACGATGAAATGAAAGTTTGGACAAAATCATGGATTTCTGGGCATTGCCAATATTTGGATTTTTATCTTGATCATGCTTACTTGTTACAAGGGAGTTTTAACTACCTATGTGGGGGTAATGAAAGAATCTGGGAAAGAGCATAGTTAGTGATAGCTGTACTAAAAATGAAAAGTAAAGAAGGTAAAAGTATTGAAAATTCACTTTAAAATATACAGAACAGAAGAGAAAAAGGTTCAGTGGCAAATACTGACAAATGGGAAATTTTTGAAACTGGTATGCTGAATTTAATTAGTTAAATGAAGTTCAATGTAATAAAGATTTGTGATTGTCTACACTATCCCCCTTTTTCCCCCTGTACTTTATATATGAAAAGATTCATTTTTCAAAGTATTAAGCACAGAATGATTTTTTAATTAAAGTTTTTTTAAAAAACAATAGTGCCAGTGTGTCAAAAAGGCTAAAGAAAACCAGATTAACCTGAGGCATGCAAAAAAGACTGAGGGAAAAAGAATTCATTTGTCTCTTTGACTATATTTAGGACACAAAAAGATAGAAAAAAGAAAAGGAGAAGGAACAAGAAAAAAAAAACCTCCCACCACTACCAAGGTTTTTTTTTTCTGTTGGTGATACAATGTTAATGGATGACTGCCATAAAATTAGTCCACTTCCAAAGTTTTAAACTTTGAATTTCCTGACCCTGGTCACAATGTCCAGTCCTTCCATTTCTGCTACTGCCTTACTACTTTTAAATCTGGTCTTCATTATGCTCATGACTTTGGGTTTCTCATCCCCTATTATTGTCCTAGTTCTATCACAATCCCTAAAGATAACCAAGTTATGTGAGGCATATCTTTCACCTTTGAATTCTTTTTCCATTATCGGTCTGCTATTTGTCTCCCAGTATTCCTCAACGTTGTCACCCCTGTTTACATACTCCACTCCTATCCATAAGATGCTTAATGCTACTGTATAAAACCATCCAAGCTTGGTCTAATGGAAATATGCATTTACTTGTGGCAAACCTTTCATTCATCTATGATTGACTCAGTATCATTCTTTCCATATTGGCTGTTCCAAGCCTTCTTCTCTCTTCTGAAGCCCATAGTTTGACCAATTCATCCTACCCACAGCAGACATCTTTGGCTACTTTGACTAGTACTAGAATATGGAGACTATTTGTCTTGAGTGTTCACTTCCCCTTTTCTCTCTCTCTTTATTTTATTTATCACTTCCTTTGCAATCTTGTTTATTCCATTAATTTTGCATCATCTGTGGCAAAAGGGGGATTACTAAGAAAAGGTTCAATTACTGAAGGAAATGTCCAAATTAACACAAATTTCAAATTAAAGAATTCAAAATTGAGATGTGATTAAATACATACACATGATATATCCTTTCCCCATACAACCCCACTGAGCTGACCATACCCTTCAAAAGAAGGTAGAAACCAAGTTCTATATTTCCGAATGTAATAAAATCTAAAAAACACATTTATAGAGCACTGTTCCTGGAGTCAGGAAGACCTGAGTTCAAATCTGGCCTCAGACACTTGACAATGATTAGATGTGTGACCCTGGGCAAGTCACTTAACCCCAATGCCTAGTCAAAAAAAAAAAGAACTCAAAGACAAAACAAAACACATTTGGAATTTCATATTCATGCTGTGCCAAACATAGAAATATATCCAATAAAACTTGATAGGATAAATATATCACATTGGTCACTCTTTTAGAGGAATCACCTAAATTTTCCCATCCCTTCTAAATCCCTTAAAGTTTTTTTTCTCTGAAGTTTTATTGACACATGAGCCTGCCTCCTGCAGGCAGGGCAATTATGCTTATAAGGAAGAAAATAAAGTAACTGGGAACTTTACACATATATGTAGGATACTGGATCAAGACTAGTCATTGAGCAGAAAGCATGATTCAAAAGCTTCATGAGTACTCACAAACAGGCGAAAGATAATTCTTCTCCCTGTTAAGGTCAGTTCCCCAAATCTGTATAGATACTTTCAGGATCATTCTGATGTCTATCTGCTAAAATACAATATTATACTTAAGGGCATGCACTGAGTCACAGTAACATAGCTAGACAGATGAGTCTGTCTATGCTTTTTAGCAATGAAAATGAAATATAGTATATAGCGTAATCAAGAATGATCTAAAGAAGGTGATTATTTCCAAATTCCTGAGTTTCATTACTTAAGTTAAATGCAGCAAAATTGCAATTACATAAGGCATTTGAACTATTGAGAAAAACTTGGATCTTTGCCATAAAGGTAACTGTCAAGTCAAGTCAATAACTAAGGATTAAGCACTTACTATGTGCCATGCACTGTGCTAAGATGAGTGTGACAATTTAGCAGTGAATGTAAATGATTAATGATAGTTTTTAAGTGAATTCTTTTATGTAGACATAGATTCAATGCTCAGAAGTACCATTGTACCTATTAGTGAACAAGGTGATACACCACCTGTTCTGGATATTGTCTTTTGGGTCTCTACTAAACACTTCTTTCTTTTTTGGATTTCCTGTATTGCTGGGTTTATGGGAACAGTTTCTATATATCTGACAATTTGATAATGAGATAAGTAATCATATAATCTGTTTGAATTAATGTGGGTGATATCTTCTACTTGTATATCACCTATCTTTCCTGAAGTATACCCCTTCCCCTCTCAGAGAGCCATACCTTATAATAAAGAAAAAGATAGAGAAAAAAAAATCAGTTTCGCTATGGTAGCCAACAAACTTAAAAAGTCTGACATTGTATGCACTATTTCACACTCATAGTTACCTCACTCTAGAATGAAGAAATTTATATACTTATGAATACTTTTTCATATCCATGCTTTGGGTCCAAACTTGTTCACTATAATTCAAAGCACTCAGTTTTGATTGTGTTGTTGTTCTTTCAATTATTGTAATCAATCATTGTATATTATTTTCCTGTTCTACTTACTTTATACAGTTCATATAAGTCCTACCATGAATTTCTGTATTCATCATATTCATTGCTTCTTATAGCATACTAATATTCCTTTATATGTACCATAATTTGTTTAGCATTACCCAGTTGATATCAATCATATTTACAAAAGAAAACCTTGAGGAAGAGAAAAGTTGATACCTCCTAAGAAGAAGCTTATTTCCTTTTAACATTAAATTGATGTTTGCAATTGTCAAAGCCCATTTGCATGGCACCCTCTTTATTGGCGGAGACTAATCATTCAATGTTCTTCAGCTGTGTGAGATGTCCAGTTGGTGAGAGATTGGGAGAAGAGAGATCCTGATCTTTTGGCTTGCAGCTTTGAGAGAGAAAAACAGTTTCAGACTTTTTTCATGTCTCTGTAGAGAAAGAAAGACTTTTGGGAGCAGCCAACATGTATAGGAGTTAGCATCTTGATTATGGCCCTATCCCCAGCTAGAGATTTTGAGGAATTCTCACTTTGGTGATTTTCATATACATCTTTTTTTTTTTTCTGGATAGTTCACCAAGTAGTGACAGAGTAGTTTTTTTTCATGAAGGTGAAATAAAACCATGTTTCATGCAAAATGTGATGTTGGTGACATTGCAAAAGGAAAATATTATCAATCTACCTAGTAGTGAGCAACCCCTTTTAGCCCATACTACTCCCAATAGCTTAGCCAATTTCACAGATATTCTAGGAAGGAAATATGAAAGGATGAACAGTCTAACAGTAGAAGACAAGAAAGATAAAGGATAAGTGTCTATTATGAGATCTGTTGGTGTGTCATCAATTTAATGTCTGAGGTGCTGCTCACTAGCACAAATGCAATAGGTAGCTCACCCTTGTATATAAGAAAGTGAACATCATTTTTGCCAATGTCTCTTTAAGTGTAGGCAATTAGATTTTTAAACAATGTGTGATACATTTAATATAGAACATCAAAACAAGTAATTCAACTTACTCAGTAAATACATTTAAATTAATTAATTTTAGTACATAAAATGTCATAACTTTCCAGATACTCACAATTCTTTCTGCTTAATTCTCATTTATTTTTCCCTTTTTATGTTTGTAGTTAGTATAAACTCTCTTCTGTTAGTCTGTTAGTTCTGCTTTTTTTTCCTTGTCTTTGCTTGGCATTATTTCATGAAAATCTTTCCAGAAACCTTTTTGTTCTACATACTTCAGGGGTCTTTATTTAAGCCTATTTATGTATACATGTGTATATGTGTGAAGGTGGATGGATAGCCAGATATTTTAAATTGAAAGAGTGATCTTGCAATAACCTGTTTTAGAATGATGCACAGCTCATTTAGGTTGTTTGGGGCAGAACTTGTATGTGTTCTTTCTAATAAGAGAAGTTTTCCTTCCCTTCATATCTTCATGTCACCATCATTCTGGAGCAGGAGTTGGGGGACACATAGAGACTGTTTCTATTTATCTTCTTTGGTTTGCATTAGGAACTTTAATGTCTTTTGGTCACTAGGGTTAACTTCACCAACAAAGAAAAGTGATGGTACTTGCCGCAGAGAAGTACTTACAAACATTTCATTTCCAAAAAAGCAATCCTGCTGGAAAGTACTAAAAAAAATGGTTTTGTTTCTTTTGACATGTCATTTCTGTAAGCAGTCTTCTTAACTTGCTGCCCTCATGACCCCTTTAGTAGCAGATACAATTCATTTCGTATGCAGAATGACAAAAAAAAATGCATGGTATATGGCACTGCATATCTTTACTTCATTATTTCCTCATAGCAAAGACTTGAAACTGTAATGTGTGAGAAAGAAAAGGTGCCAACATGACATTTAGTACTGCTAATATGAATCTGATTAATTCTACAAGAAACATCTTAACTCTTTACATTCTCCAATGAATAGTACTACTGGAGCCAACCATGATACCTTAGTGAATAATACAGATCACAGAGGTCTTTGAGGGCAAAACAATAACCTAAACAGTTGTTTTCCCAAAAAGTGTATTGTTTAATTCTTTGAGTAATGGAACCTAATTCTCTAAATTATAACCTCAGTGAGAAAGACACATCTCTGTTTTACATTAAATTTCAAGTTTCTTTGACTTAGGAAGAAGTTCTACTCATGCATAAGAAACAAAGTCAAGTCAAAGTCATAACATGTTCACTTTTCAGAAAATTACTAATTTTATTTTTGGATTTTTGTTTTTCTTGAAATGTTCCTCATTGTTCTATGGCCTCTGGGTCCAAGTAACCAACAAACAAACAAAAATGTATTGCACAATAAAAATCCTATACTTGAAATTGATTATTGAAAAGAAAATGTCAAAGGACCAATCATAATTACTCACCTAGGACTGTTTAGACAAAGAGATTGGCTTTATTCCATGACCATCAGCAAAAAGTTCAGGTGTTTTTAACAACAAACATGAATTCAGTTGTATGAGAAACCAAGTTCACAAAGAAATGATAAAATAGATCAAGTTATTAAAAACCCATATTCTTTAAATGAGATCTAGTTATAGAAACTTTAACTTATTTTGTATGCTTTTATTCACATGGCTCTTTTCACAAAGAAAATTACATTATTTAAATTATTTAAGTATTCTTTTTATTCCTGCTTCTCATTCTGCTTAATTTTCTTACTCTCTTCCTCTCCTTCTCCCAGTCCCACTTCAAACATCTTTAAATAAATGTGTATTTAAAATAATGTAGGGAAGTGAATCAGCTACATCATATGAACTATTCTTAAATGTTACTCTATCATCATCATCACTATTATTATTATTGTTTGTATATTAGAGCTTTATAAGCCTAGAAAGACCTCCATTTTATTTTTCCTACTATAGTTATGGTACCGAATGCTGAAAGCTAAATATTGTAGTTCCACATTCTTCAATTTAATTTCCCCTTCTAACAGGTTTGGCTAAAATGTCAAACATGCAGAAACTGTGAAAAATACCATAGAATGTGCCGAAGTATGTACTACAGGGAAAATGTTTCTCATTAAAAAAAAAAAAGAAAACTGGGTCAGAATGATCTAGAAAAATGCATTTGATCTGTATACATAATATATCCCTTATGTATATCATGTATATACTTAGGAATCTTTGACATTTTAAATAAAAAAAAGTCTAGTTTTTCATGGTGGGGGCCAGAAGGGGAGAAGCTTGAAGATATGTTTAAAACACACACACACACACACACACACACACACACACACCCCACCCCAAACTGGTACTTTTAATGCCAGCAACAGGTTCAGTTGTTTGACGCAAAATCTTCTTGGAATTTTTTCTTTAAATTCCTTTCCTGAAGTGACGTAAAAATATTTATAGTCATATTTCAGAGGATAAAAAAATCTAGCCAGTACTGTCTGAGTATAAATATGGAAATAAAGGGGGAGTCATCTATGAAAAGCTCCTAAGGAGGGTAAAATAGCAGTTTGCCAAAGCTGATAGCCAGTTGGTGACTAGGTAAGGTTAGACTGGCTGCTGCTTTGTAATACCAAAGCAATACAAATAACTTTGAATGCAAGCAAATGACACATAGGTCAGGATTTTAAATGTGAACATATGCTTTAGAGGAAACCATACAGGAATAAAAAAAAATTGTTCCTGTTTTGTTAGTTTAGATCCTGAAAGAAGCTTTTGTGTGTAAAGATGTAACAGGATCCTATGCCTGGAGCCCTGCCCTCTGGTACACAGGCCACAGTGTCTATCCCAGTGTACCAAAGCTTAACTAACTTACATGTCTTCTATCTCCAGACTGGCACTGGCTTTTGTACGGCTTAATTTTCTTTTACCAGAGTGACTTTTTTAAGGGGGTCCTTTTTTGGGCCACTCTCCAATAGACTTTAATGGGGAGACCAGGAGGCTTGCTGGAGGTGTTTCTTGACGATCAATGCTTGAAAAAATTAAAGAGCAGTTCTGTTTCAGTATTATAAAACTGTACTCTTTGAATATAGTCCAGAAATCTGCTGGTTTAATTTCTTAGTCCCATCTGTTTCCCTCTCACTGGCTATATTTGTTAATATTTCCTCAAGCAGCATGTTGTACTGCCCTCACTGTGCTGGAGGAAAAGGGCATAGATTGATCATTTTGCAGGACAGGGAAACGTTTATTTTGGGCTGGAGCACGGTGCATTTCCTTGCTTCCTGCCCGGAGTCAGAGACAAACTTCTTCGGGGGGGAAAAAAAATCCAACCCTCACAGGCTGTTTTGGTATAAGAGGGTGGGGTGGGGGGAAGGGAAGCAACAGCAATGTCAGGAGAGCCATTAGGCTGCTTATCTGTCTTTCTACTTTGGCACGTGAAAGCTCCCAGCTCAGCACGCCATGTGTCAAATCTATCATTTGATATGTCAGGAACCATTATTCCCTCTTTTGTCACCACTTTTGACCAAAGGATGAAAAATTGCTGTCTTACACAGACAAAATTATTGCTGGGGGAAAAAGGGGGCCAACTCTAGTGCAGAGGAGTAGGGCAAGGTGAAACACTGGGAAACTCTTCTTAGATTATTAGGTCCAGGTTAAAAGAATATTGATCTGTGTGCTAAAAACTGTTGATCTCTCTGAGCAGAGGATGACAAATGGTGGCAAACAACAACAAAAAAAAATTGAGTGTCTCCAAGGACATTTGATCGGCTCTGTGTTTTCTGTGAGTATTTGTTTGGTTTGTGGGTTTCTGCTCTGGGGATTTCAGCAAAAATAAGCAGATATTAAAAAGAAATGAAGCAGCCAGAAATAATGATACAGGGGGAGGAGGTTAGAGGAAGATCACACACCCAGACACTGGGCAAAGTGTGAACATTCAATAGCAAAGGCATCAAAAATATAAATACTGATTGCAGAAGTTCATGAACTATTTTTTCAATCTTTTTTGAAAAAAATCTAATTGTTTCACATATTAAAATTATTCCATGTGAACAGGCATATTGCATTACTATGTTTAAAAAGTTAGTATAGCCTAATTTTATAAATCAATGCACAAAGAAAAAATACTAATAGCACACTTTAAAACCTCACAAATGAAAATAAACTCAGAAAATATAATTCATTCCTAGATATATAAAACTAACATTATTTGTTAGCTCGT
The DNA here is from genome assembly GCF_003287225.1 of Phascolarctos cinereus. NCBI lineage: Eukaryota > Metazoa > Chordata > Mammalia > Diprotodontia > Phascolarctidae > Phascolarctos > Phascolarctos cinereus. Next base: position 178,556,700 of record NW_027556180.1, on the reverse strand, counting down.
ATGCATGACTTGACCATAGAAATTAAATTCTTTAGTATGGGGGGGAAAGTTAAAGGATATCCATAGTCAACTATTATTTTCTTCAAAAGTTTGGAAATTTCAGTCAGTAAGCTTCATTAACATAAAGGTTACTTTAGCCACATCAGTGAGAAACTGATAGTACTATGTGATAGTAATCCATAATCATCACTATCATAACTATTGCAATTATTGTTTCCATCGTTACTGACAGTTACTGATACAGTTTTTCATTGCCTCATGAGCGTTAGGATTTAAAAGTTCCAAATCAAATATTTGATTATTAATGAAAAGTCTTTTTTAGTTCACTTATACAGACTGAGAAAGGGTACTGAAAGAAAGAATACTGAATTCAAACCAGACCAAGGGGCCTTGGATTCTAGTCTCAACTCCACTATTAGCTTACTGTGGGTCCTTGGACAATTCCTGAAAGATACCTTGGCCTTAATTTTTTCCAATTTAAAATTAGGGGAATGACCAATTCTAATATCCCTTGCAGACCTTACATTCTTCTAATTCTAAGAACCATTTATCTTTTCCCCAGAGAGCCTAATGTAGTCCCTTTGTAACTCCTACTTTCAATAATGTTTGTAATTTTTAACATATTTGGGAGCATGTTTAAACATAACAACAGCCAGTCATGACTGTAACACAGTTTGTGTTCACACATAAAATGGTTACAAACCATACTACAACTGTGTTAATAAACTGTGATATAAATTAGGGCATGGGAAGTGGTATAAGACATAATCTCTATTAACACTGTTTAAAAATTTTCTCTGTCCAAATGAAGCCATATTATTTTATGCCTAAAGTTTATTAGATTGCACAAGTCCTTCAGTTTACACAGCATAGTTTTATTTTTCTCCCTCTTGGGACAAAATTTAGGCTAAGACAAGGAAACCATCATACTCAAAAATTAGGGGGCAGAAAAAGAAAACTGACTGAAACGTATGGACTCCTACTGAATTTATTTCAATCCACATCCAGTTTTGAATTATGTCTAAAATGTCTAATCCCCCTCCCCAAAAACTAAAAATAAACTTTGATGCAGACATGCTCAGAAGTATTCTATGACTTTATATACACATCAAAAATAGAAAGAATTTCTTGCTTTGTGAATTCCAACAACATAAAATTATAACTTTACATGTAATGTATAAGCATTTTATAATAACAATAATAATGTAGGTTGCCGGCTAGGTGCTATAATGGATAAGAATGCTGAACTTACTTACAATTAGGAAAATTTGAATTCAAATTCTGTTTCAAAAATAAGTTGTGCAGTGGATAGAGCACCAGTCCTAGAATCAGGAGGACAGGAGTTCAAATCTGGCCTCAGACACTTACTAGCTGTGTGACCTTGGGCAAGTCACTTAACCATGATTGCCTCCAAAAAGAAAAAACAAAACAAAAAACCTTACTAGCTATATGAAATGTAAACTTACTTCAGAAGGTTGTTTTACAGATCAAATGAGATAATATATGTAAAGTTCTCTTCAAAACTTAAAGTGCCATATAAATGTTAGTTATTAGTGTTAGTATTATTAGCTATTGAATCAGTTTATGATGTACTTCCTTATTAATTACAAAATCAAATAATTCATTTCCTATATTTAACTGTACAATGACCAAGAAGAGCATGTGAGTTGAAAGATAATAACATTTCTCTTTATCAGAAAACACATGGCTGTCCACTGAGAATACAAGATTGGTTTAACTAGTACATATATATGTGTATGTGTGTGTGTGTGTGTGTATATATATATATATATATATATGCATGTATATACACATACATACATATGTATATACACATACATACATACATATGTATATACACATACACACATACATACATACATACATACATATGTATATACATGTGTATGTAGATAGCTAGATAGATAGACTCTATTGCAAGGCCTAAAATAGCCTCAAAGAGAAGATATATTTCATCATTAACAAAAAGCTTTTAGGTAACTTACTGATAATTTTCATGAAAATGTGGACCTTCACAAACACAGAAATGTGCCACTTTTACAATTGATTTGAACTGGTAAGAAGTGTTTGCTTGTAATCTATTTAGGAATTCAGTGTCTAACACATTGTCAGAAAATAACACATTGTTGGGGCACCATAAGTGTTATCATTAATAATAATTCTTAATATTAAAATTCTCTCTGAAATTAACTTACAAACCAAGATGCCTAACCAAAAGAAAATTATTTTTTTAAAGGATGTGAATTGGGCCCAATAAATTATCCCTCATATATAATCACCACTCTCCCTTAATATTTTTCATCATATTAGCTTATTATAACTATTGCTCTTTACACATTTTTAATCTATCAAGTTTTTCTTCATGATCTTCACTATTTTATATTCTAAGGAAACTTTCAGAATCTATATGATATCATTCTATGGACTTCAGGATTCAATCCATGAAAGACCAAGATCTTTAGTACATATCATTTTTTAAAATAAAATTTGGAAAGTTTAGAAATTAACACCTTCAAGTTAAATTAAAATACACTTATAATTTCTACTTCACCTGAAGATGTTTTAATAATGCTTTAATGACCTTTTTCTCATATATAAATCTCACAAACAAATGTACTTTACATGTTGAGAAGATAGTGGAAGGAAACTCATTTTCAAAGATGGGAAATAACCAAACACGTGTGAATGAACATCTCATCAAGATACAAATGTTCTGCAACGAATTAGAAACTGTAATCTCATACAAACACACACGTGTGCCTGTGTCTTCAGAGTATGCATACTTGTGTGTACATATATGCACACATATAAATTTATGTGTGTACACATGTGTACACACATAAATTTATGTGTGTGTGTGTACATATTTGAAAGACAGTCAATAAACATTTGTTAAGTGCCTATTATGTGCCAGGTCTTGTGCTAAGAGCTTTACAGATAATTATCTCATTTAATCCTTACGATGACCGTATGAGATAAACATTACTATGATCTCCATTTTACAGTTGAAGAAACTGAGGCAAAGGCAGGCAGAGGTTAAATGACTTTCCCAGAGTCACATAACTAGTTGACCCCAGATCTTCCTGACTCCAGGTCCAAGGTTCTATTCATTGTGCCACCTAGCCACCTTTGTCTAGGAATGTATTTGTATCCATACACATTTAAGTCGATATGCTAGACGAGACTAGCAATCATTTTATCTAAATTTTATAGCTAATTTGGTGTCTAACAATAATCTGTACACATTTATTTAATGAATGTTTATATAATACAATAGTTTTGACAGGAACATTTCAATCTATGGTCAATGCGTTAGAGTGGAAAAAAACAAGCAAACAAAAATTTTTTTTTTCATTCATCTATGAAAATCTGTGATGGGATTTATCAACTATGTAACAAATTTCAAATCTTTCAAATATCAGCTGGATACTGGAGCAAATGGAGAGAGTGTTTAACCCACCAAATGGAGAAAGTTTTTCCATCCTAGAATCTATTTTTTAACAATCATTAATTTATTTATTTTTAGTTTTCAACATTCACTTCCACAAGATTTTGAGTTCCAAATTTTCTCTCCATCTCATCCCTCCCCCAACCCCAAGACAGTGTGCACTCTGAATACCATTTCCCCTAATCTGCCCTCCCTTCTATTGCCCCCCCACCCCTTCTCTTATCCCCTTCCTCTTCTATTTTACTGTAGGGCAAGATAGATTTCCACACCCCATTCCCTGTATATCTTATTTCCCAGTTGCATGTGAAAACAGTTTTTTGACATTTGTTTTTAAACCTTTGGGTTCCAACTTTTCTCCTTTCCTCCCTCTCCACCTACCCTCATTGAGAAGGCAAGCAACTCGATATAGGTTATACTTGTATAGTCATGCAAAACACTTCATGTAGTTATGCTGTGGAAAGCTAACTATATTTCCCTTCATCCTATCCCACATTTATTCTATTCTCTCTTTTGACTCTGTCCCTCTTCAGAAGTGTTTGCTTCTGATTACTTCCTCCCCTAATCTGTGCTTCCCTCTATCATACCCCCTCTCTATTTTCCCTATTTTCTGTGGCATAAGATAGCTTTCCATACCAAACTGAGTGTGTATGTTATTCTCTCCTTAAGCCAAGTCTGATGAGAATAAGATTCACTCATTCCATCTCACCTTCCCCCACTTCCCTCCATTGTAAATGCCTTTTCTTGTCTGTTTTATGTGAGATAATTTACCACACTCTACTTCTCCCTTTCTCCTTCTCCCCATATAATCCTCTCACCCCTTAATTTTATCCTCCAGATATCACCCCTCTATTTATCTCTCTATATATAGATATAGGTATAGATATAGATGATATAGATGTAGATATAGATATACATATAGACATAGATATAGATATACACATACATACATACATACATATATTTTTCCCTCCAACTACCCTAATGCTGACAAAGGTCTCCTGAGTTACAAATATCATCTTTCCATGTAGGAATGTAAACTGTTCCTCCTTAATAAGTCCCTTGTGATTTCTCTTTCCTATTTACCTCTTCATGCTTCTCTTGAGTCTTGTATTTGAAAGTGAAATTTTCTATTCAGCTCTGGTCTTTTCATCAAAAATGCTTGAAAATCCTCTATTTCACTGAATATCCATTTTTTCTCCCTGAAGGATTATACTCAGTTTTGCAGGGTAGTTGATTCTTGGCTGTAATCCTATCTCGTTTGCCCTTTTGAATAGTAAGCCCTCAGATCCCGAAGCTGATAAATCCTATGTTATCCTGATTGTGTTTCCACAATACTTGAATTGGTTCTTTCTGGCTGCTTGCAATATTTTCTCCTTGATATGGGAACTCTGGAATTTGGCTAAAGTATTCCTAGGAGTTTTCCTTGGAGATCTCTTTCAGGAGCTGATCATTAAATTCTTTCACTTTCTATTTTGCCTTCTGGTTCTAAAATATAAGGGCAGTTTTCCTTGATAATTTCTTGAAACATGATGTCTAGGCTCTTTTTTTGATAATGGCTTTCAGATAGTACAATAATTTTTAAGTTATCTCTCTTGGATCTATTTTCCAAATCAGTTGTTTTTCAAATGAAATATTTCACGTTGTCTTCTAGTTTTTCATTCTTTTGGTTTGCTTTACAATGTTTTGATTTCTCATAAAGTCACTAGCTTCCAACTGTTCTATTCTAATTTTTTAAGGAAGTATTTTCTTCAGTGAGCTTTTGGACTTCCTTTTCTATTTGGCCAATTCTGCTTTTTAAGGCATTTTTCTCCTCATTGACTTTTTGGACTTCTTTTGCCATTTGGATTAGGCTATTTTTTTATGGTGTTATTTTCTTCAGCATTTTTTGGGTCTCCTTTAGCAAGCTGTTGATTTGTTTTTCATGATTTTCTTGCATCACTCTCATTTCTCTTCCCAGTTTTTCCTCTATTTCTCTTAACTTGCTTCTCAAAATCCTTTTTGAGCTCTTCCATGGCCTGAGACCAATTCATATGTTTCTTGGAGGCTTTGGATGTAGGAGCTTTGACTTTGTTGTCTTCTTCTGGTTGTATGTTTTGATCTTCTTTGTCACCAAAGAAAGATTCTATGGTGTGACTTTTTTGTGTAGTTTTCTCATGATCCCAGCCAATTATTTGAGTTTTAAACTCTTTGTTAATGTAGGGCTCTGTTTCCAGTGTGGAGAATTTACTGTCTCAAGCTTTGGGGGTCTTGTGCAACATGTTTCAGAGATACTTCTAAGGACCTGTAAGTTTTCAGTTCTTCCAAGGTGGTATGATCAAGGGTGAGGTGTTTACTCCTTTTCTGGTCTATGAGTGGCAGTTGAGAAGGAATCCTCCTCACTGTTCCAAGGCAGAAAAGAGTGCTTGTGGGTCATTTTCCCATTTTTATGATTTCTTTGGGATACAGATCTAGTAGTGGTATTGGTGGATGAAAGGGTATGAACTATTTTATAGCCCTTTGGCATAACTGTTTTGGGTTTGTCACCTATGTTAGTTTCTATTGTTAGCTCAAAGGTTAAATGCTGTATGCACTGTGATGAGTTTCACCCAATCAAAAGACATAAATACATGACTATTCATGAATAACCATGAATCATAATAAAGGTACTAATTTATTGGTTAGGGTTTCTAATTTAAGCTCTTGTCTAATCTGCTGCTACAAGAGTAATTGTCGAGAGGACTTCCAACAGTCAAGATGGCAGTGTAAGCAGTAAATTGCCATAACTCTCCTATATTTGCCTCCTAACAACCATAAAATAGCAACCCAAAACAAATCATCAAAAAGCAAAAAGATGGGGGGGAAATGATCTTTGAGCCCAAGAAACTTAGAAGATCAACAAGAACAGTTTGTCTCACTCAGGTAAAAGGGGAGTACAGTCAAAAACAGGAAGCATCCCTTCAAGCCAGCAGAAAGTCCCACACCAGCAAGCCAGTGTTACATCATGAGCCACAGTGCAGTGGAGTAGGAAAATGCCAACACCAGGAACCCCGCATGCCTCAGCATAGACACAGGAGGGGGCAGACTATAGCTTTGAGAATCACCATTTTTTCATACAACTGTTAATAGCTTTGATTTCTTCTTCTTAAAACTGCTTACGCATATTCTTTGACCATTTATCATTTGGAGAATGGCTCTTATTTTTATATATTTGACTCAGTTTCCTACAGGTTTGAGAAATGAGACCTTTGTGAGAGAAATGTGCTGCAATTTTCCCCTAGTTTCTTAGTTTCTTCTTAGTTTTGGGCTACACTGATTTTGTTTGTGAAGAAAGTTTTTAATTTAATGTAATCAAAATTATCCATTTTACCTCCTATGATCTTTTAAATCTCTCGTGTGGTTACAAACTCTTCCCTTATCCATAAATCTGTCAGTTAATTTTTCCCATGCTCCCCTAATTTGCTTATTGTATCACCATTTATGTCTAAATGATGGACCCATTTTAACATTATCTTTGTATAGGTGTGAGATGTTGGTCTATACATAGTTTCTTCCAAACTGCTTTCCAGTTTTTCCATCAGTTTTTGTTGAAAAATTAGTTCTTAGCACCTACCTTGCAGAGTTATTGTAAGGATAAAATCTGTTCATATTTGTGAAATGTTTTGTGAACAATAAAGCATTGTGTAGATATCAGCTATTATTGTTGTTATAATCATTTTTATTATCTTATGTGCTCTCATAGGTTGAACAAAAACTTTATACTAATAACCCTTAATCTATATTTCCAGGTACTATTTCTCTTCCAGTTGACTGACTGGTATTTCCATCTGCTTGTTAGATTTCTGAAGGGCTATAGCTTATGGGCACCTAACATTCAGAATGTACAAAAGTGAACTTATCAACTTCAGAAGTACCTTTTTTTTCCTCTGAGAATATCTCTAATTTAGTTACCTGGATGCATAAGGAATATGTGATAAGCATTCAATATGTATTTGATCAGTTTTGAAAATCATCTTCTACTAAAGACCAACAGTGATACCTCATGGAGGTGTTTCAGTCAATAATAAGCCAGGACATTCTTTCCAACATAGAAAGGCTTTGATTAGAATGCCAATGATGAATTGTGTATCTATTATTTAAAGATCAGACTAACTAAGCTTGGGGAGGTTCATTATCAGTTTGGTCTAAAGTTGATGAATTATTCATACATAACAACTTTCGAGGACTATACACTACAACACCTCCTGTAGAAGGTGTGTGATGTGTGCTGATGGTGAAACTAGCCACACCTATAAAATTATAGTTTCTGGAAATGTTAAAATACTAAATATCAAACATCAAGGTGATCTTCACACTACACCTTGGAGAATGAGTAGGATTTAAATAAGAAGAATGAAGAGAAAACATTACCATAGGGAAGAGGGAAGCTGGAATGACTATGATTTATCTGAGGTACAATGAGTAGATTTAAGGACTAATGGAAAATGAAAATGAGAAGGTAAATTGGATCTAGTTCTTGAATGCTAGACTATGGAGAGTTAATTTATCCATTAGACAATGGGGAGTTGTTATGTTTCTATTAAAGAGACAAGTATGAATTTGTAAGACATTCTTCTTTGAGATTTTTAAAGGAGAGGTGATATTGATACTTTCTTACCTTTTTGCTTCATTTACTCCACAATAGCCCTACCACCAACAGAATCCTCATGAATTAGAACAGTTAAGCAAAATAAGCAATTCGTTGCCCTTTTCTAACAATGTGTACATCTATAACCCACTTATAGCTGTATACCTCTCTGTAAGAAAAGGGAGGCATATTTCCCTATTAGTTCTCTGATTTCATTCCATGTTGTTTTCCCTCATATTCTTGTTCTTGGTAAATTGCTTTCTTAGTTCTCTTTACTTCATGCACTTAATTCAAATATTCCAAAGTTTCTATGAATGTTCATGTTTGTTGTTTCTTATATCACAATAAGATCCCATGTATTACATCTATGTATTACAATCAGTTTGTAATTAATGGGCAACCACTTTATATCTGGGATCTGGGAAATTTCTTTGCTATGACCTTAAAACCACTATAAATATTTATGTATACCTGGGGTATTCACTTCTGTCCTTTACCTGCTTTGGTGTAGTGGTAAGGTAAGGAACTTTATACATATATATATATATATATATATAATGTGTGTGTGTATGTGTATATGGATATATGTGTACACACACACACACAATTTCATTATTTTTTCTAATATAGTTCTCTATCATTTTCTAGAATGCTTAGACCAGGGATAAGGAACCTGAGGCCTGGAGCCCACATGTGGTCCTGTAGATCATCAAATTTGCATTTGTCTAGATCCAAACTTCACAGAGCAAATCCCCGTAATAAAAGGATTTATTCTGTAAAACTTAGGCTCAGTCAAAAGGCCACACCCGAAGACCTAGAAGGCCACATGTGACCTCAAGGCCACAGGTTCCTCACCCCTGGCTTAGACTAGTTTGCAGTCCCACCAATATTACATGAGTGTGTCTGTCTTTCCTTCTAACATTTACCATTTTTACTTTTTATCATCCTTGTCAATGGAATGGGTCTGAATAAACTCAGAATTATTTAGATGTGTAATTATTGGGAAATAGTTGTTGACAGCATGAATTTTTTTAATTGCCTGTTAATATAATACCCTTTCACTCTCTCTCTGTCTGTGTCTTCTTTGACTCTAGATCTTGTATATTTATATCAATTTTTTATATATATTATGGCTTTCAGACCTTTATTTGAGAATATTTGATGTGAAGAGCAGTTGATAGTTTTTCTTCTTATTCTAGTAACATGGAATTTATTTTTTAGGGGGAAAAACTTTGAGTTATATGTAATTAAAATTGTCTATTTTATATTTTTTTATTACCCCCCTCTTTTGCTTAAGAATTTTCCTTAACATTAGCCATAGACCTCAAAAGCACTTGTCATTCTCTATCTTTTTAATGTAGTCATTTGTGATAAAGTTACTTATCCATTTGGAACTTCTTTTGGTATATTGTGTATAGTGTTAGTCAATGCCTAATTTCTGCCAATGGTTTACCAATTTCTCCCAGCAATTCTTTTCATATAATTAGTACTTTTCCCAGCTCTTGATTGTATCAAGTTTTATTCCATGATTAGTATAAGTTGTCTTCCTGACCAAAAATTATCACACTTCCTGTTGCTCTCATCTGTCACTTGATTTTACAGAACACACACTGGGGTTTTTCTTGCCTCTTATTTGTGAGCACTTTCCAAAATTAGCACAATCTAGACCCTCCACAATGTCTGCTGCTTTCTTCTGCCTACGAGCCTTTTATTTCCTTTCCCACCACTTTCCACCACTAGCTCTAGGAAACACAAACCACTAACATTCCTCAAAAGTGTAGTATGACCCACTCATACTGCACTTATGAGCCACTATCCCTGTCTCCCTGACCACCACCCAGATATATAGAGATAGATAGAGATCTCTCTATAGATAGATAGATAGATAGATAGATAGATAGATAGATAGATAGATAGATATGTATGTATGTATGTATGTATCTGGTTGGTGCTCTATATCTATACATCTATCTATATCAATATCTGTATCTCAGTGGTGGTCAGGGAAAAGTGATATATATATAATATATAGATATAAAACACATGTACATATGTGCATATATACATGCACGTGGCAGGGGGGAGGAGAGAGGCAGAGAGAAAGAGAGAGAGAATCTTCCACTTCTTGAGTGTAAGACTTGTATTGCTTTTGGTATTTTTATCCCCTGCATTCAATTAATTCCTGACACAAAGCAAATACTTAATAAATGTTTTTTTCTTGTCAAATATTGTTTTTTATTGCTTCTGAGATACATGTTAATTCTCCTCATGCATTCTTCCCAATGACTTTTCATTGGGTGGTTAGTCACTAGGTGGTTAGTATTACCTCTTAAGGAAAATTAGACCTAATGTTTATATTTTCCCAAGTTGAGGATGGTGTCCATTCATATGTTACATCTCTCAGTTATCTGTTCTGGGAATTATCAAATTTGTGAGAGAAAAAATGCCACCTGGTAAAACATGAATTGAGACACAATGCCATAGGGAAACTTGCCTGCTTTCATAGGCCATAATCAGCAGTCATTCAGTCAACACACATGCATTAAGTGCCTATTACATGGCAGGCATTGTGTTAAGTGGATGGCTTATAAATTCAACCCTCTGAAGTGATGGAAAAATAGGATCATATAATTAAGAACTAGAGGTGTCTTTCTAGATAATGTAGTCCAAGTCCCTCATTTTATAGATAAGAAAACATTGGATCTATGGAGATTCACATGTCTAAAGTCACCTAGTTAATGTAATAATGATATTGTCTGGTGGTGGAAAGTGTGCTGTCTGTGTAGTCTGATGACCTTACAAAATTAAGAATTTGAATTAGATATAATTGTAGGCCTATGATCCTAAAAAGGGGATCTGGGATTCAAATTTAATTCTATTGACTGTGAGTCTAGAATTCTTGTGAGAGCTATGGAAAGGTTTTTTTTTTCTTTTTTTAGCAGACATATGACAAAGTGAAAATACTATTTGGGGAATATTGTTATGGAATCTGTCAGATGAATTGAATGAAGGAAAAATGCTTGGCATTGAGATCAATATTGGGAATACTCCAGTAAACCAAGTATGAGGTGGAGCAGAATTGTGACTAGGAATGAAAAAAAAAAAAGATACATCTTCAAGGTCCTGCAAAGGAAAAGATGAGATATGGCACCTGGATATGAAAAAGGAAGGGATAGGAGACAATTATGACTCTAAGGCCAGGGTTTTTAACCCGTTTAACGTCAAGGATCCCTTTGGCAGTCTAGGTAAACCTATGAAGCCCTTCTCAGGATAATATTTTAAAATACATTTTAAAAAATGCTTATGATCACAAACCAACTATATTGAAATTCATTTATCAAAACTTTTTTTTAAGTCCACAGACTCCAGATTAAGGACACCTGGTCAAAGGTTTTGAGCTTAGGTGACTTGGAAAATTATGGTAGCTATAATAAACTTCAATTTTGCTAAACCTTTATTTATTTGTTTAAATGGAAGAGCTTAATTTTTTTAGTTTCTTCAATATGTATGTTAGAGAGCAAAGTATTCAGACCATAGCTTTTAAAGACCTGAACTGTTTAGAATATGGCTCTGTTTTTAAGAAAGAGAATGCTGACAGAATGTGTATGGTAAATGACAGATGAAGTTAGGACCAGAAAGAGAGAGAATATACCTTTACCAAGCCAGTTTAGTCAGAGAAAGAATATGTCTAAGTAATTAGGAAAAAAATGCTTAATTGAGGTAAGTAATTGATGGTATAAGTAATTAATCAATTACAAATATGTGGTATGCTGTTGAGTATAATCTGTAGAAAAAAATTGAGCAGAAGAGTGATAGAAAAATTCTGTCAGATAGTTAAATGTGATAGTTAAAAAGTAAAAGTTAAATTCAGTCAGAAATCTATACCAAAATACATTAAGTAAATGCTTGCATTGTTTAATAGTTTTGTCTCTTATTATTTGGCTTCTTTCTCAAATAGGTAATTCTCATTGATTTCAATAATACAGCTAATTTAAATTTATGTACTTTACAAATTTATGTACTTATAAAAGATTACCTTTTGCTTAAAACCTAATTTTGTCCACCCACACTGTAGTTATTATTCCCATCTACCCCCATGACCTTGCCCTCTGTTCTCTGTCTTTACATTCATTCTGACCCTCTTCATCCTCAAATGAGATATATGGCTCAAATCTCATTTCATATAACTCTCCTGATCGGCAGAGATTTGATTACTCAGTGTTTCATACCTACTTGAGGGGTAGAGTTGACAGGAGTTTGAGAAAGAAAAGAGATACTGCACTTATGACTTTCAGTTTTAAGAAAAAAGACACATGGTTCTAGATTCTTTTCATATCCCTGAGGGGAGAGAAAGATTTGTGGAAGAAACCAGCGTGTAGGTGAACAGGCACAAAATCCTGCATGAAATGCTTAATAATAATTATAATCCCATTTTACCTTTAAAAGTTCATGGATCTCTCTTATTATAAAAACCTTGATTTGACCCTGCTGCCCCCTCAAGCTACTTGCCTATGTCTGTCCTACCTTTCAGAGCCCAATGTCATCATATCCTTACTATCATGACTTGTAAGAATCACAAAATCTCCTGGTTGGAAGGAATCTCACAAGTTATCGAATCCAATCTGTACCTGAATAAGAATCCCCTTCACAATGTTCCAGAAAAGTGACCCTCCAGAGGCAATCCATTTCATAATTGGACAGCTTTAATAATTTGGAAACTTTTCATTATATGGAGCCAAAATCTCCCTCTTGGCAATTTTCATTTGTTACTTCTAGTCTTGCTTTCTGGGGCCAAGTAAAACAAATCTAACTACTCTTCATGACAATCCTTCAAATACCTAATAAGAGTTATATCCCTATATGTTTTCTCTTCTCCCGAGGCTGGATCCCCACTGCCTCCAACTATTCTGCATAAGGCGTACTCCTTAAGGTCTCTTACTAGCCTGGTTGGCACAGACATATTCCAATTTTTCAACAGATATTTCCCAAAATATAGCACTTAGTATGAATATAGTATTTTTGGTGTGGTCTTCCCAGGGCACATTACAACAGAGTTATTGTGTCCCTCATTCCAGACATGATGCCAATCTTAATACAGTCTAAGATCACATATATTTTTCTTTGTTTTTGTTACTAATAATGTGAGCAACATAGAAGTCTCAACAATGTGTTGATTGGTAGTATTGACAGAATTCTGGAAGAAGACTAATCCTTTCCCTTTTGGAGCACATGGAAAAGCTATATGGACACTGGGAGGAACCCTTGGAGGCAATCTTTACTGTTACTGAATGGAAATCTTCATAAGACAGAGAGAGTCAATTCATCTTACAAACTATTTTGAAATTAACTTATATACTATATAAATCCATTCATTCATATACTCATTAAAGCCTTTTTAGAGGTCCTTGAACTCATAGAACTTAAACTCTAGCATTGAAAAGTTGTTGGTTTTGTCCTTGTCAGGTAGAAATACATATAACTATTATATCTTACATGGCATAAGTGTATTAAAGAGTTGAAACACAAAATGTTACATGAGGTCTCAGGGTTATTCATTACTGACTAGAAAATAATGGAAGTCTTTAACTGAAGGGTGTTTAATATTAAAGTTGGTTTTAAAACATGATCAGAAATTCAATAAATGAAAAAATGAAGGTGGCTGAATAGTCCTGATTTAAAGAATAATATGAGAAAAATCATAGAGTTATGAAAAGTATAGGGCTTTGTAAACAGTAGTACAATTCATCCATAGTATTGAATGCATGAGTAGTAGGATTGAGGAATAGTATTAATATGAGAACATGGCTTGCTATGTAATTAGCTGCCAGATAAAAAACCTATTTAGGTAGATTCACAAAACTTATACTCCTGAGAAAGTGTGTATGCCTCATTTAAACATTGGGAAGCTCATTAAACCAACTCTACCTCCAAGGAGTAAAGAGCATGAATGAAAAACTTGATATTTGGATCCCATGAACATTAAGCTCATTACTACATGTTTTTAATGAATATGTGAGATGTAAAATCATTATTGTATTGTGATTTTAAAGCCAAACTTATACAGCTTCCTGATAATTATAAGTCTCTTAGGTTACCATCTCAGCTATAAATAGAACTGAAACATTTCTAAAACCATTCACTTTGTCATTGTGTATGTGTGTGTATGTGTGTGTGTGTGTGTGTGTGTGTGAGAGAGAGAGAGAGAGAGAGAGAGAGAGAGAGAGAGAGAGAGAGAGAGAGAGAGAGTGAGTGAGTGTGTTTGCACTTTTTTTGAAATGGACCATTGATTTATTAAGGATTCTAGGCCCAAATGTTACCCTCATATTCTCACATCTATCTTACTACTAATCTTCCGTGGATAATATCTCAACCATGGCACTGACAGACAGATACATGTATCTAGAACAGTGTCATTTGGGCTTGAACTTAATTTGAAGAAGACATAACTGAGGTTATAGTGGTTGGTAACAGGAAAATTTCTGTGTCTGTTTGTGGTTGAGGTGGTATTCACTTGTGGTTAGAGTAAGAGAAATATTTTAGGCTTGGCTATTCCCAGGTCTCAAATCTCAAAGGCTCTTAGATTTAAAAACCTGTTAACCATGGATTGATACCTGACCTGTGATTTGGTTCATATTGGAAATTCCCTCATTTAATGGAGATTGGCACCTTCTCTGCAACTTGTATTCTTGGAAAGTTGTCCAGAACACTGAGATGAATAAATTGCCCAGAATCACAGAGCTAGTAGGTGTGTCAAAAGCAGAGTTTGAACCCAGTTAATCCTGACATTGTAACCATCTCCTTATCCACTATGTCACACTATGCTTCTTGGCACGCTGCCACATCTCTAGAGGTTTGTGTATACTGTGTTTCAGATTTGTGTAGGTTAAACTCATGAGTACATATAAACACAAAACACACACACACACACACACATACACACCCCTCTTGATACATGAGAAAGAACTAAAGGGTCTGGTTGTTACTTTAGACAAGTGCCAGAATCACAACTATTACTGTGTAGTAATGGTGACTGAGATGCATCTATTCATGAGAAAGGACCTTCTCCTCCAAGTATTGCCTGTTTACTGTGATTATTTTCCTTAGGAGATCGTGCCACCACTTTACAGCCAGAAGACCCAAAAATATTTTTTAAAGACTTATTATTTATTTATTTTAATATTCCTTTCTTTTTAAATTTTGAGTTTTGAATTCTCTCCTTCCATATACACTGAGAAGGCAAGCAATATGATATCAATTATACATATGAAATGATACAAAACATTTCCATATTAGCAATATTTCAAAAAAGAAAAGAAAAATAAAGAAAGTGAGAAAATTGTACCAAAATTTGCACTCAGATTTCATCAATTCTCTCTCTGGAGGTGTTTAGCATTTTTCATCAATTTTTTTTCAGTCCTTTTTTTCAGTTCTGTCCAACTCTTCATGACCCCATTTGCAATTGTCTTAGCAAAGATACTGGAGTGGTTTGCCATTGGCTTCTCCAGCTTATTTTACAGATGAGTAACTGAGGCAAACAGGGTTAAGTCATCACCAGGATTATACAGCATGTTAAGAGTCTCAAGCCAGATTTGTACTCAGGAAGATAAGTCTTCCTAACTCCAGATCTGGTACTCTATCCATTGTGCCAGCTAGCTGCCTTTTCATCATGAGTCCTTTAGAATTGTCTTGGATCATTGTATTGATCAGGAAAGCCAAGTCTTTCACAGCTGATCATCATTATAACATTATTCATACTGTGCATAGTGATCTTTTTTATGTCAAATAAAATTTTTTTATTTTTACTTATAAAGAATATTTCATTTAGTTTTAGGGGATTGGAAGTTTTCGGCATTTCCAAAGTGATGAGATTCTGTTCTTCTGGTCTACACTCTGGTCTTTGCCCAGGAAAGTCCTTTCTGTAGTCACAAGTGCTAAAACTCTTTGCCACAAATTGCAATTAAAATCCCAGTTCCCCTTTGACTGATGACAATCTCTCCTTTTCAGCCTGGAACTTTGACCCAGAACTGTGGGTGGGCAGTAGACTTGTCGATCAGTGCCAGGTTTACCCGGTGCCCCCAAAAGAGTTCCCTATAATCTGTTTCTCACCAGTTATCTGACTCCTTTACAGTCTGTGGACTGAGAGTTCCCACTTCTCCTACTGTTGCTGTTGTGGCCACAGTTGCTGCTACTGCATGTGTGGGCCCTAGACATGCTTCATGCTGCTGCCATAAACTTCTGCTGACTGCCTAAGTTTTCTTAGGCTGGAAAAATGTCTCATCCCAGTCTTTTGTTGCTTCTGTTGCTCCAAAATTTGATTTGAAGCATTATTTGAAAGTCATTTGGAGAGAAATGTTGGATAAGTTCATCTGGTTTGCCTCTAATCTGCCATCTTTGGTGCAGTCTTACCCCTAGAATATTCCTTTAAAAAATTGCATCCCACCCCCCTGAAGATATCCTTCCATCTTTCATACTTCTTTAACTAATACCAGAATGATCTTTTTTTTTTAGTCTCTCCTAAGTCAAGGTCAATTGTATGTCTTGATTTTCTTTAAACTTATCTTTTACAACACAATCAATCATAGGTCTTCCTTCAATTTATATGAGTATTCTTTTTTTTTTGGCAATTGGGGTTAGGTGACTTGCCCAGGGTCACACAGCTAGTAAGTGTCAAGTGCTTGGTCTGAAGCCAGAATTGAACTTAGGTCCTCCTGACTTCAGGACTGGTGCTCTATCCACTGCACCACCTAGCTGTCCCAAGCATTCTTAATAGTAGGATATTCCAAACTTAAACTTAGTCTTTTGGCAGAGTGAAGAAATTAATCAATCAATTAAACAATAAGCTTATATATATATATATATATATAATATATATATATATATATATTAAGCACTCATTATAGGCCAGTGCTGTGCTGCATGGTGAGAATTAAAACACACACACACACACACACACACACACACACCCCCACATAATAAACAAAACCAAAAAAAAATGGTCCTTCACCCCCATAGTGCTTCCATTGTAATTGGGCAGGCAACTTATACATGTGGAGGTATATACAAGATATATATATAATATAATTCCATAGTAAAGATAGAGAGGAAGGCCCTAATTTTCTCCATAATTGCTACTATGAATAGATTTCCTCAGCTTTAATAGAAGAGTCAAAGTCTTTTTTTAAATTTTTTATCCATTTAGCACTTAAATACAAAAAGACCAAAAACAGAACACAACACAACATAAAAAGAGGAATCAATATAAAACCAAGAATTTCCATTTCACACTGCTTTCTTTTTTTAAAGAAAAACTATGTAATAAATACTACATATCATTTTCAAAGCTATTCTGCTTTTCTGTGCTTCTTTCTAAATTTTCTTTTGTTTCCTTCTGTATACTTTTTAATTTTTTTTCTCCTTCCCTCCCCACCCCACTTCAGAGAAGGTTACCATTAGATACAATTAGGTATGTGTGTGTATACACACACACACACACACATACATACACACATGTGTATATATGTATGTAAAATCATATATGCTTCTGTTTACCAGTTTTTTCTCTGGAGGTAGATAGTATCTTCCTTCATAGGACCTTAGTGGTTAGATTTGAGTATTTATAATACTCAAAATGATTTTGTCTTTCAAAGTTGTTCTTAAAACAATATTGCTGTTACTGTGTACAATGTTCTCTTGGTTCTGTTCATTGCATTCTTTGTTATTTCATGCAAGTCTGTCATGTTTTTCTAAAATCCATCAGCTCATCATTCTTATAACACAGTAGTATTCTTTCACAATCATATACCACAACTTATTTAGCCATTCCACATTTGACAGGCATCTTCTCAATTTCTACTTCTGATACCATAAAGATTGTTACTCTAAATATTTTAGAACATATAAGTTCTTTTCCTTTTTCCCTAATCACTTTGGAAAACAGAGCTAATAGTGGTATTTCTGGATCAAAGAGTATACACAGTTTTATAACTCTTTGGAAATAATTCCACATTGCTCTCCAAAATATTTGAATCAGTTTGCAATTCCACCAACAATGAATGTGTCCCAATTTTTCCACATTCCCTCTGACACTTGTTACTTTCTCTTTCTATCATTTTAGCCAATCTAAGAAGTATAAGATGATATCACAAAATTGTTTTAACTTGAATTTTTCTAGTCAATAATGATCTAGAGCAGTTTTTCATATGACTACACGTAGTTTTGATTTCTGAACAGAAGAACTGCCTTTTGTATCCTTTGAGCATTTATCAATTGGGGAATGAAAGTTTTTCAGTTCCTTAATTTTTTTTACCCCCATTCAGGATTATACTTAACTTTGCTGAGTAAGTTTTCATTGGTCATAACACCAGCTCTTTAGCTCTATGAAATACAGTATTCCAAGACCTATGATCCTTCAATGTAGTGCTTCTAGGTCTTGTGTAACCCTTATTGCAGCTCCATTACATTTAAATTGGTTTTTTTCCCCCCTTGTTGTTTCAAATATTTTCTTCTTAAATTTGGAGCTTTGAAACTTGGCTATGATATTCCTTTATGTTTTTCTCCTGGGAACTCTTTTAGGTTGTGATCAGTGTATTTTTTTTTTCTGTTTTTGCTTTGCCTTCTTGTTCTAGAACTTCAGGGCAATTTTCCTTGATAATTTCTTGTAATATAGTATCAAGATTATTTTTGTTAACCATAATTTTCAGGTAGCCCAACTTTTCTTATGTTATTTCTCCTTGATCTGTTCTCCAGATCGGTTGTTTTTTTTCTGAAGAAATGCTTTGCATTCTCTTCTATTTTTTTACCCTTTTCATTTTGTTTTATTACTTCTTAGTGTCTTAGAATGTCATTAGCTTCCCTTTGCCCAGTTCTAGTTTTGAAGGAATTATTTTCTTTCTTAAGTTTTTGATTCTCTACTTCAAGCTGACTGTCTTTTCATAATTTTCTTGATTTTCTTGGATTGCTCATTTTTTTCCTAATTTTCCTTGATCTCTTTGATTTTTCAAGTAATTTTTAAGTTCTTCCAAGAACTCTTTTTTTCCTTGGGACCATTTGATGTTTTTCACTGAAAAAGGAGTGGATCTTTTAGCTCCATTGTCTTCTTCTGCATATGAACCCAGATTTTCTCTATATCCCATAGTAGCTCTCTAGGGTTGGGTTCTTTCTCCTTTGCTTATTCATTTTTATTATTTTTTGTTAATTTTTTTTTAGCAGTTATTAGTGTAATGAAGTTCTTGTCCCAAGATATGGGAATAATGCTCCAAGCATCAGGTCCTTCTTACTATTATATTCTGAGGGCTATTCTCAAGGTCAGGCTCTCCTCTCCACTCTTAAACCATGGCTAAGGCCCCCAGCCATACTACCCCACAAATGAGATTGCTCCCTCCAGTCCCTCTGGTGGCTACAAACTACAGCTATCTCTCTGCCCTGGAACTGAAACCAGGGACTCTGCTCTCCTGGAAGTCCCCATAGCCAGCGGGGTCCCTGACTCTTTCCTACTGTACTCAACCAGATGTGTGCTAGCTCCTTCTCCACAGTAGCAGCCCATCCTGGGACATGTCTGGTCAGCATAGCTGTGCTTGGCATTCCTTGCCAATGGAAGATCTTTCAATCTTCTATTCAGCCCTTTGACTCCCACATTGTCCATAAGATGAAAGTTTCTGAGATGAAAGATGAAAGGTTGAGACTGCCTTCCAACCCCAGCTGCCCCTAAGGCTTGTTGTTTGTTTATTCCACACACTTGGCCTAGAGGCATTCGCACTTCACCCAAGCCAAACCTCCATCCCTGGAAGCTAAGTCTTTCCTGGGATCTTCTCCACTAGTCTTACAAGAACAACAGATTTACCCTGATTTTGTTTGTTTCCATTGCTCTATGTTCCCTCTGAGGAGATGTTCAGTCTGTTTCCTGACCTACTCTACCACTTTTCAAGAACCTTCTCATATTCTTATAAAAACAAAAGAATTCTTTATGTATTTGAGATATGAGAATCACTTATGATCATAGGATCATATATCTGGAGATGGATAAGAAATCAAAGGCCTTCTACCTTAGAAGTTCTTGATCAAGAGTTCACAGAGCCCTAAAAGGGCCATGAATTTGCAATAGAAAAAAATTGTTTTTTATTTTCATTAGTCTTTGACTGAATTAAGCATTTCTTTCCATTATTTAAAAACATTATCCTGAGAAAGATAATTTTATCAGTGTCAAATGGGTCCATGACACCAAAAAAAAGTTAAGAATTCCTATTCTATTCTCATCTATTCATCTTACAAATGAGGAAACTGAGGCCCAGGGAGACTAAAAAATCTATCCAATGCCGCCCAAGTAGTAGGCATCAGAGATGGGATTTGAATTTAGGTGTTTTGTTCCAAGAGCCAGTGCTGTTTCCATTCTAGCATTTGAAGGGTAGAAGCTTACTACTTTTGCTCAAACCTCTTGAACTTTGAAACCAAGAGATCGAATTCAGCATACTATTATTTATTGCTGTAAGAATTAAGGTACCCTTCAGGATTGCAGGTTTCAAGATTAAAGGAAACAAGCATTGACATTTGGAGAAATAAAAGCTATAACTAAAATTAATAAGAATCACAAAAGCACAGTTGTATCTATTTGATCCAGGATGAATCCTTTCATTCATCAAAAAGAATATCAGAAAGTAAAAGAATTTCCTACATTAGAGTAGAAGAAAGTAAAATATGAAAAGACAAAATGTGGCTATGGGTACAAAGTATTATCGTCAAAGCCCCCTTCCTCCCTACATTTTCTAGGTGCAGTATAAAAAGAATATGAAGTTTTTACTAATTTAACAAATATTTATTGAATGTCCTAAGTGAACAATTACATCAGAGAATATAAAGTTGAATGAGAGATGGTCTAGATCAGGGGCTCTCAACTTTTGTGTGTGTGTGTAATAGACCCCTTTGGCAGTCTTGTGAAGCCTAAGGACCCCTTCTCATAATGGCATTTTAAAATGCATAAAAATGCCTGGGATTAAAAAGGAAATCAATTATTTTTAAATGTAGCTGTCAAAATAGCTTTGCAATAACAGAAGCCAGGGTAAGAATATTTGGATGAGACAGAATTTTTGTTGTTGTTGGGTCATGTGAGTCACGTCCAACTCTTTGTGGCCCCATTTGTTTTTTGTTTTTTGTTTGTTTTTTGGCAAAGACACTATCTCCAGCTTCTTTTACAAATAAGGAACTGAGGCAAACAGGGTTAAGTGACTTGCCCAGGGTCACACAGATAATAAGTGTCTGAGGACAGATTTGAACTCAGGAAGAGGAGTCTTCTGGACTCTAGGCCTGACGTTCTCTGCACTGTGCCATCTAGCTGCTGGAGATAGAAATTAGGAGATAGCTAATGAAAGTATGGAGAGTGTTCAGAGAAAATATGAGGCAAAGGTTTACTTATATGAACTCACAAGGAATAAAGTAAGCAGAACTAGGAAAACAACATGCACAATTACTACAGCAATCTAAAATGGAGCAACAACAACTGAAGGTTTTGCAGTTATAATGGCTAAGTTTGTCCTCAGAAAGAATTAAGAAAATCTATCTCCCACCCTTCTTTCAAAGGTAAAGGAAGAATGATCCATGGATAGGGACCATTGCATACATTGCCAGATTCTATTATTTTGTTGCTTAGTTTGAAAAAAAAACCCTACCTTTCTATTTTGATCAATGTTGCAATGTTAAAGGAGGTCTCACTGGGAAAAGGAGGGAAGGCTATATTTAGAAACACACACAAAAAATTACTTGTTTAATATTTTTTGTTTGTTTTATTAAAATTTATTTTGAATTAACAGCATTCACTTCCATAAGCTTTTGAGTTTTAATTTTTTCTCCCCTTCCTTCCCCACCTCCCTCCCCAAGGCTGCATGAAATCTGATATAGGCTATACATATACATTCCTATTAAACATATTTTGACATTAGTGATGTTGTAAGAATTAGAATCAATAGGAGGAACCACCAGAGAGAGGAAACAAAATACTACAGAAGTAAAAAATAGCAAATATGTATGCTTCAATCTGCATTCAAACTCCGTAGTTCTTTCTTCTTTGTGAATAGCATTTTCCATCACGAGGCCTTTGGAGATGTTTTAGGTCCTTGTATTATTGAGAAGGGTTAAGTATATCAATATTAGTCATCGCACAATGTGGCTGTTATTGTGTACAACTTTCTCCTAGTTCTGTTAACTTCACCCAGCATCAGACCATACAAGTCTTTCCAGGTTTTTCTGAAGTCTGCCTCCTCATCATTTTTTATAGCACAATAGTATTCCATTACATTCATATACCACAACTTGTTCAGCCATTCCCCAGCTGACGGGCATGCTCTCAATTCCCAATTTTTTGCCACCACAAAAAGAACTGCTATAAATATTTTTGCACATGTGGGTCGTTTTCCCATTTGTATAATCTCTCTGGGATATAGCCCTAGAAGTGCTATTGCTGGGTCAAAGGGTATGTACATTTTTTTAGCTTTTTGGGCATAGTTCCAAATTGCCCTCCAAAATGGTTGGATCATTTCACAACTCCACCAACAATGCATTAGTGTTCCATTTTTCCCATATCTTTTCCAACATTTATCATTTTCCTGTTTTGTCATATTGGCCAATCTGATAGGTGTGATGTGGTACCTCAGAGTTGTTTTGATTTGCATTTCTCTAATCAATAATGATTTAGAGCATTTTTTCATATGACTATAGATGGCTTTAATTTCTTCATCTGAGAACTGCCAGTCCATTTGATCATTTATCAATTAGAGAATGACTTGTATTCTTATAAATTTGACTTAATTCTCTATATATTTTAGAAATGAGGCCCTTAGCTATATCCCAAAAAGAATGCATGTAATGGAATATTATTGTGCTATAAGAAATGATGAACAGGCTGACTTCAGAAAAACCTGGAAAGACTTATATGATCTGATGCTGAGTGAAGTGAGCAGAACCAAGAGGACTCTGTATACAATAACAGCCATGTTATACAATGACTAATATTGTTAAACTGAACCCTTCTCAGCATTACAAGGTTCTAAGACATCTCCAGAGGCCTCGGGATGGAAAATGCTGTCCATATCCAAAGAAAGAACTATGGAAGTCAAATCGCTGTCGCTCATTGTTACCTTCTGTTCAGTTTTGTTTCGTTTTTCTGATGGTTGTTCCTATTGGTTTTAATTTTTACTTACAACTTCACTAATGTGAAAATATGTTTCATGGGTATGTAAATATAAAGCCTATATCAGATTGTGCACCATCTTGGGGAGGGTGGGGGGAGGAAGGAGGGGAAAAATTTTCAACTCAAAAGCATATGGAAGTGATTGTTGATAAATCAAAATAAACTAATAAAATTTAAAAAAAGAAACGAGGCCCTTATCAGAGACACTGGTTGTAAAAAATCTGTCTCAATTTTCTATTTTCCTTGCATTGGCTTTGTTTGTGGAAAAACTTTTCAATTTAATGTAAGCAAAGTTATCCATTTTGTTTTTTGTAATGTTCTCTGTCTCCTGTTTGGTCATGAATTCTTCTGTTCTCCATAAATCTGACAGGTAAACTATTCCTTGCTCTCTCAGTTTGCTTACAGTATTAACCTTTATATCTAAATCATGAACCCATTTTGACATTATTTTGGCATAAGGTATGAGATTTTTATCTATGCCTAGTTTCTGCCATATTGTTTTCCAGTTTTCCCAGGAGGTTTTGTCAAAGAGTGGGTTCTTATCCCAGAAGCTA
This sequence comes from Phascolarctos cinereus, assembly GCF_003287225.1. Taxonomy (NCBI): domain Eukaryota; kingdom Metazoa; phylum Chordata; class Mammalia; order Diprotodontia; family Phascolarctidae; genus Phascolarctos; species Phascolarctos cinereus. The sequence goes on along the minus strand of NW_027556180.1, from coordinate 178,532,899 downwards.
GGGTCTTTGGGTTTATCAAATAATAGATTGCTATAGTCATTTACTACTGTGTCTTACATACTTAACCTATTCCACTGATCTGCCACTCTATTTCTTAGCCAGTACCATGCAATTTTGATGATTGCTGCTTTATAATACAATTTAAGATCTGGAATGGCTAAGCCACCTTCTTCTGCATTTCTTTTCATTAGTTTCCTTGATATTCTGGACCTTTTGTTCTTCCAAATGAATCTCAGTATTTTTTTCTAACTCTATAAAATAATTTTTGGTATGATTGATTTGGTATGGTTTGATTGGTATGGCACTGAATAAGTAAATTAGCTTAGGTAGAATTGTCATTTTTATTATATTAGCTCAGCCTACCCGTGAGCAGCTGATGTTTTTTCCAATTATTTATATCTGACTTTATGTGTGTGAAAAGTGTTTTGTAATTGTGTTCATAGAGTTTCTGGGTTTGTTTCAGGAGGTAAACTCCTAAATATTTTATAATGTCTACAGTAAGTTTAAATGGAATTTCTCTTTCTATCTCTTGCTGTTGGGCTTTGTCAGTAATATATAGAAATGCTGATGATTCATGTGGGTTTATTTTATATCCTGCAACTTTGCTAAAGTTATTTATTATTTCATTTCAAGTAGTTTAATATTTTTTAAAGAAATCATGGGAATGAGTGAGACCATAATGAAGAGAAGAGATCCAAGGACAAAACTTGCATGTAAATATCCACAACTACATTGAGAAAGGAGTGTTGAGGGGTAGCTAGATGGTGCAGTGGATAGAGCACTGGCCCTGGATTAAGGAGGAGCTGAGTTCAAATCCGGTCTCAGACACACAACACTTACTAACTATGTGACACTGGGCAAGTCACTTAACCCCATTGCCTAGCCAAAAAGAAAAAAAAAGAAAGAGAAAGGAGCGTTGGATATCAGTGAAAGAAGCAACGAAGAAATAGTAAAAGTCATGGCATGGAAATTCAAGGTATAGGCCATTTTCAATAATGATGCTGCCATACATTCTAATACTGTCAAAAATGAATGGTGATTATAACATCATGGGTAGTGTTCAAGACAAAAATGTAGTCCAATAGCAGATACTGAAGATAAATAGCCCTTGTTATTTAGCAAATAAAGAAATGGGTGAAATAGTAGGCAAATAGAAGCAGAAAAATATCCTTCATTTGATAAGTAAGTAACAGTGAATTAAGTAGCAGATGGAGGGAAAATATTTCTCAAGGTATTTTTATTCAGTTGTAATGGGAATCAGGGCTGTGTATGGCCAATGAGAACCTAGTACTTAAAGGATTCTCAGATTTCTCCTTCCTAGTGATTTATATGGGACATTTGCAGATATTCCTTTACTGGCTTCAATCTAACATATTAAACTTCGGAGTTTACAGTGCCTGGGATATGAGTGACTCTAGGGCTAGTACTATATGATAATAAACAAAAAATGATAGTGAATTGTGATGGATGAATAATGATAATAAATGATAATGAAAACTCTTGTAATTTACTTCAGAACTTGAAAATTGATGACTTTAGAGTGACTGAACCAGAAATGTTAGGGCAAACAAAAGGTTTGAGCTAAAACTCTCTTCCTCCATCACTTTCACATGAAGAGAATTGCTTTGAGCTGTGGAGTGGCAGATGATATTCCCATCTCACCACCCAAAGGCTACAAATCTCTGAATATGTGGCATCTCCATATCTTTTGTGTTTATCTTTCCTAATCTTAATTCAATGGGTATTCTGGGAAGGGAGCGCTCATGCCACCAGTGAGTTCAAGATATCCCTCAAAGCCTTTAGAGGTTCCACCATCAACCAGAACAGATAATAGAATCTGTAGGGTCAATAGTGACTGATGGTAGAGAAAGTAACTGTACATGGAGGTAGAAAGACATGGACAACAGCAACCTCAGGGATCATGACACTTGTGCTGAAGAGAAATGCTGAGCATAGATTTTAAAATAGGACCAGTTCTCAGAGTCTAACAGAGAGTTCCAAGTAAGTGGAACCTTATGAGGGCTTCATAAGGGGAGAAAATTACTTCCAGGGCTAAGAGTCTGGAGACATCCCTTGGTCAAGTGTTTTCATTACTCATGTGCTTTACTCTCATTGCAGTTTAAGTTCAAAAATCTTCTCCCCAGGAATCTCCTATCTGTTTGAGAAGAGAGTGCTCTTTAGGATGGGATAGAATTTTTGAAACTCCTATTCTTGCTATACTTTTTAAGTAAATAACTTTTTCTAGGTGTTAATCATTGGTTGATATTGGAAGTGAGGCTCACTGGATGAAATGAGAAGCACTATTGGAAGTCACAACCCCTCAACATTACTCCTAGAATTTTGAGGGGAGAAGTAACATGTCATCCTATGGGAACCCAAACTTCCAGTGATGTGTGAGTTGGGAGTGAGGTCCCAGGAAGAATATGGCATAAGTACAGGAGGAAACTAAGCATGTTTGTGAGCAGGGGGAGAATCTAACTATGCAAAAAATGGGACAATTATGAGTGTTGTCCTGAAAGAGGATGTAAAATTTAAAAAAAAAGTGCAGGCTAAATTTGGTGAAAAAGAGGAACATTTTTCCTCTGAGGGGGAGGAAGATTTAAAAGAGAGGAAGGATGTAAAAAAAAAAAATGATGATGTTCCAGAGGAATTCAGGTAACTATAGTTTAATGAAATATTTAGGCAGTATTCTGACTTAGTTAAAAGACTACTGATTTGCATGATAAAAAGTAGATAAAAAAAATGGGGTGCTAATAAAAAATGAAACAACATAAGAATTTATGCAGTGTCCTCTGCTATATCCTAGAGTTATTAAGATACACAAGACCTTTTGAACAGAGAGAAGCCAATCAATCTCAGTGTTGGGATGACTAAAATTAATGGATAATGTTGGGGTAAGCTCTATTATACTTAAAATTCCATATGAAGTTGAACCTAAGCTAATGGCAAAACTTCCTTCTAAATAATATTAAAATGAAAACCCAACTATAATTTTAGAGCAAAAGAGATAGAGGTTAAGTTTTCCATCATAAGAAATAGTTATTATGAAATGATTTTTGTTGCCATAATATGATTTCACCTTCAACCTTTATCATGTTTATCTTTTTTCAGTTCAAGGCAGGTAAGAGTGCTATTTGTAAAGGTTAACAGAGATCTTTGAGCTCATCTAAGCCAAGTTCTGACCCCAGTTAGAAATCTTCTCCACATAAATTTCAAGCCCAAAAGATGAGGATATACCTTCTACCCAAATGCTTTAAAGGATAGGAAGCTCACTATTTGGTGGAGAAACTCACACTTGTCTTTGTTTCTTTTCTTTTTCTTAAACAAATCTGATTGTTAGAAAGTTCTTCCCTATAAAGAGCTGAAATATTCTTCCCTATAATTTATGTCTTCTGTTCATAGTTTTGGCTTGAAAACACATACCACACACCCCTCCCTAATACTTTTATTTTCCAGGCTAGGTATCCTCAATTCCTTTAACCATTTCACAAATGATACAGCTTTCAATTCTTCATAAACCTCATCACTGCTTTAAACAGAATCCCATTTGTCAGTGTTTCTCTTAAATGTTGGCACTCAGAAATAAGCACAATACTCCAGATATTGTTGAAACAGCTCAGAGTGCAATATGGCTATTACTTCTCCTGATTTGGAGATTATATTTCTACAATAGCCTGATATTTTAGCAGATTCAAAAATAATAACTATCATGCCACATTATTGGCTCAGGCTGAGCTTGCAGTCAACTAAAAATTCCCAGTTCTTTTCTCATGAACTGTTGTCAAGTCCCTTCATCCTGCACTTGTGCATTTAATAATATTTGATATCCCACTCTTTTCTCATACCTCTGGATCATGAGCGAAAGTATATTAAAATGAGATTATTAACATTGAAATGTTATTGCTATAGTTATGCCCTCCCCAGTACTTGATATTACTGTTGTGAATATTTCCCCCCACTGGTGAAGATTACACATATCTTTGTCCTTTCATGCTACATGATTCTTGTATATGTTCTTCTATAAAACATTTTTGACATCTTTTTTTTCATTCCATTGGCACATGTCTATCTCTAAGTCTGTCCACTCATTCTCATCCCATGATTACTATGTTTCCTTTTCTAGTCATACACTTGCTCAAAAATATCCCCTATGCCAATTCTTGAACATAAGTCATCATTGGAAATGTGCTTCACGCTTGCTTGCCCTTTGGTGTACACACAGGTTTGAATCCTCAGGTTGTGGTGTTTGAAGACTTACGACCAGAAAACAGCACTAGAAGAATATTTATTTTGAAAAGATAGATCTTTCTCTAGGGGAGAATCTGTACATAGTTTAACATTTGTAATGTATCCTTCTTTCTTTCTTTCTTTCCTTCTTTTAGTTGTGATTTAGTACCAAAGTCACTGTCTATTTGAAATTCTCATCTCAAGTATATGTATTCATGTACTAACTCTAGACTGGTCATTCCACTGTGTGTCATATTTTGGATAATATTTTTTCATCCATTTAGGTTTTTTTATATGAATTATTAGGCATATCACTTGTGAGCAGCTGTGGAGCTTATCAAAGAGCTCTTGTAATATGATCATAGGATCAGAGATGTAGAGCTTGAAAGGACTGCTGAGGCCCTCTAATACAATTCCCTCACTTTACAAATGAAGAAGCTGAAATCCAAAGAGGTTAAATAGCTTACCCAAGGTCCTGCAGAGGTGGGATTTGAACCCAGGTCCTATGTTTCCATAGTCGGTGTGCTTTCCACTACATCAACATTTTCTAGCACTTGATGCAATATAACCTACAAATAGGAGCACATGGAAGACCTAACTATCTAGAAGGAAATCATTTGTCATTTTTCCATGACAGTAGAAAAATGATATGACCATGACACTCCTCCATGAGAGTAGCAAACACTTCTAATGAACATACACATCTACTTAGTTTTATGCATTTTTAGTCATGGAGTTGGTGAACAGAATTATCTCTTTTATTGCATTTATCAATTAAATCTAATATTCACCATAAGTAGTGAGATATTGTGGAGAGAGTGACTTCTAGATTTGGAATCAGAAAAATCTTGGTTCAAATTACCTCTGACACTTATTAGTTCCATGAATCTAAGCAAAACACTTCACTGCTGTGTCCTTCTGACTCCTTCTGAAGACATATCTTGTACTAAAAAAATTTCCATTTGTTATGTATTTATTTTTAGCATTCTTTTCTTTTAAAATTTTGAGTTCTAAATTCTATAATTCCTTCTAACATCCTCACACACTCACTGAGAGGGCAAGCAATATGATACCAATTATGCATGTGAAATCATGAAAATATATTTCCTTATTAGCCATATTTCAAAAAAAGCAAGAAAAATAAAATAAGAAAAGGGTACTTCAATGTGCACTCACAGTTAATCAGTTCTATCTTTTTTCATCATGATCATTATATTGATTAGAGTAGCCAAGTCTTTCTCAGCTGTTCCTTATTACTACTTTGTTGCTACTGTGTCAATGATCTCTCAATTCTTCTCACTTCACTTCACATCAGTTCATAGAGTTCTTCCCTTTTTGTATTTGGAAACATACCTTGTCCCTGCTCTTTTCTTATAGCAAAATAGTACTCCATCACAACTGTATGCCACAACTTGTTCAATCATTCAAAAACTGCTGAATATCCCCTTGATTTCCCAATTCTTAACCAGCACTCAAAAGAAGCTACTATAAATGTTTTATGTATAGGTCTTTTTCCTTTTTCCTTGATCTCATTGGGATACAGATTTGGTAGTGGTTTTGCTGGGACAAAGGGTATGCCTGGTTGTATAGCCCATGAGGCCTATTTCTAAATAGTTCTCTGTAATGGTTGGACTTGTTCACCACTCCATGAATAGATCATTTAGTGTACCTATTTCTTCTCACATCCACTTCAGTATTTGTCATGTCTGATAGGTGTGAGGTGGTACCTCAGAGCTGCTTTAATTTGAATTTTTCTGATCAATAGTGATTAAAAGCATTTTTATATGATTATAGATAGCCTTGATTTCTTCTTCCAAAAACTGCCTGTTCATATCCTTTAATCATTTATCAATTGGTGCATGGCTGTTTTATTTTTTTTTAATTTGATTCAGTACTATACCCAGCAATATATTTGAGAAATGAGGCCTTTATCAGAGAAACTTGCAAATTTCTTTGATGTTACTTAATTTTTATGGTACCTTTTTGTATAATAGAATCCCTCTGATTATCTCTTTCAATTAGGTTTATTTTTGTTATTGCTTTCTGTGAGATAATAGTTGGTACCCCTACCTTTTTTGCTTTAACAAAAGCATATTAGATTCTGCTCCAGCCGTTTATTTTAACTCTGTGTCTTTCTATTTCAAGTGTGTCACTCACAAGCAACATTTTGTTTGAATAAAGTTTCTAATCCATTCTGCAATCTGCTTCTGTTTCATGAGTGAACTCATTCAGTTATGATTATTGACTGTGTATTTTCTTTCATTCTATTCTGTTTTTTTCTTCTCTTTCTTTTTATCCTGTCCCTCCTCAAAAATCTGCTTTGCTTTTAACCACTGCCTCTCTTAATTAATCCTCTCTTTTATCATCCACCCCTTTTCTCTTATCTTCTTCCCTTCCTATTTCCCTATTGGATAAATTACGCTTCTATACACAACCAAGTGTGCATATATATTCTTCTCTCTTTGAGCCAATTCTGAGGAGAGTGAGGATTAAGCATTGCTGCCCCTCCATCTTCCCCTTCACCGAAAAAGCTCTTCCTTTTGCATCTCCTTTATGTGAAAAAATTTTCCTTATTCTACCTCTTCCTTCCCCCTTTTCCCATTACAATGCCCTTTCTCACTTTTTCATTTATTTAGAGATCATTTCAACATGATCAACTAAGATCTATGTCTATGTAAATTCCTTTTCACTGCTCTAATAATGATAAAGTTCTTAGGAGTTATGTATATCATCTTCCCATATGGGCATGTATACAATTTAACTTAATTGATTCCTTTATGCTTACTTTTTCATGGTTACCTTTTATGTATCCTTTGAGTCTTCTGTTTGAATGTTGAATTTTCTATTCATCTTTTCATCAGAAATGCCTGAAAAGCCTCTATTTCATTAAATGTCTGTATTTCCCCTGAAAGATTATATTGTTTTTCTGAGTAGATTATTCTAGGTTGTAATCCTAGCTCCTTTGCCTTCTGGAATATCATATTCCAAGTACTATGCTCCTTTAACATGATAGCTGCTGAAACTTATGTGATCCTGACTGGCTCCACAATATTAGAATTGTTTCTTTCTGGCTACTTAAAGTATCTTCTCTTTGACCTGGGAGCTCTGAAATTTGGCTATAATATTCTGGGAATTTTCATTTTGTATTCCTTTTAAGATATGATATGTAGATTTGTTTTTCAATTTCTATTTTACCTTCTGGATCTAAAATATCAAAGGAGTTTACCTTTACAATTTTTTGAAATATGACACTTAAGCCTTTTCTTTGATCATGGCTTTCAGACAGTCCAATAATTCTTAAATGGCCTCTCCTCAATCTAATTTGTAGATCATTGTTTTCTGCTTGTTTTTCTGATGAAATATTTTACATTTTCTTCTATTTTTTCATCCTTTTGGCTTTTTTGTTGTTTCTTGATGTCTCATGGAATCATTAGCTTCTACTTGCCCAATTCAAATTTTAAAGAATTATTTTCTTCAGTGAGATTTTGCACCACTTTTTTCTATGTGGCCAATCTTGCTTTTTAAGGTGTCATTTTCTTCAGCATTTTTGTACCTCTTTTACCAAACTGTTAATTTTCTTTTTATAATTTTCTCAGACAATTCTCATTTATTTTCCTAATTTTCCTCTACCATTCTTATCTTTTTCTTTAACTCTTCAAGGAATTTTTATTAAGTTTGGGTCCAAATAGGATTTTTCTTTGAGTCTTTGTAGCTGATTTCATACTTTTGTCTTCTGAGTCTTCCCTGCCACCATTGTAACTTAATTCTTTTGTTGTTGTTGTTTTCTCATTTTCCCAGCCTATTTCTTGATTTTGAACTTCATGTTAAAGTTGGGCTCTGCTCGCTTCAGGGTAGATAGGCACTGACCTATGTTTCAGGCTTTTTCATGCTGATGTTTTGAGAGCTATTTCTGGGGATATGGAAGTTTTTGGTGCTTCCAAGATGGGGTGATCCTGATAGAAGTATGGTCACTTTCCTGGTCTGTGCTCTGGTCTTTACCCAGGAAGGTCTCCTTGTCCCCTTAAACCATGAGCACTCATGCTCCTTTTTGCTTTGGAACTGAGTCCAGGGACCCTTCTCCCTTGTGATCAACTTCCAGTGCTCTTCTCTGCCTTGGAACTGCCACCTGGAGCTTCAACCCAGACCTGTATATGGGCAATAAAGATGCCAATCAGCACCAGATTTACCCAGTGCCAGCAAAGGGTTCCCTGTAATCTTTTTCTGATCAGTTATTCAACCCCCTTACTGCATCTGGACTGAGATGTCCTGAAGCTACTCTTACTGTTGTGGGTACTATTGCCACCACCGTGTGCGGAACAGGCCTCCACTCCGGTGTCACAACTTTTCCTGTTGACATCTTAAGTTTTCTTAAGATATAGAAATGTCTAACTCTAACCTTTTGTTGCCCCTGCCACTCCAAAATTTGATTTGAAGCATTATTTAAAGTTGTTTGGAGGAGAATGTTGGGAGAGCTTATCTGAATTACCCTTAATCCTGCATCTTGTCTCTAAAATACATCTTCTAAATCAGATTGTTTGGGGCTGCATTCAGGAGAGAGCTCTCTATGCTGACAGAATCATGGATCCCTTCTGTATTCTAAATTTAGCATTCCAGGTGCTTTGGTCCTTGTGGAAGAAAGAATTTTTGAGGCTTTGGAATAGTCTAAAAGCCTTTGATCTTTTTTCTTTCAAATCTGAACCATGTTTTATAAAATATTTTTCACTACTTACCCTTGCCTTATATTGATTTTATTTAGTATCAAATTATGTGTTGACTTGACATGAACTTGCCTAGTTCTTTATAGAAATTTTCTGCCCCTTCATCCTCTCCAACAGGTATTGCCACATAAACTGCAATTAATTTCAACAGGTGTGTGTGTGTGTGTGTGTGTGTGTGTTGTATGTGTGTGTGAAAGTTTATACTGATTGTAAGTGCAGCAAGGCAAGCTCACCAAGTATTTCATGAAATAATGCTTCTAGGTTTGTGATAAAAAAAATCATCCTGCCAACTCCTTTGTTCTCTCTCCAAGGAGAACCACTGAGATATCTTTCAATTTAATAACAAGCATCCTTTGTTTTCTGTTTTTGTTTATAGCAAAAATTTCAATGCTGATGTGATTTATTTCATTCACTACTATGTCAACTTGGTTATATCACACAAATAATTAACAAATTGAGTACTTGCTGTTAAGTTTATGTTTATAGATGCACAACAAACTATAATTTTTTAGCATTTTCTAACCCCTTTTCCACAACTCTTCCATTGACTTCATAGATAGTGATGATCAAAGAATATATAGCCCTAATGGGCTTCTCATTGGTAATGGACTTCTTAGTAAATCAAGATTTGTGGAAAACATTTAGTGAACTATTTGATTCTCAAAATAACTTTTTGAAGGAGGTAGTACAAATATCTTCATTTCACAGACAACAAAACTGAAGCTTAGAATTCTATAGGTACCCTTGCCTGAAAAAATTAAAAAAGAGCTCAGAAAATATTGTCAGTGATTTAGTTGTGGATGCTCTATAACGTGACATAGAGACATCATTAGCCAGAATTTTGGTGTTATCTGTGCTTAAGTCTTCAGGGAATTCACTGTGCTGTCTGGGAAACTAGACTTTTTAAAGAATATCAATCACATAGGGCAACAGACAAGTTCATATGAAAAAGTACCTGGAAACCCCAAATCACTTGAAGCCTCACCATTCAGCTACACAGAAATATTTATTTCACTCACCCATCTTTTCAAACAACTCTGAAGTCATAGAAAACAGAATAATGAGTTGATCTATAGAAAAACAACAGAAGAGACATTCATCATCCTTTTTTTGGGGGGTGTTTCCAATTATTTTTATTCTTTCTTCTTATTTCTTCTCCTGCTCTTTCTTCTTCTTCCTCTTCTTTTTCTTCTTTTTCTTCATCATCATCATCTTCTTCTTCTTCTTCTTCATCCTCCACCTCCTCCTCCTCCTCTTTTTCCCATTTTCCTCCCCCTCCTCCTACTCAATGTAGAGTTTTAGAACAGGAATTAGATAATGTGAGATCCTCAATGGATATTACTATAATTCAAAGTGCCAAGGTAAAAATCAAGTGACCAACTTAGTTTTTAGTCAAGTTACCATATGTGCCCATTAATTTTTTTTTATATTCTGGTCATTGCATGGCCATTTTTGTAATAAATGAGATTATCTATCTATCTATCTACACACACACACTTTTTCCTTTGGTGAGTTACTCTACCATCATTATAAGTTAATAGTGCTGAGAAATCAATTTGTATTTATTATCATGTAATATGTCTTTTACTTTTTACAATATTCAATTACATTGTCTTTTAACACTAAGTATAGATGTTGTTTAAAAATGTATTTCAACACTAACAATTGTTTTGATGAGGAACTAGAACTTTCACTAAAGATTAAAAAACAAGATATTGAACAGCTAGACTTGATCACATATAGACAGAGGTTGCCTGTGCTGGAGTGACACAGTTTTTAGTGCATTAATGGACTCAACATAATAGAAAGAGGAGAGGATGCCAAATACTTGCAAAAAAACCCAACCTGAATATTATTACTACTAAAAAAAAAAGTTTAAATTATTAAAATAAATACAAAATCAATTGCCTACTTTCTCTCCACAAAATCTTTATTGGAGAGACACTTATTAATATACATATTAATAGATATTTATAGATATTTAGTAACAACATGCTTGATGGAAATATTATGACATAAGCATGTTTTTAAAGTGTAGTTTCACAGCAGATCACATCTTTAAAGTCATACAATTGACTGAGAAGTGTAGAATGTAGAAGAATTCACTTGCTTTTCTACTTTAAGTCACTGGTGGGAAAAAAATAAAACATTTGCTTCTGTAGAGCAAAATATTGCCTTAAAATGAGAAATCATGAATCCTATTACATCTATCATTTGTGGTCCTTAAAAGAGCATTTGATTCAATTGAGCAAAATGTCATCTTAATGACTGTCCTCCAAAATGTGTCTCTCCTGCATGTGTCAAAATCATATAACATTGCTTGAAAGATGTCACAACAAAAAAAACATTGCTCAGCAACCTTCTTCTCATTAATACCCAGAAAGACATAAAACAGGTAGACATATGTTCATCTAAGGTGTTCTTTTTCTTGTTGTTGTTTGTCCTTTGTTTTCAAAGAGGACCGGCATGAGGAAGGTGATGCCATGACTTGCAAGTGGATTGGATTGAAGTGAGGCAGGGCTGTGCGAAGTCACCAGTCTCACTTTCTCCTCTGGAGCCCTCTAGGTCCAGTAGCAAGATATAAATCAAGACAACTGGACATGGCCCAAGATGCATTGGGAGACCTTCATCTTTTTTTTTTGGCTAGGCAATGGGGTTAAGTGACTTGCCCAGGGTCACAAAGCTAGTAAGTGTTATGTGTCTCAGGCCAGATTTGAACTCAGGTCCTCCTGAATCCAGGGCCAGTTCTCTATCCACTGCACCACCTAGATGCCCCTAGAGACCTTGGTCTTTTTAAGCTAAAGTCTTTGCCACATCTTGATTTGATTGAGGCAATGCCCATTCAGTGATTAAGACTTGGTAAGAAATGAGGCAAAGAATGGTCTCTTTTACCTAGTCAAAAAAAATCATTCTGGGAGGGGAAGATATTCTGGGAGGGGTTTCTGGCCAAAATAGAAACAATTACTATTTACATTCACTCTGAGCAATTGGGACCCAAACAATGACCACTAAGTGGGGCTTGGGCTGGGCTCTATTGTTGACCAATCAATGAGAGTGATTTGGGTTTAAAGCATGGTCCTCAAGAATATCTTAGGAGGTTCCAGCTACCAAAATTTACATTCCTTTGGGCAAAGCACCCTCAGGAAAGGAAAGGAGGAATGAAAGGAAAGGAAGAGGACTGGATGGGAGAGGAGGGAAAGGAAGGGGAGAGGAGAAGGAAGGAAGGAAGGGAGAGTGGGAGAAGCCTGTGTTGCCCACCTGGAAATGGTCAGTTGTGTCCTCAGTGGGGCAGCCTGTAATACTCACAACAGATTGTTGCTTGTCCTTTGTTCTCAAAGAGGATCATGGCATCAGGACAGTGATAAAATGACTTGCAAGTGGATTGGATTTAAGTGAAGTAGTACTGTGCAAAGTCATTGTTGGGGCAGCTAGGTGGCACAGCAGATGGAGCTCTGGCCTTGGAGTCAGGATGACCTGATTTCAAATCTGGCCTCAGACACTTGATACTTACTAGCTGGGTGACCCTGGGCAAGTCACTTAACTCTGATTGCCTCATCAATAGCAAAAAAAAAATTTCTAATGCTCAATTGCCAGATCTAACTATAATAACTATATAATAACTATATATATATATATATATATATATATATATATATATATGTATGTATATATATAATAGCTATATACAAATCAAACTTGTACAAACTCCTGAACTACAAAAAAAATAGTCACTGTTGAGGTTTAGACATTCACAATATGAGGGTCTGCCTGAATGAATTTGACCTAAGCCTTCTCACAGCCAAAGACAAGATTTATCAGAACATCTGCCATATTGGCAAAGCTCTTAAGGAATCTGAACATTTGTGAGCTATTGTCTAGATTATAAGAATCTGAGAACATTAACAGAGATAAGATGGACCTTATATACAGAAAGACTGTGGGAGGGATCTAGGAGTGGCCAAGTAGTTTGGGGTGACTGCAGGAGGAGTCTAAGGAGGATATGGATGGGAGTGGCCAGTAAGCTGGTGTGAACAAAATGCCTGAGACCTGGACCACTTGGCCAAGGGAGAATGGAGTGTGGATAGGATTTAGGGTGGGAAGTAGCCAGGGACAATTGGGAGGTAACAGAACAGAATTAGAAGCCTGGGTGTAGCCATATTGAAAGGCCAGTTGATAGGATTATAGGCTTAGGTGAAAGCCAGAGATTTGGCCAGGTGGGAAAGTCCAGAGATTTTCCTTTTTGGGGTCCAGATCTCAAAGACATGGTCTTTTCCTATTAGGGGTTTAGATCTCATCCCCATCATCACCAATTTGTCTTCTGGAGCCCCAATAAGGTGTTGACTGCTGTCATGGAGGAAGAATGGCAAAGAGTCCAAAAGAGGATTCTTCTCTATATGAGGAAGTCCTCTAGTTTCTCCTGTTATCTTTTATGGAAGATATTAAAATATTTGCATATCTGATTGCCAAAATATATGCATTCCTTGAAAGGTGGTAATGGATATAACTAAGAGGGTCCTATCTGATGCAAGACTCTTGGCCAGCCCAGGATTAGTTCCCTTGGTAGTAATAATTATTCTCCCCTCTAAGGACGATCCTCCCCAGGGGTCTCTTTCTTGCTAATAGACACACTATTCCCTGAGGTCTTGCTTTTACGTAAATTACAACTTAAGTGTTAACAACTAGTCCCTTCTCTCCAATAATTCCCCAGGAAAACTAAGTAGGGGTGTGGGAGATTGGATGGGGAGGGAAGCATATGGTTACCAGTCTGCCAAATCAGGGATAGCCAAAGTCCTTGTTCTGATTGTTATTTCTCTCCTCCTGCTATGGCTATAAGAATCTTATTTCCCTACGTGAGCAGGTGTGATTTAGTACTATATAAGAACACCACTGACCTCCCAGGATGCGTAGTGCATGAATGATGTTGTTCTGTTCCACCTTTATCCTCTTCTCAGCTAGTGAGGGAGACCCAAGTGCAAAACTCAAATAGTCCTCTATTTTATCCCAAAAATAAATCTTGGGAAGTATCATGTGACATGATTTAGGATAACAAATTACCCCACATGAATTCCCTCTCCCATTCTCTTCATATCAAAATCTCTAGACTTCATCTCTCACTTTTACCTTCTTTCTCCCACTCTTTATCAGAGGTGATTTTTCTCCTTTCCAAAGCTAAGACTTCTAAAAGTATTACTGATCCCATCCTCTCCCATCTTCTCTACCTAACTGCATAGATGATCATCCCCACCTCTCAAATCTTCAATCTTTTTAAATCAATTAATTCTTGCCCTACTGCCTTTAAACATGCTCAAATTTCCCCGATCACTTAAAAAAATTTACAAGTCCCTACCATCTCCTCGTGCTGTCTTCCTGTATCTCTCCTCTCTCTTAGCCAAATTTCTTGAAAAAGCTGGCTACACTCTCTACATCTACTACTTCTCTTCTCAAGGGTGAAAGCTCTATTCAATTAGTACTTCTTTTCCCATGGCAAATGAGTTTCTAACTAATGACCTTCCCAAATCAAGGAAGTAAAAGGATTGTTCTACTAGGAAAATGGTCCAGTTGAGATTGTATCCTATAAATTTGTAGTATGGCCAATTTATTTTGTTGTTTGGTTTTTATCAAGCTGTATTCAGTAGCACAGGAATAGAAGGGGTAGAGGAAATAAATGATAAGAGAAATCTAGGTCTATGCTTTGGCAAGGCATGAGCATTGATAGGATAGGGGTGATGGTGGTGGTAATGATTGGAGGATATTAGTGTGGAACTGGTTAACTACAAGATCAAGATTGAAAATAGAGTAAGTTTAAAGCAGGTCAATAATATGGGGGAGTACTGAGGGATTTGGACATTGGAGCTTCTGAGAATAAATAATTCATTCAGGAAAAATAGGACAAATAAAGATAGAACTCAGTTAAAATCTGCTGAAGGTGTTGTAAGAGTTTTGATCATGAAAATCTAATGCTTGTGGGTTACTATGAGATTAAGAATGTATCTATCCCTGTATATAGCTGAGGTGGCATAGAGGAATAAGTCATGGGCATTAAAGAGATTGAGGAACTGAGAAATTACAGTGTTTAAAGGACATCAATACAAAGGGCACAAAATTGTCTAGCAGAAGGGCAGGAGTTGGGGTAGAAAGATTGTGGTCCAGGTTCTGAATTTTTTGAGAAAAGAAGAATGCCCTAAAAGATGACATGATGATTCTAAGATATTAGTTGGATAGTAAATTAGATGTAATGAGCCTCAAAGGAGAAAAATGCTTTTAACAGCTATTTCATCTCATGGAAACTTTCTCTAATTCTCTCAAAATGTGATTTATACTTGATAAATTTAAAATTCTTAATGTCCCCAAGGGAAAAATAGATACAGAAGGCTTTGAGCATAAATCTTCCAGTATAATTACACAAATGGTCAAGGCAATATTTACAAAAAAATCTTTGTCTTCTCCATCAAGTCATATTGAATCAAGTCATCAAGTGAAAGCTGAAGTTGTATATGTGAAGAGATTGACTAACACCCTAAAATCAGAGTATAATGAGAAGAATGCATTTAGAGGAATTAACATCTATGAACTATCACATCTAATGTATATTTCAGCATAATAAAATAGATGTCAGATACGGGAAGAGCCCCCCCCCAAAAAAAACCCTAAAATTTCTAATAGCATACTGAGCTCAGCACTCTCAATGCATCTTTAGAGAGATTAACACTTCCTTATCAAAAATGAGAGGGAAAAAATGATAGATGTTCAGGATCACAGGCCAATATGTTAAAATTTTGAAGAAATACTTTTGGAAGAAATAGTTCTTACTTCAAAAAGCAACAGTAAAGTCTAACAGCTGATACATGCCAAAAGATTTGTTGAATGTAACCAAAAGTAATTTTTTCCTCTGGATAGTCCATAATGCTACTAAGATCAAAGAGTGGAATTAAAAAAAGCATCCCATGAGTGACATCCACATGAACTCAACTATCAATATAGCTATGGAATAGTTCTAGTTGTTGTCCTTCATTCTCGAAGAGGACCAAAATGATATCACTATGCTATAATTAAGTTTCAGTAGGCCTGACTGTGTCTGAACAGACTAATACAAGCTTGGAATGTTTAGTCCACGTGAACATTTGGGGAGAGTTCTCTAAATTTTTGCATCTTGTGTTTCTTTTGAGCTATTTCAATTCTGCTTTGCTCACAGAGCACAGCACCTTCTGATATGGGCACACCATGCTCAGCATCCTGTGCCAGCATCTCCCATGTGACACAATCAATTCCAAAGTTCTTAAGAGACAATATGAGATTGTCCTTGTATCACTTCTTCTGACCACCATGTGAACTCTTGCCCTGTGTGAGTTCTCCATAAAATAGTCTTTTTGGCAAGCGTATGTTTTGCATTCAAACAACATGGCCAGCCCATTGGAGTTGTGCTCTCTGGAGCAGAGATTGAATCCTTGGCAGTTTAGCTCAAGAAAGGACCTCAGTGTCTGGTATCTTATCCTGCCAGATGATCTTCAGAATCTTCCTGAGACAATTCAAATGGAAGTGATTCAGTTTCTCAGCATGGTGCTGGTCTACAGTCCAGGATTCACTGTCATACTATGGACTATCTAGAGGAAAAATTACTTTTGGTCACATTCAACAAATCTTTTGGCATATATAAGCTGTTAGACTTTACTGTTGCTTTTTGAAGTGATAACTGTTTCTTCCAAAAGTATTTCTTTAAAATTTTAACATAACCATTCTGCAGACCTTTAGTTTGGTAGTACCAAGCAAATTACTGAGTTGTAAACATTTATTTACAGAAAAAGAAGGGTTTATGATAGGCAACATGGTTTAATAGATAGAGTACTGGATTTGGAATGAGAAGGACCTAGCTTCAAATTTCTCCTTCACCACTTGTAAGCTATGTGACCCCCAAAAAATCACTTAATCTCTTTGACCCTCAGATTCTCATTAGTAAAATAAGGGGAGGGAGTGGATGGATTCTAAGATCCCTTCCATCTCTAAAGCTACGACCTTATGATAACAATTCAGGCTAAGACCATTACCACTAGAAATTACAGAAAAGTTATTTTTAAAGAGCCCAAATGTATTGCTAATGCTAATTATGGATTGAAATATCACAAGCCATGGAACATATTACTGCAGTATACAAAAATTTGGCATCTTCAGTATACCTAGGAAGAATGATCTGGTGGATGTTTTTATAGACTAGAAACATTTGAGAATGATATTTTTAACAGTTGTCTCCATACAAAAAACTCGTATGCTCCAATCTAAAGCTTTCCAATATAGAGACCTACTGGAAGAAATCAAAACCACCTGTTAACAGGATGAAGTATAAATCATTCTCAACATCATGTGCCCCATTCAAGTTGTCTTACACAACAACCTACATAGGGTGTTGAAGTCAAGTGAATCTACACAAGATGAGTTTCCAGCCCAATAATTCAGTTACAAAAATAAGTCACTATAACCCCCTGTACAACAGTCTGCAGAATAATAAACAAAATAATAATAGCAGGACAGTGACTTGTCCTAGAATTGTTATTCCATTGAACAAAAAGAGATAGAATATAAAAGTAACAACAGATACTTATATGGCATTATTAGGTTTCCAAAGTCATAAACTAGCTATTTCCACACAGATTTGGTTGATAACAACTAAACTCAATACAGCTGTCTTTTTATGAGACTGCTCCTAACCTGGACATCTTGTTTCCCTGAGGTTTCTCAGGAAAGCAATACAAATTGGCCAATGTGACTTCTGACAATTTTTAGGGTGTGGAAGATGGAATGCTACATGGTAGAGTGGTTGTCTTGCAGAAGAAAATAACACCTGTGTTCAAATCCTACCACAGATACTTATGAGCTATATGACCAAGGACAAATTACAGCTTCTCTGAAACTTAGTTGCTTCCTCATCAGTAAAATGGGCCCTAGAGTTGTTACCTCCCAAGATTGTTTGAAGTGTCAACTGAAATGTATTTAGGCTGCTTTGAAAACTTTACCACTTCATAAATGTCAGCTATAATTTTTGTTAAATCCTTCTCTACCAACTTTTCCTTGAGTACTGTTGAGTCTTTTCTATGGCACTGTCTCTATTCTGAGTGGTATAAGCACAATGCTGCTGACACCTGGTCACTGACAGTTCCATAACTAAGTTTCCTTCCTAAACTAGCCAACCCTGTAACACAACCCCCATATCATCAGATCTACACAATAAAGACAGAACTTCTCACTCTCAGTTGATAATGAAAATAGAAAGAAAATGGAAAATTAATAATAAATCAGAGGTCAATAAATAAAAATATTCTAAATCAAACTTTCTAATTCCCTTCTCTCATAGATTATTTTTGCCTGAATGATTCAATTGCCCCAATATTCTAGATCATTTTGTCTATCTAAAGACAATTTCTCACAGCACAGTTTTAAAATAGTTTCCAGATAATGATTTTAACTTCAGTTTACATAATGCTCTTTCACTAATAGTCATACTTTATTGTTTCTTCATGGTCTGCAGGTGCCCTTGGGTTCTTGAAGGCTATACTGGCACATTGAAGAATTGAGCTTTTCTTCCAAAGCAGAAGAGCCTGATTATAAGTCTACTGAGGGGCTCATTGTCTTCTGAGGACCAGTATACCCAAAATTATAAGGACCCATTTGCATAAGGTCAGAAACAAGTTGATGAATTTTTCAGTCATTGGCACCAAAAAAATCCACACTATAATGTAGGGGAGATTGTCACTAGCTTTAGTAGAAAAAGTACCATTGCTGAATTCATAGGTCATGTTAACTTTGCCAAATATGTGCATATGTGTATGCTTGCATACATATATGTATGTGTTATTTTATCCTATAAAAAACCCAGTGAAGCAGGAATACTGGGTATCATTAAGTCCATTTTACAGACAAGGAAACTGAGATATGAAAAGATTCCATGTTTTCTGTAAATCCAAAATCCTAGTTAGAGGCAGAGCTAAGATTCCAACACTGACCTCTGAATGCTCAATAGGAAGCTTTTTCAATTATGCTATGCTACCTTTTAAAGCCTAGAGAAGATGAAAAGATTATGGAGAAAAGATACCCTCCCTTTTAGTTTTAACTATCCTGACACTATTTTGTTGGCTTGCCCAACCAAAAAGAAAAAGAATAGAAAAAAAAGGAATCATAAAAGAAAAAATTGTTTTTTGATGGCCAATTTAGTTTTAGTTTCTTTTTTTGATTTTTGGTTGCTTTACCTGCCTTCCACTTTACAGTGACTAAAATATATATGCCCATCCATTGTGAGCATTGAAATATTGAACCTCAACCTGACCACAGAACATCATTTTATCTGACATAATCCAAGTCAGCAAGGACAGAGACACTTGCTCTAGGCATTGCCACACACTTGGGATCTTTTTTCTTTTCCTCGTTTATATGGAACTCCAAAGAGATAATTATTTACTTTTGTTTCCTAGCAATATTTTTTTCAAAATGGTATTATCTCTCTACTTTGTTTAAATAAAAGCAACATCATCCACAAGGTATACTTTATGTGAGGCTTTGTGTGAAGGGCATTGGTCTCCATTCTGCAATTCCTGAAGCTGCATCTGCTATTGTCATTTCCAGGTTAAAAATACTTAGGAGACAAACTACTCTATTACTTTATACCTGTTTTCAATTGTGCACATGAGGTGAAAGATTTTCTAAATGGCATTAATAGTTCTGTAAGGGCAGTAGTTATTAAGCATACTCAGAAAATAGAAAGCTGTATTATTTATAATTTTTTGACTTTCTGTTTTTACATCATGTTTATTTCTGAATTTATCCTTCTCCATCCTCTATTTTGTTACCTTGCAATGAAAAATAAAGAGCTAAGAGAAAAACAAACAAACAAAAGCACCAAGTCTGTGAGTATCTATAATGATCCACATCCCTTTCCTCTACCTTAGCAAAGAAGGGAGGAAAGTGCATTTTCCCATATGTCCCCTAAGGCCAAGCTTGATTAGTGCTCTGGGTTTTTTTTTTCTTTTTGTTATTTCTATTTTACATTTTTCTAGTCCTTTTGTATATTATTTTCCCAGTTCTGCTTACATTACTTACTTCACTTTATCAGTTCAAACAAGTCTTTTAATGCTTCTTTGAATTCATGATATTCATTATTTCTCACAGTACAATACTCCATTATATTCATGTACCACAATTTCTTTAGCTACTTGCCAATTGATATATATATCTACTTTTTTCCAGTTCTTTGTTACCACAAAACATGTTAATATGAGCATTTGGGGATATGTGAGACCTTTCTGTCTTTCATTTCTATGGGACATATGCATAACAGTGAGAAACCTGAGTCAAAGCCTGCTGACAGCTTAATCATTTTTCTAACATAATTCCAAAATGTTTCCCAGAATGGTTGGACCAATTTGTAACTACCTCAAAAATATGTTTGTATTCCTGTCACTCCACAGCCTTTCCAACGTCTTTTGTCATCTTTGCCAATTTTATGGATGTAAGGTAAAAATTCGGTGTTTTAATTTTCATGTCTCACCAATGACTTGATTTAGAACAAACTTTCATGCAGTTAATAATTCACATCTGCTGCCTTTCTTCCTATGTATATGCAGTTGGACAGAGCTGCAGGAAATCACAAAATTGTGCTGACTGGATTCACTACAAATTTATGTTACATAACATCAAGCCTCACTATGTCAAGGCAACTCTTTTATACCTCCTTAACTAGATCACTGTCCCACTTATTACAATGGCTCTTCCAAAATTTTTCATATCTCCTAACACCCACCATTCCCCCAACCTCTGATGGGGTAGTGGCCCTGCCCCCCCCACTTTGAACATCCCCTGAACTTTCCCACATTGACAGAATCCCCGGTGTTGCCTGAGGAATGGGTTCATCCCAGAATAATCCTTTCAACTGTCCTTTCATTGTGGCTCTGACACAGCCTCAACCTTCAAATCTCTGTTATATCTAACCCAGCCCAGCCCTTCATTGTCTGTTACCTCCAGACCACCCCAGGTTATTTCCTACCCTTAATCCCATCTAGACCCCTTCTCAGTTACCTCTGGGTTACCCTAGCCTATTGGCCACTCCTAGATCCCATCCAAATCTTTTTTTTTCCCTATGAAGAAGGTCAGTGTCACCTACCAAATGCACAGGTTCTAAAAACCCTGCCAGCTTCTATTGGTGAAAGAATAAACCTTGTCTCTGACTGAAAGAAGGCTTGAGTGTCAACTTCTTTTGACCAGGACCAGCACCTTTTGCCCTTGAATTTTGGGATTCCCGGTACCCCCAGACTGCAATACCTTCACTCTCTCATTTGAGAATATTCCTCACATTTCCCTTAAAAAATTGAAGCCATTTACTAAGCACTCGCTCTCCTTCTGTCATCCTCATGTCATACAAACACAACACCTTCAGCCACTAACTGCTCCTTTCCACTTCCTTCTTAGTTCATACCCCTTGAGCAAATAATGAAGTAGTCTTCCTTACTAAAGCTCACCTTCTACATCCACAAATGATTCCATTCCTTACTGTCTGCTTCAGCAGATTGGCCCATCCATCATCCCCAACCTCTCACTTATTTTCATTCTCTCCATATCTACTGACAGCTTATCTAAATCCTACAAACAAGCCCATATCTCCTTTATCCTGAAATATCCCTCACTGGATTCCCACTAGCTATGATCTCATATCACTTTTCCCTTTTGTGGCTAAACTTGTGATATCTGTCTATAATTGATTCCTCTGTTCCCTTTCCTCTCAGTCTTTTTAACTTTACAGTGTGGCTTCCAACATTATCATTTAGTCAACTAGTCAGTCAGTCAATTAACATTTATTAAGCACCTACTATGTTCCAGGCATTGTCCTAAGGGCTGGGGATACATAACTATGGACATAAATTCAACTAGAATTTCTGAGATAAATGAAGATTTTTTTATTTTTTGTTTTGGTTTTACTTTTTTTTTTTAAGAGTTAATATTATTTTCTCAATGAAATGAGAACTCCATAAAAATGAACTTAGGGAATGAGGGGAAAAAAATGAGATTTGGGGGGATAGAATTAGTACAAGAGATACAAAATCTTACCCAAGTAGCAGGCTTCTTTAAAATTAGAATGGATCATTTCCTTCAAGAAATAACAGATTTTTTTAAAGAGTTTAAAATGATTTTCTAAATGAAATGATAAGTCTATGAGGAAGAACTGAAAATAAAATGAGAGAATTGGAATAATTTGGCATAATAGGTACACAATTTTAATCAATTGAGTCCCTAAAAATGAGAATGGACCAAAGAGAAGATAGTGACAAAAATACTAAAATACAGTCAAAAGACTGAAAAATAAAACTAAAAAATTGTGATGAATCTTATATCAAAGGCAAATTGACAATTTAAAATTCATCAGATTACTTAAAGACTATGATTAAAAAAAAAGAAGCTGCCTCTCATGTTTCAAAAAGTCATGAAACAAAAATTTTAACATCTATTAGAATCAGAGACCAAAGTGAAAATAGAAATAATCCACTGGTCTCCTTTTGAAATAAAACAAAAGTGAAAATATCATGCAGCATCATAGCCAAAAGTTAGACCTTTCCAGTCACAGGAAAAAAAAAGGCAGAAGTAGAAAATAAGTTTCAGTTCTTACAAGTCACAATTAAGATCACATAAGATTTATTAGCTTCCAGCCACTATAAAACAAGGGGAAACTTAGTTTTGTTTTATTGGTTTTTGGTTTCTCATAAAATCATTAGCTTCTGTTTACTCCATTCTATTTTTTAAGGAGTTGGTTTTTTTTTTTACTTTTATTTATTTTTGGCTAGGCAATGGGGTTAAGTGACTTGCCCAAGGTCACACAGCTAGCAAGTGTTATGTGTTTGAGGCCAGATTTGAACTCAGCTCCTCCTGAATCCAGGGCCAGTGCTCTATCCACTGTGCCACCTAACTGCCCCTAGGAGTTGTTTTCTTCAGGGAGCTTTTGAACCTCTTTTTCCCTCTATCCACTGTGCCACCTAACTGCCCCTAGGAGTTGTTTTCTTCAGGGAGCTTTTGAACCTCTTTTTCCATTCGCAAATTCTGCTTTTTAAAGCATTCTTCTTTTCATTGGCTTTTTGGACCTCTTTTATCATTTGGCCTACTCTGTTTTTGAAGGTGTTATTTTCTTTAGTATATTTTTGTCTCTTTTACCAAGCTGTTGACCCTTTTTTCATGATTTTCTTCCATCACTCTCATTTCTCTTCCCAATTTTTCCTCTACTTTTCTTAATGAGTTTTAAAAATCCTTTTTGAGCTTTTCCGTGGCCTGAGACCAATTCATATTTTTCTTGAAGGCATTGGATATAGGAGCTTTGACTTTATTGTCTTCTTCTGAGTGTGTGTTTTGATCTTCCTTGTCACCAAAGTAAGTTTTTTCCATTGTCTGCTCATTTCCTCAGCCTATTACTTGACCTTTTAACTTTTTATTAAGGTAGGCCTCTGCTACCAGTGTGGAGAGCAAACTGTCCCAAGCTTCAGGGGTTTTGTGCAACTGTTTTTAGAGATGCTCCTAGGCATCCATAAGTTTTCTTTTCTTCCAAGGTGGTATGATCTAAGGAGAGGTGTTTACTCCTCTTCCAGCCTGTGCTGTGGTCTGCGAGTGACCAAAAGCTCTCATTTCTGCCCTGGAACCATGAGGAGGATTCTCTCTCCACTGCTGCCACAAACTCTACTATGCTAGTGCTCCTCCCCTCCCCAGGACTACCACCCAGTACTATGACCCAGATCTAAGTATAGGCAAAGAACTTGTGGACAAAAGTGGCAATTAATTAGTGAAATATCTTTGCCAGATATATCGAATGCTGAGATGTGATTTTTTTTGGTGGATGCCAAATCTGAAACTATGTCAAAATGTGACAACATGAAGTAAAATATTAGGTTAAAATTTTTTGATATGTATTTGACAAAAGGTTCTCAGGCTGTCATTGGAAGCCATCATCCCATTAACTTAGGGTCCTAATAGATATTAAAGTAACTACATGTCACAATATGAGGAAAAGTGTACCATCAGAAGGGATTTGCAATTGCAGTAGCTTTATAGCTCTTCCTAGTATGACGGTTCCTTTTTTTTTCTATCAGTTTCATTCTGCTCTTTTGGCCACTTACACATCTGACTGCCAATTGTGCTTAATTTTCTCCTAGTGTAGTGACCTGTTACCTCAAGTCAAAAGATATGTCCTCACTAAATTAATTTTTTAAATGTCTGCAATGTTTCATTTTCCAATTAGCGTTCAAAGACACTCAGTTCTTTTTCTAAGTTTTAATGCATACATGCTTCAAGCATGATCACTCCACCTATAAGGCTACAAGGAAAATGACTAGGCCCAAATTGTATAGACCAGATGAAAAGGTCAAATATCTGATCTTCAGCAAAAGAACAGTACCAGCCCTAACAAACAAACAAAAAAAAATTCAAGAAATCCAACTCAAAGAAAAATTCATAACTTTGAGAGTAAGATAAACTGAGAGATCAGTGTAGAATCTTTATCTCTTATTTTAAAATATAGGGGCGCTATGGATGTGGAGTATTGCATTTAATCAAGTTGTGATTTTTCTAAGGTCACACAGCTAATAAGCATTTGAAGCAAGATTGGAATTCCTGATTCTAAGGCTAGTGCTCTATCTGTTATACCAGTGGAGTCAACTGAAATAGGAACAAATCCCTGTAAGCCACATGTTGACTTAGAAATTCATAAAATAAAATTATCTTTTACTTTATATTTATATCTTTTTTTAACTTTTCTCAATTACATTTTAATTTACTATACCCAGGAGTTTTGCTGGCTACTTGGTGCCAGTCCTCTAGTTTGGCACTTCTGGTGTACCAACTACTGGATGTAGTTTTTGACCTAAATGATTGGGACTACAGTAGTGTGAAAATGAGGAAGGTTATACGCACCTGTCATCTTCACTAAAAGAAAAATCAGTAATATTAATAACAAATTGGATTTGGGAACTGATTGAAGGAGAAAAGGATTAAAAGAAGATTCTAAGATTTTTTAAATAACATTTTATTCTATTTTTTCAATTAGTAAAAATCCATCATCTCTCCCTGCCACCCCACCCCAATACCAATGGGAAAAGATAAAGAAAACTCCTGTTGCCAATATTTAAATTCAAGCAAAATAAATTTCCTTATTGGCCATATTTTTATTTTTAATATTATTCTGCATTCCGAGTCCTTCACCTCTCTGTGAGGAGATAGGAGCTTGTTTTATCATGAGTCTTCTGCAATCATGGTGGGTCATTACACTGATCAGAGTTCCTAAGTCTTTTGAAGTTATTTGTTTTTTATATTTTGTTGTCATTATAGAAATTGTTCTCTTGGTTCAGCTCACTTCATTCTGCTTTAGTTCAAACAAGTCTTTCAAAGTATTTTTCTTAAATTATCCCCTTCATTATTTACTATGGCACAATTTTATTCCATTATACTAATATAGCATCATTTATTCAGCTATTCCCGATTGATAGACAAATCAAACTTTGGTTTCCAATTCTATGTCACTGCAAGAAAAACTATTATGAATACTTTTGTACATACTTAGTTAGAAAATATTTTGCTTCTCACTAAGCCTTATCTTAATCTCCGCCCCTCTCCCCTTTTATTCCTCATTCTTTCTTCTGTCTTTTCTCTCCTGTTTCTCTGGTTAGTAAAAATGTAACTCTGTATCCAAATGTGTATTTTTATTCTTCCTTCTTTTAACGAGTTCCAATGACAGTGAATCAAGCGTCATCTGTTCCCTCACCTCTTTTTCCTCGTTTGTATAGATTTCTACTTGCACATCCTGATTCTGTGACACGGTTTTTCTCTAACCTTTTCTACCTTCCCTCTCTCGTACATTTCTCTTCACTTCCTTTTCCATTCTTGTTTTAATAGCATTACAATATAATAGAAACACTCCCAGTGTCTGTGACTAGTTAGACCTTCTCTATGATCCCTGATGATGATAGGGTGCATAAGTGACACACATATCATCTTCCTATATTGGTATGCAAACAATTTGCCCTTATTTATTCCCTTATGATCACTCATATTTACCTTTCTATGCTTCTTTAAAAGACAAGAATGCTTGGAAGCCCTCCATTTCCTTAAAACTCCATTTTCCTCCACAGAATTTTACTTAGTTTTGCTGGGTAAGTTATTTTTAATTATATTCTGTATTCTTATTGTAAGCCAATATAATTTGCCTTCTAAAATATTGCATTCCAAGCTCTCTGCTCCTTTCTAGTCATAGCTGCCAAATTATGTGTGATCCTGATGGTGACATCTTGCTAATTTAATTCTTTCTTCCTTGCTGTTTACACTACTTTTTTTTCCCCTTTCATTGGAGAGCTCTTTATTTTTGATACAGTCTTCCTGGGAGTTTTCATTTTAGGGCTTCTTTTAGGTGAGCAGTAACGTCATTAAGTTTCTACTTTATACTCCAGGTCTAAGATATCTGGCACATTTTTATTTATAATTTCTTGAAATATGATGTCCAATCTCATTTTTGGTTGTATATATCAGGTAATCCAAATATTCTTAGATGATCTCTCCTTGATCTATTTACCCAGCCCGTTGTTGTTCCTATCAGATATCTTACATTTTCTCCTATTTTATTCAGTGCTTTGACTTTGTTTCAGTGCTTTGACAATATTTCTTATTGTCTCATGAAGTCATTGCTTCTATTTAGTCCGTTCTAGTTTTTAGGAAGTTTGTTGTTCAGGGAATGTTTATGCCTTTTGTGTCAAGCTGTTAATTTATTTTCCAAATCTTTCTCTATAGTTCTCATTTCTTTTCCAATTATTTTTTCTTCTAGCACTCTCATTTCATTTATATAAACATTTTAGCATGTTTTTAACTTTACTTCAGTTCTTCCAAGAATTCAAGTTGAATGTGTGCCCAAGCTATTTTACTTTGAGGTTTTGCTTATAGATGTTTTGGAGTCATTCTCTTCTGGTGGGTTTTTTGTCTTAAGCATCACTGTTACTATAATAGATTTTTATGGTGGAAATCTTTTTATTCTTTTCTTTTCTTTTGCTCATAATTTCAGTCTACTTCCTCACTTCAGACTTATGTCAGGACAAGGATCAACACAATTACAGATATGAATATCTTAACTAGTCTTTTTTTGCTTTTGTGAGATTTTAATTGTTATTCTAGGATCTCAGGGACTGCTCAAGCTGGGGACCTGAAGTGCTTTCACAGGCAAAATCTGATTGCTGCCTTTATGGTCTGACCTCCCCAAGTTCCTGACTTGGGTTTGAGTAAGAAGACCACACCTGTGGTTTTTCCCCTTGGCAGTTCCAGTAAACTGCAGCTGAACTCAGCCATTATCAGCTGGTTGGAAAGTTCTGCTGGTTTCAGAATGACAAAACTGTGGACTTACATTTATCCTGTTTGTTCCTCTGCAGGCTTCAGACTGGGCTGGAATACAGAACTGAGATCCAGCTCAGGTCAGCTCCTGTGGTCTGAGACATGCAGTTTCTGTTTCCTTCTGAATTAGGTAGCTCCTCACTCAGTACAGAACCTATGGCCTAGATCTGCTCTTCACCCAGGAACACTACTCTGTATAGGTCCTGTCCTCAGCCGTTCCTGAATCTGTGATCCAGAAATAGATAGTGATGAGCGGAGGTGTTAATTAGTACTTGTTCCTTCACCATACACAAGTTAAGACCCTCTGTGTTACATCTGGGACTTTTTTTCCCCTAGCGGACAGCCTGTCCCTGTACTGGAATGCTCCCTATAATGCCAATTTCAACCCCTCCATACAGGCTTTGTGATCTCTATTTGCCTTCATGCATAGCCTCTCTTCATACTCAAATGTTCTATATGGTATCAGATCGTGTTCTCAGAGTCCTCAGGTCTCTCTATCTCCTCTAGGGTAGAAAAATAACTCACTGTGATTTTTTCTCCCCTTGGAATCCCCAACCAGCATTTGTTCAGGTGCATTTTCTAAATCTACTTGAAGAAGTTGGGGGTAGAAAAAAGGGAGCTTGCTGTACTTCTATTCTACCATCTTGTGGTTCTGAGATTATAGGAAAATAATACCTCTAAAACTCATAGGATTTTAGTGTGGAAAAAGACCTTAGAAATCAACTACTCCAATGTATTTATAGATGAAAAAACTGAAACTTAAAGTGATTTGCTCAAAGTCAGTGAGTCAGTGACAGAACTGAACAACTTAGCTTTCACTTTCTTGGAGAAATAGTTTCACACTGCAACATAATTTCATGCAGATGTGAAATTAAAAGGTTTGAAGAAAAATATAATATGTTGAAAAAAAGAAAAATATGCTCCTGACTTTCTGGACTTCAAAACCATGTCCCTAGATGGTTACTTTCATCACCTCCCCCCCTACCCACAGATTTTCAGGTTCCTTTTTATGTGTTGTCTTACCTTCTTAGTTTACATAATTCTCAAGGTCAGGGATTTTGCCTGTATTTTTATGCCCAGTGCTTAGTGTAATCCCTGGCACATAATAAGTATTTAATAAATGCTTGTTTCTTTAATTTGCCTTGTTTTACTTATTCTAGAATGCCTATTTAATAATGTTCTATTTAACACAAAACAATAGATTTTATTATTTTGAGGAATATATGCATACAGATAATATGCACACCTATGCCTACATTAAACATACCCATAGATCTGTAAGCACAAACATATATTTCATACAATTGCATGTATACATGTATATATGTTTTATATTACGCAGCTTTTTGCCTCAGTTTTTCTACAAATGTAGTTTAACTCTAGCCAAGTTGCCTCTGTAGGCCTTCGTTTCCTTTTCTGTAAAATGAGTATTTATGATTAGGTAATCTGTAAGGGCCTAAAATCCTGTGGTTCTAAATGTTACTGTATTTCATGACTTCTGTCCCTCTGTCAATGACAGTGTTAGGAACAATATTTATCACATTTTTAAAAGAATGACAGATATCCTTTTCAGCAATCGTCAGCACTATATTCCGCCAATTCAAATCTTCTGATTGCCTTGAGGACATCTTTTTACCTTCACACTGACAACTGTGCTTATTCTTGAGATTTCCCTTGCTGTGTAAGTGAAGTCCCTCTGTGCACTCATTCGTTTCATCTTTCCTTTTTACTAGATCTCTGGTTGGGCCACTGAACCAAGGAGATTTGACCTAAATAGGATGCCAATTTGGAAAGGAGAAATCAAAGGAGGAGAGAGTAATGGTGACAGTCATAGAGGATGGTGAGCAAAAGCAATATTTGAGGAACACGGTTCAGCTTTGACTTTAATCAAATTGTCTCATAAGAGAAAACATCCTGCTTTATGCTTTTATGTTCTTTTTTATGTAGATGACATATTTCTTAGCCTTCAAGACAGTGATCTTAAAATCATAGCTTTAGGTAGGGGAAATCTGAAGATTTTTCTTTTAATTTTATTTCAAGTTGCCAGTTACTAATTGACTCTCCACTCAAAATCTCTTTTTATGAACAAGAATGTTTTATCCTTTTTTACCTAGCTTGAAATGGCTCCTATTTCTCTGGGATGAGAATTTAAATAAGAAGATTTGTATCATTCATTCAGCAAACATTTTTAAAGTACTATTATATAATATTCCAGGTGTTGTGTTAAATATTTAGGATAAAGGGGCAAAAAGAATTCCCCTGGCTTCTAGGAGTTTACATTCTATGGGGGATTTGGAGTAATAAATAATAGCTAACATTTAATAATAACTACTGTTTGCATAGCACTTACTATGTGGCTTTACAATTACGATCTCATTTGCTCAGATTATATAAATAAATTTAAAATAGATACAAAGGAATTGCATGGGAAAGGATCTAGCAACTAGTGAGATCAGGAAAGGCTTTATTTATGGAGTACCATGAGCTCAGCTATGAAGGACACTAGGAATTCTAAGAAGTGAGCATAGAATGCTTGTATAGGGACAGGTTATGCATAGGCATTGGGGCAGGCAATGGAATCTTGTATAAAGAGGGCAGCATATGAGCTATTTGGGTTGGAGTGTAAAGTGCATGAAGGGGGCTAATATGACATAAGTCTAAAAAGGGATACTAGGCCTGGATAGTGAAGGTCTTTCTTTATGTGACAAGAGGAGCTCACATTTTATCCTAGAGGCAGTAGTCACTGGAGTATTTTAAGGGGATTGATACAGCCACTGTTTCAGTACCCTCAATTTGACAACTGTGTGGAAGATGGTGTAGAGAAGAGGTTCCTATTCTAGGATTTTTCCATGTGATTTTTTTTTTTTTGCTGAGGCAATCAGGGTTAAGTGACTTGCCCAGGGTCAAGTGTCTGAGGCCAGATTTGAACTCAGGTCCTCCTGACTCCAAGGCAAGAGTTCTAACCACTATGCCACCTACCTGCCCTCTGAATGTAATTTTTTAAAAAAATTATTTCATTATAATATATTTCTGTTACAATTCTATGTGTTTTATTTTATTGATTTACAAACATTATTTTGAGAAGGAGGGTATAGCCTTCACCAGACTGCCAAAATGTCCCATGACACAAAAACTTCAGAACTCCTACATATGAACCTGAAGAGGCTATAGGAGGATGCAGCAATAGTCTAGGCAAAAGTGATGAGGGCCTGAACTAGGGTGGCAGGAATATTATACACTATGGCTATATCAGTTGCCACCAGAAAGGCCCCAGATGTAATTTCCAAGACTATATAACATACTTATCTTCATCTGGGATGCTCTTGACCTGCCACACTTTATGGGGGCCAGCCTTTGATTGTTACATTTTGATAAATACAGGAGTTGATCAATGATTTGTTGGAGAGTACTAAGACATCCATATCAAGTGAAATGGTGAAGTTCCATTTCTTGCTGCTGAGAATCACTATCAGCATGTTTTGACTCATTACCCTGAGCCTTCATCAGCTGATGGAACTAATTTTTTTTATCAGCTGATTAAGATTCAAGATAATGAGTCAAAACATGCCAGTAGTAATTCCCAACAGCACTGAAGACAGGATGTTAACTTCTCCACACACATACATGCATACAGACAGACACAAAATGAAACACAGCCTTCAAGCATATGGATGGGTTCATTCCATTGATGAAAAAGGTGACAATTTTGCATATACCTAGAAAATGAAAGGGGAGGGGGTGAGGATCCACACACAGACCAAACAATTGAAATGATTGCCAACAATTTTAATAGGAAGAGAGGGATGATACAGAATTAATGCCTGAAAAACATGATTGGATGGAAAAACAGAGAGAGATCAAGTAGGAAATTGCTATATATAAATATACATGGAATCTAGGAAAACCAGAATTCCAAATGTTTTGTTCAGTTTCCTGAGTCAACAAATGTATTACAGAATGTTTTTTGATGGCAATTGTTACTTGGAGCAACTGTATCTAAGGTTAAAGTTCCAGGAATTTTCCACAACTGTTCTGCATTCTCTTGGTCTTTTGTCTATCTACAAAATACCAAGTTTTTTCTAAGAAAGTTTTTCATTGAATATAAAATTCCTTAGTAACATAGATGATAGATAAATAGATAGATAGATAGATAGATAGATAGATAGATAGATAGATAGATAGATAGATAGATGATAGATAGATAGATGATAGATAGATAGATAGATAGATAGATAGATAGATAGATAGATGGATGGATAGATAGATAGATAGATAGATGGATAGATAGATAGATAGATAGATAGATAGATAGATAGATAGATAGATAGATGGATGGATGGATGGATGGATAGATAAACATTTATAGAACCCTTACTATGTACCAGGCACGGTGCAAAGCATTTTACAATTATTATCTAATTTTATCCTTACTACAATGCTTCAGGATAGGTGCTATTATCATCCCCATTTTACAAAGGAGGAAATGGTGGCAAATAGGGGTTAAATGACTTACCAAGGGTCACATAGCTAGTAAGTTTCTGAGATACGATTTGAATTCTGGTCTTCCTTACTCCACATCTGAGACTCTATCCACTTATTTATCCATTAGGAAACTACCTTTGGAATGCATTGTTTAATGTGATGTCATCTTGTCAGGGAGCCCAAAAATTTAGTGGCAGTTATTACTGTAGAAAACATTCGATGAAAAGTGTGAGGATGGTTAATGTGATTGAAATTAGGAAAGTTCAATATTTCCTGAATCTGGTAAAAGTGTTAACATTCCAAAAGTGGAGGAAGAGTGGGTAGATAGTCTACAAGTTATCAGTTTGAGTGTCTCTTCTTGATTAAGTCAACTGATAAAATTTGCTATGAAAAGTGTTGTTTTATAATATAGTAAATGTTAATTTCTGTCAGAAGATGACAGTGTCAATGGTAAACAGAAATCCAACAGCTTAACTTGTAAATAATTGCTATGATCCTCATATCTTTGACCCAGGAAGCCTGGAGTGGCAGCTTCAGTAACAGTGAGGAAAGATAGCTATTAAACACATGACTAAAGATAAATTCTAACTTTATTATACAATATTAATAGTCTTAATACTACAAAAGAATCATTACTTTAGAACACTCATAATTGCATTGGGTTTATCGAGGTAGGGATAAGGAATAATACTAAAATATTAAAATCACTAAATACTAAATAAAGGCAAACTACTAAAAAAGATGAAAATACTTTTGTTTGCCTCCTTCACTCCTATATTTCTATTGCCTAACTTATCAAGTGTCAAAGACAATATACGTAGGAATATTAGAAAAATAGTGGCATTTACCATTCTGTAATTTATAATTTGCCACTGATGGGGAGCAACTGGGATACTCACTATGAAAGACCTACTACTGATAAACAACTTCAAAGAGGATTTTAATTGATACGTTATTTGCCACATGAAGAAAACCTTGTCTTTTGTATTTGGAAATATTTTGCTACAGGACAACCTTTCCAGCCACACATTTATAGGCCCATCTTCTCACTGGTAGCATACATTTACTAACTAGATAATTGGTGGCACAGTTTTTCTACCACAAACATTGTTATCAGTTAATTAAACTTGAAATGCAGCTTTGTTCCACAGCATATTTTGTCAGATTGTTTTCCTTATTTATTTATCATCATAAAATTTTACTTGGTGACTGGCAGCTTCTCAGCCCTCCAATAATAATATAAATCAAAACATAAGATTTTAGTCTTCGTGCAATTTCCTTTTGGTCTGAAAATATGAAACCAGATGTTTTTGGCATGCTAAAGATGCTTTTCATCTTTTTTTAGATTCTTTCAGTGCAGTCAAAGTAAATGCATTTTAAAACCAACTTATGAAAGTTAAATTCCCTTTGTTCATCTGGGTATAGTCTGGTTTGCATTGATGCAGCAGCATCGGGAGACCTTTCAGATAACATACGGAATACCACTGAAGAATTACACATATGGGCCTAAAGTTTCAGACAGCAACAGGAATTGTATTAATAGAAGATCAGTCGATCCATAGTGTAATTTAAACCATTATTTACCAAAGGCCTTCCCTAGCAGCTTGCCAGAAGGTAGAGGGAAGGACTGAACAACTACCAACATGACCTAGAATATTTTTACATTATCTGGCTAATGTGCCTTATTTGTTCACATAGTTGTCACATACTTGTTCCAGCTTTAAAATGTGTGGCCCACAAAAGCATGCTCATTGGCATTTCCTTTAATGGCGAATCTCATTTTAGTAGACATTACCTTATATCTCAGCCTAAGGCTATCATTGCAACATCTAAACATTCCCAGATGGACCCCTCTTTAATAATGTTAAAGGGATTAGATGAAACTGCAGCAAATACAGGTCAATAAGTAGGAACTGGAATAGAGTATCAATTGGACTGGACTCATTTATAGATGGACCCAGAAGACTATCATACATCTGTGACTTCAGTATTGACATTCTTAGAAAAGACTGAAAGATTTTGGTACCTTCAGTTCAAAATAAGAATCACAGAATAACAGAGCCGGAAGAGACCTTAACTGTTGTTTGGTGTCTGAATCCTTCATTTTTCCATATGAGGAAACTCAGGAACTCTAAGAAGTTGTGGGGTGGTTTCGAAGAACAATCGTAATCATGTATACAAGCCATTTTGTGAACTTTCAAATGCTACATTAATTGCATTTATCACTATTACTGTTATGATTATTAACTATTATTACAAAATGCTACCTCAGCATACTATGTGCTAGATATCATATTAGATAGTGGAAATGCAAAAATAGAGGAGATACCTACTGAATATTGGAAATTACAAAAATGGAAGAGATGCCAATCCCTACTCTCAAGAAGTTTACAATCTTGTAGGGAGAGTAAGCTCTATACAGGAATAAGAGGAGGGTGTATTGATTTGTGTTTAATTTGTTGTAATTCTTTTAAGCTTCTCCTTGAAATAAAGGCCTATCTATCTACTTAGCTATCTACCAATATTCTTCTGGTACTGTTCATTTGGTTCAATGAACATTTATTAAGCGGTTGCTACGTTCCAGAGACTATACTAGCCACTAGGAATGCAATGACAAAAATAAAACATAGGCTCTATTCTCATGGAGCTTGCAATCTTCTGATAGGAGGCAATGCAAAACATATATGGACAAGAAGAGTATGGAAAGGTGAGGGTAAGATGAAAAGGAAAGGAGGAGCTGGAAGAAGGGGTATTGGGCAAAGTGGAAAAGAGAGAAAGAAGAAGAAAAGAAGGAAAATGGAAAGAAATAAAAAGGAAAAGAAGGAGAAGGATAGACAAGATGAAACCAGCAAGTTCAAGAACAGCTTAGACACAGCCATAAAATATTAGCTAAGGAAGACTCCACATGTTTTTTTTTTAATTTTCTCAGCTGCCCCTCAAAGATTTAAATGAATGAATCTCTAATGTGGAATACTGTGCCACAACAGGTAGCATGCATGTGTATGTGTAATATTTGAGGCTAAGTCATTATCCATTGTCCTTCAAATCAAATTTATATATGTATATATGTATACACATATATACATGCATATACATATATATATATATATACATATGTATGTGCACACACACACATGCACACACATGTAATGACCTTCCAAATGGCTCTGACAGGACACAAGGAAAATGATTTGGTGATATAAGTTAAAAAGATAATTCTTTTTTTTTTAAAGCAAGAAAGGGCAAGAAATGAAAGGCACAAAAAGAAAAATTATGTCACATGTAGTGGTGTATACATGTGATCCTTGCTGCCAGAGAGGCTGAGGCTGGCATATCTGCTGAGCTTTGGAGTTCCAAGCTATAAATTGGTGATGCTGATCAGGTGTCCATAATAAGTATGACATCAGTGAATCAGTGTTGTCTCAAGAAGCCTGGAGCCACCAATTGCCTAGGGAATCTGAAAACACTAAAAAAAAAGTATTTATTAGTAGAGATACATAGGATACAGTGGATAAGTGTTACTACATTCTTCTAACTCAGAGACTTTTGAATTATTGAACTCCATCATGTCACATTCACAGCAATAGAAGTAATGGGTCTTGTTTAATACCTAAAGTCACATCTCTAATTCCTTGTAACCATTGTTTAACCCCTGTTTGTTTGTCATATTTTTACAATTAATTTTTCCAAAAAAAAATGTGTTCATTCATCCTCATAGCATATCTATAAATTAATATTATTCATTTGGAATCACACCCAGTTACAACACTTGAAGGTACCCCTGAATCAAACCATGATCAGTATTTACTTGTCCAAAATTAGCTTTAAGATAGTTAAATGCTATTTGTAAGACAAGTAGCATTACTAAGATTAGAGATTGTGAATTTCACATTCATTTAAAAATTACCGAGCTATTTTCTTCAACTAAATAAACTATAACTAGTTTTAAATACTTTGATAAAACTTTCTGCATTATTTTATAAAACTAAAAACATTAATCTTGTATGCATATCACCAGAATATTCTTCTCAGTTGCATAAGAGAGTGACCTGTCACTCCTCTCCATCCTCTCCTGAAAGAGTATATAAAAGAAATACAAAGAAATTAAAATACTTTTTCCTATATAAAATCATTTTGTAAATAACTCAGTAACCATTTGGTAGTCTGAAGAAAATACAATAATAATTCACTAAATAGCATACACTTTCAAATCTTGCCTAATTTACCCCTAGGGAATAAACTGTTAGAATAACAATCCAACCCATAGAGGTAAATTTCACAGATCACAGAATTTTGGAAATCATCTAGTTTCACCCTCTCATTTTCCCACTGGAAAAAAAATGAAGACTAGAGACTTAAAATGACTTGCCCAAGGTCTCAAAGGTAGTAACTAGCAAAGTCAGGCTTTGAAGCCACACTGTTTGACTTCATATCCATTTCCATTACACCACACTGTGTTTCCATTAAGTAAGGAAAAAGATAAAGTTTTATGTCCTTGAGCTAACGTGACTTCTCATTCAGAAGTGAAGGCTGAGAAAGAAGTTTTGCTATGATTTCTTTAGGGAATAGCTTTGATTCTGGGAGTAGATGAGTTCCAAATTAGTTTTATTTTTGAGACTCATTGGGTTTTGAGGATCTTTGGGGACACACATGACAGCTGTCACTAGGGAAGGAAGTATAGTAGCTATAGTGTATAGAATGGCAGGGACGTTGGCTTCAGTTGGTCCCTTCTGGAAGACATTTTCTCTGTGATGAAATATTGTTTTGATCATGATGATCTTTTGGCAAAATAAGGTTTTCATCATATGCCTGAGTTTTTCTCAGTAGCATTACTTTGGGGTGTATAGCGCTTCCACACACTGTAATTTCCAAGAAGGAAAATAGACATTTGAAAAGGAAAAAAAAGAAAGAAATAATGATGTTCAACCAGATGCTACATTCTACATTACCAAGTAAGATGATTTTTTTATACATTACAATTCAGAATTTATAAGAACTTTTGTCATCCATATTGATTGTAAGCCATATCACCACATAATGATGCTGGGGGACTCAGTAAAACCTCAATATATTCAGGGAAGAATGGACTTGAGGTAGAAATACTAATGGTACTGAAAAAAAAATGCTCATGTTCTTATAGTGCGTAACTAATAAATTTCATAAAAAATAAAACAAGGCCAAAATATTTTGTACACAAATTATTTGGGATTTAAATTAAATAAAGGAGCTGGGGAAAAGAGGGGGGAAGTATACACACCCTTCGTCAAAACCAGAAGAGTGAGACAGTCAAAACACATCTGTCAGACAATATATAAGGAGGGTAAACATTGCATTTAACTTCAATGTGAGACAAAACAGTTAGAAAAGCCCCACTCTTACTAACCTCTGATAGGCAAGTGTGCTAAAGAACTTCCTAAAAACCTGCCTATTCCTCAAGAGACCTTTGTCCCATTATAATTTGAAAGTTTCATAAACTATAGGATAGTAATAGTACTTTTCCCTCCAGTGTTAAGGACCTTTATGTTCTTTCTTTTTTTCTTTTAAAAAAAGTGACTCATCTATGTGAAATAAATCAGCCTTTTAAGAAATAGTCCTAGATTCTAAATCAGTAGTGAGAGTGCCAAAAGGTTTCCAAATACAAAATATGCTTCATGTGCATGTTTTCATATATTCCAAATAAACACACATTAATTTTGTTGTGATTTTTTTAGGATGCACATGTAAGTGAGACTCACAAAATAATTGCCAACCTCCAAAATATAATTTACTTTAGCTAAGAAACATTCCACTCAAAAATCTGGCAAAATACACAGTGGAGAAATATGACATTAACCATTTTCATTCGTTATACTAAACACACAACTGATCCAGGGGAGGAATTTGAATCTAAATTATTTTTTATATGAAATGGATTTGTTTATCACAGATACTGAGCACACCATACAGATATCAGAATCAGTTCTTGATGTTTTGATCATTTCCAGAACATGCACATTTCCTCATTTATTTTTTTTCCCCACAAGTTGAATAAGACATAACAAACACATCCTGCCACAGGCAGGCATAGCGGTAGGTCAGATACCTGTGTTGTATAAATCTTTAGGCTGAGAGTTTAGGACATTTTAACCTAGAAGTTCATTCAGTTTGATGACTATGGCAAAAGCAATTATGACATTAAACAGTTCACAGAACTTAACCCAAGACCTAAAATTGTTTAATTTTTTTAATGATTGATTTGTGCCTCTCCTGACATGCACAGACCAACTTAGATTTATAAACCCTTGTGAACTGCCCCAGCTTGGTTGTAAGCGCCAGTGACTTCATTCCATTTCCCAAATGTCTGTAGTTATTAAAAATTATCAATATAAAGTAATAGAAAGCAATCCAGACATACATGGATGATGCAATTGTCAACATGTGCACAATTGGAGCATAAAATATGAAAGATTGTTACTATTACAACTGAAATTTCACGTTGAAGACTTTGCTTTAAAGCTAAATAATCATATTGCATCTATTCACTCTATTATTTCTACTTGCAAAAGCAGTGTTTCCCTTTGTATTTGCTGCTCTTAATGCAATATGCAAGAGCTTTTATTTGGTAAAAGATGTGGTTTTAGTTTCAAAAGTCTGTTTGGAACTGAACACTCCTTCAACTAGGTCTAAGAGAAAATCTAAAAGTAATTTCCCTTCGATCAATAGCAGAACTTTGTAACAATTATAGCTTCCCAACATTTGAGGAGACTGATCAGTTAGGAGGTTAATTTCCCTGTCATTGGAAGCATTCAACATCTCAAGACTATTTAGCGTGAAAGGAAGTTCCTTATTACTGGATATAGTCAAAACCTCAGTTTTTTCATCTGAAAAATTTACAAATTATATGAAATGGCCAAAATGCCTCTTCCAGATTCAAATGTTCTTATAAAGCACATCACTTGTCACAGATGGTATAGAAAAGATTTCAATCTTGTTTGAGAGGTTAGATTAAGAGAGTTGTTCTAACTCTATGAGTCTAATTTTTTTTTTGTTTTCAAGTGTAGAAATTTATTATATTTAGAAACTTGTTTAGATCACAGTTTAGCAGTGTAATGTTAGAGCTGAAAGATCACAAAATTTGCACCTATTTTACACTTTCTTGAAGTCTCTCATTTTCGTAGAATCCCATAGTATCTACTATTGAATTATCTGAAACTTATAGGAAAAAAAACCAATAGAAAAACACAAGTTTCTGTTGCTTGATAGGAGCCAAGCATATACTTTACAGCTCTTCCCACCCTGCCCCTGAATGATACCGTATCTGAAGTCATTATAAGTTCCTTGAGGGCAGGGTCTTTTTTAATTTAGTCTTTCTGTTCCTAGCACCTAGCAGAATCAGCATTTAATAAAGTCTTGTTGATTAATAAATTAATTGATTGGAGATAGAAGAGAGAAAATTGTAAATAAGAAGTGTGAGTGCCTGGAGTAAGTCATCTGTGAATTCCAATTATCCTTCTCTAAAAGACTCTGTTCAGTTTAAATATTTGTGACATTCAAGAGATAGTAGTGCTGGTGACCAGTAGTGGAAAGGGGTGGGGAAATAGTAACTACTGAATTTCGCTAATACCTCTACCTCATATACCATGGGAGTATTCAATCTCTTGCCTAGTCTTAGAAAATGGGCACATTTGGTGACCTGTGTGGGTGTTACTATGATCAGCTTCATAACTACATACTATATAGGATGCTGCCCATGGTTGATACTTTAACATCTTTAGGATTCCAAGTTATTTTAACTCTCAGAACAAGTGCCAATCTATAAATGCATTAATTCCTTTTTTCCTGACAGCTGACTAAATAGCCCAAAGAAATGGGAATGTAATACTATACTATGAAAAATAATTGCTATAATGGAGGAGAAGAGCTTTGTGACAAAGCAAGGATGATGTCAAATTATAGGAGAATACTAGGATAAGTGTTAAAAAAAAAGGTACTAGGATTAAGTCCCCAGTTTGCAAACTATACAGAGTTTTAGTTCAGTCCCAAAGCCAGTCTCTAATATACTCATTGTAATTATGTACTATTTTTTTATTATCCATCTGAAACTTAATCTTAATTTTCTACTTTGAACAATTCTTCCTTTCAATTCATCTTATATCTAAAATTTGCTGTAATTGGGTGACTGAAGATTTTCCAGTCTCTTGATTTTAGATATTATCTGGGGTAAAATTTAACCAATGAATTCTAGAAATCTTATAATCTAAAGAAATACTGAAAATGAAAAAATATAAATAAGTAGTTGCACATAACTTGATGGAGAAAATACCAGGATTGCTAATTTTACCTTTGTGACAAATATCTATTAAAAAGATAATATTATGAGAAGAAAAAAGGGGAATTTAAGAAATTTGATATTTTGGAGGTGTAGTTATTGGATGATGAGAAAATACTTTTTTCTTTAAAGTTCAGTTTAAAATAGGGAAAGAGAAAGATATAAAGGAAGATAAATTAGGTAGCAGAGCCAAGATGGTGGAATAGAGGGAGCACTATAGCTGAGCTCTCCTAACATTCCCCTCCAAATAACTCTAAAATGACATCTCAAATTTTATTTTTAGTGAAAAGTCAATAAAAGGTCAGGATGAGATATTTTTCCAGTCAAAGATAAATTTAGAGTTCAGAAGGATAGGTCTGTAACATTGGGGTGGTGGCTGGCCTAGAGCATACGTGGCAGCAACACTAACTGTGGGATTTGGTAGTGGGACAGCAGCAGCAGCAGCAGCCACTTAAAGGGCTCTTCGTTGATAGGCTGTGAGGGGATTGGGCAACTGGTCAGAAAAACATTACAGGGGACCCCCGTGATGGAATTGGGTGCAGGACAGATGCTGTTTGGTAACTCCACTACCCATATCCACTTCAGGGTCTCAGTTCCAGAGAAAAGAGGAACTCTTTCAATCACTAAGGAGCAATAGTGCTTGAAGTCACAAGCAAGCAAAGATCAAGGGACTTTCCTGGATAAATACCAGAACAAAACAGAAACTCAGAAGATCACAATGTTTAAAACAGCTATGAACAAAACCTCAACTAAAAAATGGAAACTGGATACAAACACTACAAGAGTTACTGGAAGAGCTAAAAATGATAATTTTAAAGGGTATACAAAGAAGAGCTTTTACAGTGGAATGGAAAATGGAGACAGTGGGAAGGTGAAGGGTGGCTACATTTGAACTTTACCCTGATCAGAATTGGTTAAAAGAGTGAAGAACAAATAGACACACAGAGA
Organism: Phascolarctos cinereus; assembly: GCF_003287225.1. Lineage (NCBI taxonomy): Eukaryota > Metazoa > Chordata > Mammalia > Diprotodontia > Phascolarctidae > Phascolarctos > Phascolarctos cinereus. The sequence goes on along the minus strand of NW_027556180.1, from coordinate 178,491,835 downwards.
AACACACACACAAACATAAACACACAAATATTCAGTTGGAAACAGAACTCTCTTACCCAACAAGAAAATAAGGAGGGAAGGGGAAAAGAGAGAGGAGGAGGTTATAATAAGGAGGGTAGATTAGGGAGTCAGTGTTCAGAAGCAAAAGCCTTTTGAGGAGGGGCATGATAGAAAGAGAAAGAGGATAAACAGAAAATAAGAGAGTGGAGGGAAATGCACAAATCATAACTTTGAATGTAAATAGGATGAACTCACCCATAAAATGGAAGTAGATAGAGTAGATTAGAAACAGAATCCAAAAATATGTTATTTACAGGAAAAAACACTTGAAACAGAAAAGTACACCCAGAGTTTAAAAAAAAGGGGGGGCCAGAGAAGACTCTATTTTGCTTCAACTGAAGCAATAAAAAAAAAGTAACCATAGGAAGCTGAGACTAAAGAAGAACAAAAGTTGATCTAATTAAAAGAGATTACTAGGGAAACTGTATTTTACTAAAGGGTACCATAGACAATGAAGTAATATCAGTACTAAATCTATACGCATCAAATGGCAGAGCAGCCAAAGCCTTAAAGAAAAAGTTAAATGAGTTTTAGGAGGAATTCAACTGTAAAACTGTAGTAGAGGGAGACCTCAATTTTCCCATTTTGGAGTTAGATAAATCTAACCATAGCATTAAAGAAAAAAAAAAGATGAAAACTGAATGGAATTTAGAAGAGTTAAACTCTAGAAAACTCAATGTAAATAGAAAGGAATACACAATTTTCTCAATAGTACATGGCATTTTCATAAAAAAAATGACTTTGATGAGGGCATAAAACCTCACAAACAAGAGCAAAATGACAGAAATAATAAATAAACCCTTTTAAATGCCAGAAGGCAATAAAAATTACATTCAGTAAAGGGATATGGAAGCATAGATTAAAAATTATTTGGAAACTAAATAATCTAAGCCTAAAGAATGAATTCATCAAAAAGGAAAATAAACATAATTTATAAATTCATTAAATGAAATGACAACAATGAAACAATGTACTAACATTCATGGAATGCAGCCAAAGCAATACTTATCTCTAAGTGTTTACATCAATAAAAAAAAGAGAAAGAGCAGAACAATGAACTGGGCATGTAAAAAGAAAAATAACAAATCAAAAATCCCCAATTAAACACCAAAATGGAAATTGTGAAAATCAAAGAAGAAATTTTAAAAATTGAAAGTTAAAAAACCCATTGTATTAAATAAAACTAATTAAAATTAATAAATTAAATTTATTTAATAGATTAAACTAATAAAATAAAAATGAATAAATAAAACTACAAACTAGTTTTACAAAAAAAATAGATAAACCATTGATTAATTTGATTTAAAAATAAAGAAGAAAACCAAATTACCAATATCAAAAATGAAAAAGGTGAATGTACTACTAAATAAGTAATGAAACTGGTGTTGGGAGAATTTTCAGCAAGTTTCTCTGATAAAAGTTTCATTTCTCAAATATATAGGGAACTGAGATAAATTTATAAAAGCAAAAAAAAAAGAAAAAGCCATTCCCTAAATGATAAATGGGCAAAGGATTTGAACAGGCAGTTTTCAGAAGAAATCAAAGCTACCAACAGTCACGTGAAAAAAATGCTCTAGATTTCTACTATTTAGAGAAACACAAATTAGAACAAGTCTGAGGTACTACCTCTTACCTATGAGATTGGCTAATGTAACAAAAAGTACAAGGACAAATGCTGCAGTGGAATGGGAAAATAGGCATACTAATGTACTAATTGTGAACTAGTGCAACCATTCTGGAGAACAATTTGGAACTATGCCTAAGGAGTTATAAAACAGGCATATCCTTTGACCCAGCAATATCACTACTAGGTCTGTATCCAGAAGAGATAAAAGAAAAAAGAAAAGGATTTATTTGTACCAAAATATTTCTAGTAGTTCTTTTTGTGTTGGCAAAGAATTGGGAATTGATGGGGCATCCATCAATTGGGGAATTGCAGAATAATGGTATATAATCGTGATGGAATACTATTGTGGGGAAGTGGAGCCAAGACGGTACCTTTTTAGCAACTCACCTGAGCTCACCCCAAAATCCCTCTGAACACCTTTAAATAATGCCATGAAACAATTTCTGGAGCAGCAGAACCCACAAAAGGACAGGGTGAAATAATTTTCAAGCCCAAGATAACTTAGAAGGTCAACAGTAAAGGTCTGTCACAGCAGGGTGAGAGTGGAGCACAGTCTAGTGCTGGCCCCAGCAAACCAGGAGTAATCCTTGGGAGCCACTAAATCACCAGTGGTAGTAGCTGCTTTCATAGCTCTCAGTCCATAGATGGTGAGGGGGTTAAACAACTGATCAGAATAAGATTACAGGGGTCTCTTTGCTGGCACTGAAGGCAGGACTCTGTTGCTTTGCCCTTACTCAGATCTGGGTGGCAGTCTTGGGTGGCAGTTTCAGGGTGAGGAAGAACACTAGCACACCAGAGCTTGTGGGCTGCAGTGGAGCAGGGACCCTTGTCACAGTTCCAGGGCAGAAAAGAGTGCTTGTGGTCACTCACAGACCACAGCACAGGCCAGGAGAGTAGATCACACCACCTTGGAAGAACTGAGAACTTACAGGTCCCTAGAAGTATCTCTGAAAACAGTTACATAAAACTCCTGAGGCTTGGGACAGTGCACCCTCCACCCTGGAAGCAGAGCTCCACTTTAACCACTTTAATCCACTTTAAAAGACAAGAAATAAACTGGAAAAATGAGCAAACAACAGAAAAAAAAATCTGATCATACATAGCTACTATGGTGAAAAGGAAGACAAAAATACACACTCAGAAGATAACAAAGTCAAAGCTCCTACATCCAAAGCCTCAAAGAAAAATATGAATTGGTCTCAGGTCATTGAAGAGCTCAAAAAGCATTGTGAAAATCAAGTAAGAGAGGCAGAGGAAAAACTAAGAAGAGAACTGAGAGTGATGCAAGAAAATCATGAAGAAAAGAGTCAACAGATTGGTAAAGGAGACACACAAAAATACTGGAAAAAAACAACATCTTAAAAAACAGACTAGGCTAAATGGCAAAAGAAGTACAAAAAAGCCAAATGAGGAAAAGAATGCTTTAAAAAGCAGAGTTAGCCAAATGGAAAAGGAGGTACAAAAGCTCACTGAAGAAAATAATTCCTTAAAAAAGACTTGAGCAAATGGAAGCTAATAACTTTATGAGAAATCAAGAAACAGTAACACAAAACCAAAAGAATGAAGAAATAGAAGACAATGAGAAATACCTAATTGAAAAAAAAACAGTTTTACTGGAAAATAGATCAAGGAGAGATACTTTAAAAATTATAGGACTACCTGAAAGCCATGATCAAAAAAGAGCTTTAACATCATCTTTCAAGAAATTATCAAGGAAAACTGACCTGACTGAAAATGCTGAAAAATAGACATTGAAAGAATACACCAATCACCTCTAGAAAGAGATTCCAAAATGAAAACTCCTGGGAATATTATAGCTAAATTCAAAGCTTCCAGGTGAAGTTGAAAATATTTCAAGCTGCCAGAAAGAAACAATTCAAGTACTGTGGAGCTACAGTCTGGATAACACATGATTTAGCAGCTTCTACATTTAGGGATTTAGGGCTTGGAAGATGATATTCTTGAGGGCAAAGAAGCTAGGATTGCCAACAAGACTTGGTAAAGCTGAGTATAATCTTTCAGAGGAAAGAAACGGGCATTTAATGAAACAGAGGACTTTAAGGCATTCCTGATGAAAAGATCAGAGCTAAATAGAAATTTTGACTTTCAAATGGAAGACTCAAGTGAAGGTAAAAAGAAAAGGTAAAAAAGGCAAATAGGAAAGGGAAATCATAAAACACTTAATAAGGTTAAACAATTTACATTCCTGTATGGGAAGATGATTACTTGTAACTCATAAACACTTTCTCATTATTAGAGGAGTTAGAACGAGCATATATAGACAGAGGGCAGAGGTATGAGTTGAATATGAAGGGATTGTAGTTTTAAAAAAAAGAAATGCTATTGTGCTATAAGAAATGATAAACAGGATGGTTTCAGAAAATCCTGGGAAGACTTATATAAACTGATTAATTTTGAAGTAAGTAGAACCAAGAGAATATTGTACACAGTAACAGCAATATTGTAAAGATGATCAACTGTGAAAGACTTAGCTACTCTGCTCAAGACAATGATTCAAGACAATTCCAAATGACCTTTAATGAAAAATGCTATCCACCTCCTGAGAAAGAACTGTTGAATTCTGAGTGAAGATTAAAGTATACTTTTTCATCTTCTTTATGTTGCTTGTTTTTTGGGGTTTTTTTTTGGTAACACCTCTAATATGGAAATGTTTTGCATGACTTTACACACTTAATTGATTTCATATTGTCTGCCTTCTCAGTGAGGTGCTGCAGGGAGGGAAGGAATCTAGAACTCAATTTTTTTTTAAAAAAATGTTAAAAATAAACAAAATGAGTAAATTTTAAAAAAATAAATTCAAATTTGATTTATGTTCCCCAGGGCTTTAGTAGATTCCAAGTCAAAAGAAAACTTTAATCAACTGCCCCAAACATCTCAGTCTGGAAGTATAGTCATAAAAGCATAAAATATCATCCCGCAATGAGTAATTTTTAGAGTTCTATCATCACCAAAGTTCTTAATATAGAAAAGCAAAAGTTAAACACTTTTGAAACAAGTGGCCTTTCAACTTCATTTTTAAAAAAATCAGGTACATCCTGTTTAATTCCTAAAAATTTGGACATCCACCATCTGTCTTGGGCTTACCTAAAGTCAACAGAAAAGTGCAAATAAAATGCTGTTGTTGTGTTGTTTTGGGTTTTTTTAACCATACTTGATATACTTTGCATCACATACTATTAACTGTCACTATGCTACCATACCAGGAAATTCCTGTTCTACAAGTTGAATAAATAATAAAGCAAATGTCATTATATCCTTGAATGTGATTGCCTGGGTAAACGTATTGTTAATACTCAATTTAAACACATGTCATTATCATTATTATTACATTTAATAAAGATCAACATTCTTATTTAATAATCAATAGCACAGTGGGTTTCAGGTGTAGTAAGTAAACAACAAATTTCCTTTGAAATGTGATCCTAGAATTAGTGGGATAATCTATGTTGTGAAAAAATAGAAGCAGGTAGAATCAAGAGATATTTCAATACATGAAATTTTGTCACCCTGAGATAAGCTGATGAGCTGATAGTTGTCAAAATGATTTTCCTAAAGCTCAGTAAACTCTAGTAGCTCCTTATCATGTGAGGGTCAAATATAACATTTTCTCTGTTTAGTATTTTTGTCCTAAGTGCTTTTTACAAATGTTATTTCACTTCAGTCTCATAACAACACTGTGAGGTAGGTGCTATTATTACTGACATTTTGCGGTTGAGAAAACTTAAGAAAACAAAAGTTAAGTGACTTGCCCAGGGTCACACAGGTAGTATCTGAGGTCAGATTTGAACTTTAATATTCCTGGTGCCAGGCCCAGAACATCATGTGTCTGGCATATAGTAGGCAATAAATGTTTACTCCTTTACCTCCCCTACTCTTTTCATTTATGTGCCTGTTAATCAATTTTTTCTGCCCTATTAAAATTTAGTCTTTTGGGAAGCAAGATTATTTATGCATTTTTGATCTTTGTATTCCTAGTGCTTAGCACAATGGCCGGCATATAATGGGCTCTTAAAAATACTTGTTGATAGATTAGCTTAGATGTAAGTTTGGATGACCCATTTACCAGATTTGCAGATGAAAAGGACAGTAGATAAAAAATGCACTGGATGAAATAGTTGGAATTCCAAAAGGTCTACATAAGATAAAATGACGGTGCAAATTTAATAAAATAAAAGGATTAAGAGTAAATGCAGAGTATGTCATTTGGACTAAAAAAAAAAGGTCCTTCAAGAACAGGAAAAAAGAAGAGCACCATTATAGGAAGGGCTTTGGCAAATTGGAGCAAATTTGGAGGATAGCCATTAGAATGCTGAGAAAACTAGAACTATGTAACAAACATTTCTTTTGAAATAACTAAGAATATTTGTTCTGGAGGGAAGAGCAATGTAAAGGGCAAATGACATCTTTCTCCAAATATCTGAATAACTATCATGTAGATGAGGGATTAAATTTGCCCCAGTGGGCAAAACTACAAGTGATGGTTGGAAGAAGGAAAAAGGCAGCCACTATTACTGAAAGCCTGCTCACTGAGGCCAACTAACCACTGATCAGTGTTGTTGTATGGAATATTCTTCCTCAGCTATGGGTTAAACCATATGAGGTCACTTACAACTTAGAGTCTATAGTTCCACTACATAGATGAAAAGAAACAATATGTTGACAATAGTGGTCATTAATTTAACTAATGGTGAACCTAATACTTTTATCCAGAACTATTTAGTTCATTTTGATTATCTAATATGCCCCCAGAGTGATAAATAAAATTAGAAATTAAACTTCCAATGAGAGAAATTTGCATTTGGAAAGACCTCGACATAGACCAATATCATATAAGGTATACCAAGATAAGGCCAAAATGGGTGTAAGATTTAGATATAAAAGCTGATACTATAAGCAAACTAGGAAAGTGAGGAATAGTTCACCTGTCAGGTTTATGGAGAGAGGAAGAATTTATGACCAAGCAAGAGATAGAGAACATTATGAAATACAAAATGGATAATTTTGATTACATTAAATTGAAAAGTTTTTGCATAAACAAAGTCAATGCAACCGAGATTAGAAGGGAAGCAGAAAATTGGGAAACAATTTTTACAGCCAGCATCTCTGATAAAGACCTCATTTCCAAAATATAGAGAGAGAAGAGTTGAATTTATAAGAATACAAGTCATTCTCCAATTGATAAATGGTCAAAGAATATGAACAGGCAGTTTTCAAAGGAAGAAATTAAAACTATCTATAGTCATTATAAAAATGCTCTAAATCACTGTTGATTAGAGAAATACAAATGAAAACAACTCTGAGGTACCACATCACATCTATCTGATTGGCTAACATGACAAAATGAGAAAATGATCAATGTTGGAGAAGATGTAGGAAATTTGGAACGCTAATGCATTGTTGATGGAGTTGTGAACTAATCCAACTAGTCTGGAGAGCAATTTGGAACTATACCCAAAGGGCTATAAAACTGTGTGTACCCTTTGACCCAGCAGTACCACTTCTAGGTCTTATCCCAAAGAGATCATAAAAATGGAAAAGGACCCACATGTACAAAAACATTTGTAGCAACTCTTTTTGTGGTGGCCAAGAATTAGAAATTAAGGAAATGCCCACCAATTAGGAATTGGCTGAATAAGTTGTGGTATATGAATGTAAGAGAATACTATTGTTCCATAAGAAATGATGAGCAGGCAGACTTCATAAAAACCTGGAAAGACTTGCATAAACTGACGCTGAGTGAGGTGAGCAGAACCAGGAGAATGCTGTACACAATAACAGCAACATTGTGCAATGACTAACCTTGATACACTTACCTCTTCTCAGCAATGCAATGATGTAAGACAACTCCAAAAGATTCATGATGTAAAATGCTATCCACATCCAGAAAAAGAACTATGGAGTTTGAATGCAGATCAAAGAATACTATTTGCTCTCTCTTTTTTATTTTTCTTGTTTCTTCTTTCTCATGGTTCCTCCCTTTGGTTCTAATCCTTCTTTACAACATAACTAATGTGAAAATGTGTTTAATATGCATGTATATCTGGAGTCTATATCAGATGCATGCTATCTTGAAGAGGAGGGATGGAAAGGAGGGGAGAAAATTTAAAACTCAAAATCTTATGGAAATGATTTTGAAAACTAAAAATTAATTAATTAAAAAAAAAAAAAGGAAACCTGGATTTGGGCAGCCAAAAAGTAGCTACCTAACCACCTAACAGTGCATTCTTTTTAAAAAAAAAAAAAAGAAGAAGAAGACCAAAGGGACCAGTAATATAGAAAGTCTTAGATATTTCTGAAAGTTATGATAAATTGCAACATAATTGTTCTCAAATTATCATTAAGATTTGAAATGTTTGCTTAAATATCTATCATGAAGCCCTGAGTAGATAAAGCAAGTTTTCATCTTAGTCTGGTATGAGGGTCCAGGAAATATACTGAGCTTCGGGAAATCTGGACAATAGGTCTTGGTTTCCAACCTTATTATATGACATGGACAAGTCACCTGGCCTTTCTTTACCCGTCTGTGTAAATGCCAAGTATAAGAGACTTCTTTACAGACTTGCATATGGATGTGGTAGGAATAGAGAAAAGAGCCAGATTTCTCCCAGTGTGTAAATTATTCCCTAGGTATACATTAGGCAGTTTTAGAAGCTGCACAAACCCTTCCAGGCTACTAGGGTGTCAGTTAGAGCAATGATTGACCATTTACCTATCAGTAATATACAATTAAAGCTTTTCTTTGGCTATTGCTAGCTCAATTTCTATATGGAAAAAGGGAGGAAAGAAACAATTTTGGGGAAACTGTGACAAAAAAGAGAAGTAAGGGGCACTGGGGTAAAGCATTACATAAAAGCATCAGATCCTCCCAAGATCCCCCACTATTTTTAGGATGAATTCCAGCATGAATCCATATATTCTTGATAAACCTCCCTTTTAAAGTCTCTTCCCAGGAAAATATTTTTATTGAACTATCCCATCTTCCAATTTATAAAAAAAAAAAGAGTAAACAAAATTTAGATTGTTTAAGCCAGGCCTATCCATCAGTCAACATTTATTTGTAGAATATTTACTATGAGTCTTGTATTGTATGTGGGAGACCAAAGGGAAGTGTAAGATGTGTGTTAGAAATCTAATCAGGGATTTCTTGTGCAGTGCTCTGCTTAAGGGTGATTCTGACTTGGGTTCTCCAATTGAGTTATCTTCTCTACCTGACCAAAATCCAAACAATTTATTCATATTTTAATAGCATTTATTATCTTAAACCTCAGATTATGCAAATATTCTCAAACGCTGAGCTAGCTCTAGCAATGAATGGGTAAGTCAGCCTCATCATCTATATGGACATCCCTGGAAAGTACACTGCCAAGGTAAGTGAACTTATCCACAGCATTCAAAATTTTTCCATTTGCTGTAACCAATGGTTCCACATATAGATGCTATGCTTCCGGCTGGTGAAGACCCACTATTTTCTTGGTGTTGATTGCCAATCTAAAATTAGCAGAGAACTCTGAAAGAAAGTGTGGAAGAAAAGAGTAATTAGGCTGCATACCAAACTGGAGGTCTACAGAGCCATTGTGCTGACTTCATTGTTGTATTGCCTGTGAAACCTGGACAGTCTATCAGTTCCATGACAAAAAGTTGAACCACTTCCTTTTGAATTGTTAAGAAGATTCTGAAAATTGCATGCAAGATAAGATACTAGACCCTGAAGTTTTCTCTCAGGCCAAGCATTCAAACTCTACTGCAGAGAGCACAACTCTGATGGGCTGGCCAAACATACGTTTACCTAAAAGACTATTTTTATAAAGAACTAACACAAGGCAAGTGCTCACACAGAGGTCAGAAGAAGTGATACAAGGACATCCTAAAGGTCTCTCTGAAGAACTTTAGTATCAATTATGAGACACGAGAGATGCTGATGTGAGACATGGGAGATGCTGGCACAGGACCACAACGCATAGCACACCCTCATCAAAAAAGGTGCTTTGCTCTATGAGCAAAGCAGGATCACAGTAGCACAATGGAAAGGCAAAATGCACAAATCTAGAGACACCTCCATCTCAAATGTTGAAACGGACTATTGTGATAGAGCTTTATGAGATCATATTGGACTGATCAGCAACAGTCAGACACACTGTATCTTGACCCCAACGTTGTGACATCACTGGTTCTATTTGAGTAAGAAGGATGAACAGCAATAATGTAAAACATTCAAAAAAAAATTATTAGAGGTTCGGTTGAATTAAACAAGCTTTTAAGTATCTATTGTGTGCAGAGTACTTGATTAAGTGAATGATTATTACCAGGCTTCTTGTAAGAGGGAGAACAACTCCACTCTCTAAATTTCTAGGCAAAGAAACACATGTGAAATGGAATGTGTTTTGTAAAAAAACTGCATTTGAAATACATATTATTAGAATCTAAGAGTCTAACCTAATCAGCTAAGCATTGCATAGAGCACCAAAATTAAAATCAGAAAGATCTGAGTTTCAATTTTCCTTTAGACATTAGCTGGGTGGCCTTAGACGAATCAAAATCTCTTTGTCTCATAATTCACAATACAGGGAAAATAATAGCACCTTCTGTGCCATACACAATTACTCATGTATTTCCTGTGAAGCTCAAGTGAGATTTCATATGTAAATATATTTACATATACATATATAGTATCTCTGTAAACATTAAAGTTTATATAAATGTTGGCTATTACTATAAATATGATTAGTCAGTCAATAAACCTTTATTACGTGCCTATTATGTGTCAGGCCTATTATGTGCTATAATTGCATGGGATACAAAGAAAATCAAAAGACAGTCCTTACCCTCAAAGAGCTGGTAGTCTAATGGGGGAAGGGATGGGCAGATGAGATCATGCTAACCACTATGTATAAATAACCCTAAAATAGCATAAATCTGAAAAAATCAACAGAGGGAAGGCACTAGAATTAAAGGGGATTGAGAAATGCTTCATGCAGAAGGTAAGATTTTAGCTGTGATGTAAAGAAAGCTAGGGAAACTAGGATACAGAGTTGAGGAAGGAGAATATTACAAACATGAGAGAAACAGCCAAAAATAATGTGTGGCATCTGGAGATGAACTATCTTGTGTGAGGAACAGCAAGGAGGCCAGCGTCACTGAATCATAGGGTGGGGGGAAAAGAAGGAGTGATAGGGAGCTATAAGAGTTTCTTTAGTAAGGGGTGGGAGTGAAATTAAAAGATCATTTTGACAGCTAGGTGGTGGATGGCCTAGAATGAAGACAGAACAACTGCCCAGGCCCGAGGTGATGAGGGCTTACATCAGGGTGACAGTAGTGTCAAAGGAGAGAAGGTGGTATAAAAGGGATATGCAATGAAGATTTTATATGTGTGTAGGATGAGGGATAGCAGGGCTAAAGTTGAGATCTAGGCTCAATTATTAGATGTTGAATGATCAGGACCCAGAATTGCTGGATTTTATGAGATTAACTTTCCTAATTAAGGAGTCTGATATACATTTAACTGGGTATTAAGCAGACTTCAGGAGGTCCCATGGTGCCTTGTGTAAAGAGCAGCCGAGCATGGCCAACAGATTTAGGGTCAGGGAGAGAGAAATTCAGTTCTAGTTTTTAAGAGGTGATAAGTGAAGAATCATTAAACTATAGTGTGGCCACTGATTAACCACTTGTTATATCATCAAAAGTAGCTAGCTTTAGCTTCACACCTCCCTGCCCTCTTCCTTCAACACACTGATAAACTGGCACTATCATTTTAAAAGATCAATCACAAATAACTCCAAATCTTCTGGCACTTTGAAATTCTTAATAAAAATTAAAAAAAGAAACTCATTATGATTACTTCCAAACATGACAAATTTTACAACACTATGCAAATAATGGTACATTTAGATATTCTCATCACAGTTACCATAACCCAACCATAAACAAACCTCAATTATGCACTAGGAGAGCCTGGCTGAGTGTTTATGTAAGTACATTGCTTATTTCAGAGGAAAAATATTATAATACATGAAGATAGTTACCACGATCAGTAGTCATATTTGTGTTGCAGTTTATATCATTGGAAAGAATATCTACCTGGATGAAATCAAAGATCTAATTGGTTAAAAGAGATACTACATTCATTCATTCATTCAGGTATGGTTGAACTAATTGACTCGAGTTATTTTCCAGCTCTGAAATACTGAAATGTTGTAGTTGCAGTAGTATTATTAATACTAGAGTATCCAGGGCAGTGTGACATTCAGGAGGAGAATCAATTAAACAGAAGAGAGTAATGAGCTATAAGTATAATGCAGCATCAAAGAAGCCATGGAGGAAGTTCCAAAATGAGTTTGCCAACAGTCAAGTCAAAAAGTCATTAATAATCTATTATGTCCATTAATTTCAAAAGAAAAGAGAAAAACAAACAAACAAACAAAAACTCTGCCTTTAACATTACAGTTTAATAGGGGAGACAACATCATGGAAACAACTGTGCACAATTTTGGAGGGAAGGTATCAGAGATGACTGGGAAAAGATTCTAGCAGAAGGTAAAATTTTAGCTGACTCTTGAAAGGAAGCCAAGGAAGTCAAGAGGTAGAGATGAGGAGAGATGTCATTCCAGGCACTGAGGATAGTCAGTAAAAATGCATGGAGTCAAGAGATGGTGTCATATGTATGGAGAAACAAGAAGGCCAGTGTCACTGGAATGGAGATTATGTGGAGGGGAGCTAGGTGTAAGGAAGATACAAAGATAGATAGAGCAAATGATGAAGGGCCTCAAAAGCTAAGCAGAGGATTTTATATTTAATCCTAAAGGGAATAGGGTGTATTAATTAAACTTTCCTGGTCTTTCACCACACTGACCTATACCCATTTCTCCTTCTTCTGACCTCCTATAGAATTTGTTCATTAAAAAATATATTTATTGCAAAGAGGAAGTAATATATTAAGAATATGTAATGCAATGGGGAATTATGCCTTGTTGTTGTTCAGTCATTTTTCGTGACCCCATTTGGCAAAGATGTTGGAGTGGTTTCCCATTTCCTTCTACAGCTCATTTTAAAGATGAGGAAAGTGGAGTGAACAGTTAAGTGACTTGCCCAGGGTCACACAGCTAGTAAGTGTCAGAGGGTGATTTGAACTATGGAAAATGAGTCTTCCTGACTCCATTGCACAATCTACCCGCCCCCATGAATATGCCTTGCTTGCTATAAATGTGATGGGATCCTAAAACTTGAAAGACTGGAAAGTTGTAGTAAAGTATTGACTAGTCAAAAGCTCTGAGTTTGAATTCTACCTCTGCTGCTTACAACCTGTGACTCATTCCATTTCTTCATATCTTTTTCTTACCTGTAAAAATGAAGGGTTTGGAAGTCCTACTCTAAAGCAAATGATCCTATGATCCTACATGAAAATTTTTCTGCCTAGCCATATAATTGGAGAATTCTAAACAATTCAAAATTAATAATTACCCTATGATATTTGAATAATCAAATTATTATGGTGATTAAATTCATGATAAAAACCACAGAACTCATTTGTAATGATATATTTTGAGGATTTAAGGGTACATAATTTACAATACTTCCCTCAATTAGTATTTTCTACAAATATGATTTTCTTTATCCTCTTAATTTTTTTAATATAAAATTTCAATGATATATTTTGTTTTTAAGTCACATACATTTCCCTCTAATCCTCCCAGGAAGCTATGATTTATTTTCAATCTGTGAAACTATAAGTACAGTAAAAGTTTCAAGGGTAATAGCTAAACACACCATAGTGTGGTAAAGCTTTTTTTAAAAAAAGCTTTCAGTGAATTTATCTATTTATTTCTTAAGAAAATGGGACCATTGCAATTATGACTTTCAGCTACTTGAATTTTATTGACGTGCATATATATATATTATATATATATATATATATAATATATATATGTATATGTACATATTTCCCCTCCAATTTAGTTACCCTTAGACTTTCAAACAGTATTTTGACTGAGACCTCTGCAATTTAATGACTGTTTGACATTGAACAAATCACCTTATCTTTCAGGGCTTTACTTTTCTCCTCTATAAAATGAGAAGGTTTGATTATATGACTGCTAAGATACCTTTCAAATCTAAATCTATTATCTCATAATGATTTTCTATTATTTTTGTCTATACTGTATCACATCTAGCCAAAAAAAATATTCTATGCTGTTATTTGGGCTGCTGAGAAGACTCACAGAGATATAATTTTGAGGCAATGTTTTAAGAGGTAGCATCCTAGTCAAAATTGTTCAGTAGAAACAGGATTTGCACCAAAATTTAGGTAACAGGACACTCTTACCATCCCTCTCATTCCCCTTATCCTCACTGAAATAGGTTTACTGTCATTGATAACACATAAAATAAAGTCATGATGCCTTCTCTTCTTTTTCCACATCTTATATTCAAAACTTTTCCTTTTAACCCAAAAGTTTCATGAGTTTGTTTACTACTATAGTTTACATCTTCAACAAAAGCAAAACTTATTACTATTTTTCATTGTGATTCTTTCCAGAACTTCAGTAGAAAGAAAGAATAATCTAAATGAATGTGTACTTCTTTTCTTGCACTACTTAGAAATCTAGACTTAGTTACCCTGAAGGTTTTTAAGTGTGAGTTGCTGATTCTTTCATTCTGAAGTTTGGTGATTGCATATCCATACAATTCCTGAGAATATTCTGGATTAAGTCAACTTTTAATAGCATTTATTGAATAATAATGCTATTCAGAGCTATTCAGGCACTCTAACCCTGTACAGGCATATGTCTATAGAAAATATTAGATTTAACTAAGTTTAGTTTACTAAACTTTTTTAAAACATAGTTTGATTATTTTTTTAGTACTTTAACATAATCAGAGGATGTTGGATCAAAGTCATTTAAGTATTTAAAATACATCTAAAATCTCATAATTTAAAATTATAGAAAAAATTTATGTTAATTCAAAGAAGGTAACTTTTTTCTTTTTAAAATAACAAAGTTCAGATATATTTCAAAATAAATGAGAGAAATCACCATAATGTTTTCCCAAAGACTCAGATACAAAATATATTTTATTGCAAATGCTTGATTTATTTATATTATTTATTTAATTAAACTATTAAATATATTTCATTATATTCTGTTATAAATATTTAATCATTATATAACTGTTTGTTTACATTATTATCATTGCTAAGGATAGCCACCATTTACATAGCACTTTAAGGTTTCCAAAAGACTTTACATCTATTATCTCATTTGAAGTTTACAGCAATCCTGTGAAGTAGGAGCTATTGTTACTTCCATTTTACAGGTAAGGAAACTGAGAATGAAAAAGGTTAAGTGGCTTAGTCATAGTCTCAGAGCTATGTGCCTAAGGCAGAATTCAAACACAGATTTTCCTGATTCCAAATTGTGCACTATCTATGCATGTCCATCTTAAGACCTTTTGCCAATGCTTTCTAATTTTGAGGCAGTGACCCCAGAAGGCTATTCCACTGGAGCATCAAGTCTGGCATTTCCTACCAAGCAGAAAAGGAAAAGAAAATATATCTCTCATCTTAGGACCAGCCTTGTGGTTATGGTTTGTCCTTCATTCTCAAAGAAGATCATGACATCAGGAAGATGATGACATAACTTGCAATTGAATTGGATTTGAAAGAGGAAGGACTGTGCAAAGTCACCGGCCTCACTTTCTCCTACAGAGCTGTCTGGGTCCAGGGGCCAGATATATATCAGGATGACT
This sequence comes from Phascolarctos cinereus, assembly GCF_003287225.1. Lineage (NCBI taxonomy): Eukaryota > Metazoa > Chordata > Mammalia > Diprotodontia > Phascolarctidae > Phascolarctos > Phascolarctos cinereus. The sequence goes on along the minus strand of NW_027556180.1, from coordinate 178,476,387 downwards.
GGAGGTGGCCCTGGGTACAGTGGAAGACTGGCCTTTTTAAGCTAAGATCTTTTGGAGTTCTCAGCCAAGTCTGGAAAGGCTTATCACCAAAATGATGGTACTAAAAGATGATTTTGTTATTGTTGTCACATCAGCTAGAGAAAGAGGGAAAAGGTGGAACAAACATTTATTAAGTGTCTACTAGGTGCCAGGAATTATGCTAAGAATTTTATAAATATTATCTCATTTGATTTAAAGTTCATTTACTAAGGCACAATGGAGTTATAATGTACTTATAATAAAAGGCTTCTCCTACTTACTACATTCTATAAATTATAGAAATACAGTAACTAATGCACTTCAATCTAGGGAGAAGGGGAATTACATGCTTCTACCCAATCCCTTCCCCAGTCTATTCTCTACGAATATGCAGACACAACATGCAAACATTTGCTTTTTAAAAGCCAAAGCACATTTCAGAGTTCTAAGCAGAAAAGGGGTACCACCATTTGACAACAATATCTGGCAGTAGTTCTGACAGCTGGGGTCTAAGCCAGTTTCAGTGGCAAAACCCCTTCCTAAGCCCTTGGCTGAGGTTTTAAGTGGGAATGCAGTATGCAGAATAAGAGGCATTAGTTAGAAAGGGAAACAGGTTTCCCTCTGTACTTCTCTGCTCATTTCTGATAATTTATTTTTCCAAGTCGGCATCACTTTGCAAGAGTCGAAATTTTAGGAGAAAATGAGATTGATAATGTTAGAAAGTGGTATGGTGCAGTGCAAATAATCCTGGATGTAAAGCAAGAAGGCCTGAATTTGATACTGGCTCTGCCACTTTATTCACACGTGACTGTGGATAAATCATTTCATTCCCCTGGGCATTAGTTCCTCATCTCTAAAATGAGGGATTTGGACCAAATAACCTTTAAGGCTCCTAATCTGTCGTGCTATGATCCTTGAACATCTTCAGCAATCCCTTGGCAATCTTATTTATTTCCATGACTTCAACCACCACTTTTTTGGAGATGACAATGTCCAGCATTGACTATTACCCTGTAATCCAGCCCTGAATTTCTCACAGACTACAGGACATCCCTCTCTGGATATCTTGCCAATCTCTCATACTCAACACATTCAAGACCATGCTAATGATCTTTCCCAAAAAAAACCTTGCCCCTTTGGACCAATATTTCTCAGTGGTGTCACCATTCACCGAGTCTTCTATCTCCAAAATTGTATTCTCTTTGACTCTTCCATCTCCCTCAACTCTCACATCCAATCAGTTACCAGAGCTTTTTCAATATTTATAATAACTTCCCTCCTTTCTGTTTCTATTTTAACCTCTGGGATACTTCCTAATAACTATCTGTGTACACTATTGTAATAGCCTCTCAAAATGTGGTCCTACTTCCACTCTAAACCATCCTTATTTCCATTGTCCAACTGATCTGCTTAAAGCTGACCTGTATACAGCTTTGCTCGAAACTATTCAAAAGATCCCTGTTACCTACTCTTGTTGTTCTTAAGCCATTTTAGTAACGTCTGACTCTTCATGGTCCCATTTGGGGTTTTCTTGGTAAAGATACTGGAGTAATTTGCATTTGTTTCTCCAGCTCATTTCATAGATGATAAAACTGAGGCAAACGGGTTAAGTGACTTGCCCAGGATCACATAGCTAGTAATTATCTGAGTCTAGATTTGAACTCAGGTCTTCCTGACTCCAGGCCATTGAGCCACCTAGCTGCTATCTAATAAGTAAATTTAAAACTTCTTTGCCTGTTATTTGGAGCTACTCACAATCTCTCACCATGATAGCTCTTCAACTTTATCCCATAAATAAAAACACACACACATACACACAGAGACACAAAAATGTCCATATACAACAAAATGGAGGGTTTATATAAAACTGTATAGAAAATTTGTTTTTAAAATGTACATTAGACTTAACAAGAGAGTCATACAATGACCCTATTTCTTTATGTCTCCTTTTGAACTAGTTCTTTTTTTCCTTCTTCTTCATAAGTAAGGACATCTTACCCATGTCTCTTTGCATAATAAGGAGATAAGTACTAGACTGGATGAAGAATTTTCTGAATTTATTTATCTGTCCTCATTATGCTGATTATTTGCTCTCAGTTTAACTCCCCTAAGAACTGGTGGCAGACAGTGAGGCAGCACCCATCTGTAATCTTTGCTCCTTGGGGAAGCTAAGTTTGGTAGATCACTTGAGGTTAAGGGTGACTAAACTAAGTCTGGTACTTAGTTTAACTAAGTAGTTTCCCGAAGCAAAGAGCCACCAGGCTGAGGAGATGTGAATCAGCCCAGACTGGAAAAACTGGAATAGGATAATGGCTCGTTTCCAATCAACATTGGAATTGATCTTTGAGTGGCCACTCTATTTCCTGTTTGAGTAAGATAGGGAGATCCAGTCTCAAAAAAATAGCAATATTCAGACTTATTATATTCATTTCCTTCTAAAAAAATTCAATAGTTCAAATTGGAAACTATATTTGCAAGGAGCATCTCTTTATTAGGGTCTTTTCTTGTAGTTTGTTGTGGATTTTAACTTTCCTCTAACCATTTGATGGTCCGGCTACACGCAGATTCTATATCTATAACTAGTAATTTATTTTCTAACGCATTGTAATTTCATTTTCTCTAATATTCTGTAATGTTCAGTTCCATATTTATAATTGTGGAAATTATTGTATCAATAAAGTATTTAAGAAATTTCACTGAATGAATAAGTAAAAGTAAGCAACCTGGTATGGTTGAAAGAACATACAATTTGTAGACCAAAGGCTTAGACTTTGGACAGGACACGGACCACCATCTTTAAAATGAGGTGGTTGTTCTAAGATATTCTCTCAAGTCTTTTGTGGCTCTGGATTCTATTTTGCTATTAATAAATTAATAAATGAATGATATGGTTCCTAAATGAGAGTTTCCATGAAAGATAGTTGAGAGAGGGTCAGTCAATGAAGCCTTCCTTGAAATATTAACTTTTGAGCCAAATTTTGAAGGAGAAGGTTATAATTTGGCAGCCTTTTCTCACTAAAACCCTGAATGATGCCAATCAACAAATCCTCTTCTGTCAGTGGACAGTTCCCAAACCAAACTAATATTTGCATAGCTATAATCTGAAGCCCTCCTCTTGAGAAGAGGATTAGAGGAATAAGTCCAAAACTAATAACGTGGCAGCTTCCAAATGGTCAAAGTAATGCACAATGAAGGAAGAACCTCTGTGTGAGGGGGTTTTTTGGGGGTAATAAGAGGGAGGGGTGGCATGGGGAATAGTCATGGAAAATGCTACATAAATATTATTATACACTTGTATTAATCTGGAATACTTTGATACTTTGGGGAAATATAATTTTTATTGTTTTTTTCCAACCTTGTATAACACACTAACATTTTACATATAACAGTCAATTCTCCAATTTCTTCCCCTCCTCCAACCCTCTTCACTTCCCCACTATCTTTTCAAAGAAGAACAAAATCTGAGACATACATGTATTCTTGCTTGGAAAGATTGAAAAAGTCTCTATACATATTAAGACACAGTACAATGATTGGGTGCTTTCCAGGTGGCTTTCCAGTCTGTTAAATAGCTCAATTAGTGAGCTCTCGCTCCTTCAGCTACATTGATTTTTGCCAAGCATATACTGCATTGTTGCAAGGGCACTGCCAAACGGGTCTAACAACATCACATTATAGCACTGACATCTGAGACACCTGAAGCAGCAGAGAAATCTAGGTCCCCAGGCCCTTCCTGGACTATGAGGCAGCAAAAAGTATTGTGGAAGCACGGTCATTCATTCTGGAGGGTGGCTAATGAGCAACGTAGGTGAAAGCCCTGGGGAGTCACCTGGGCACCTTGCCCTCCAAAATAGAATAAAGGATTCCCACAGAAGCTGTAGCTGGAATCCGTGACTAAAAAGAGAGACTGAGGATGGGAAGATTATGAGAAGAATGCGAGCCAGGAAGTAAAAGCAATGCCAATCTATTCAGGTCTAAACAGCATTAAATAAGATCCAAAGTTTGAATCTCTTTTTAAAAGATAATTCAGTGCTAAGAGATAAGCAAGTGAAAAAATTTTCTGCTAATGAAAGCAAGTTAGTCCTTTACACTTACTTTTGACTGGGCCATTAAGGAAAAAGTTCAACATTAAGGAAAGGTTTATATTTGAAGGTTGTATGTTTGAAGAAAAAAAAAAGCAATGACTTCAGGCAGAAGACTTGGGTTCAAATTCAGACTCCAAAAGTGACTAACTATAATTCTGGGGCACTAATTTAACCTCTCTGATCATCAGTATGCTCACCTATAAAATGAAGAAAATTATGTTTAACACTACCTCACAGGAGTGTTCTGAGGAAAGTGTTTTGTAGACCTCAAGGCATAATATGTGACCTATTGAAAAAGTGTGTCTCAATTCACTGATGTAATTACATCTACTTGTGATTCAACCGCAAATAAAGTGTCAGGATAGGATACATGAAAAAGCAATGGTCTACCTGGAGAAGATAAGTCTTTATTTGAATTTTGTTGGAGCATTTGAAGAGTACACATTGAAAAGCAGGATATTCTTTGGCACAAGGGGAAAAAAAATAAAATTTATATCTGTTGTCAGTTTCAGAAGTGTCCACATTAGTACAAGCTCTGAGATATTGAAAGATGCACATAAATATGTATATGTGATGTTGCTATTTATAATATACTATATATCTGTGTTTGACTTATTACAGCTCTTATATGAATCAGTTGAAAGTTCACAAAAAATGCATTAGATTTTACTAACTGTGTTGTAATTTTAGCATACTATAACCATGAATGTGCTATATTTTTACTATTATTATATTCTAGAGAATAAATTTTCAATTACTTTGACTGCTGGGTATATATTTTATTTGTTTGTTTTTTTCCTTGGAAGGAGAAACAGAAATAATTAGATTGTTGAACTGAGTTAAAATATCCTTAATCAAATGATTGCAGGGGGAAAAAAAGGTGAACAAAGACACAAAATACTTAATGTAGAATCATGCTTTTATTGGAGAAGTCATTTTTGTATTACACATGAAATTATTTTCTGTGCTAATAAATATTTCCCAATCCTAAGTTTAAATCATACAATTCAAGCATCAAAACTATTTGTCTCTGAGATAATTATGTGAGGAAATGAGATTTCTATATTTTATTTGGATTCAAATCTATGTCTGCATCCTTTATTGGCATTTAAAATAATTTTGTTATTAACAAAAATGCATATTGTGTTTTTAACAGTGGTTATGAACATGTCAAAATATAGGTAGATTTGAGCTCATCATATGTAGAGAATATTGTGAAACACTATAGAATATTATCTTAAAATTCTTTGAAGAATGAGATTTCCAAATATTTTCTTACTGAGGATAAAAAATAGCATAACTGGCTCAATGTTCTCCTTCCATTTACTGGAGATGTCTCTTAATTAGAAAAAAAATAATTTTAATAGCCTATTTTCCCCAAAAAATCATAGCACACACCTACATTCTTTCATGGGCAGATCAAAGGGTGATAATAGATGTCTATAAAAGTAACTAGTGAAATTCTGCATTAGGATAATCTGTCACCCATTTCCATTTTTCTTAAAAAAAAAAAAGGAAAGAAAAAAGAAAGAAAGCATAATCAAAAGCCTAAATGACAAAGAGTTGACAGTAAGATTCTGTAGTAAATGATTCCAGAGTCGCTGGCCTGCGGAGATGCTGAAGAAGTCCCCAGCAGACCTGATTAATTCCAGTTTCTCCAGCTGCCAGGGGAGCAGAGGCTAAGCAGTTTCACAGAGAGGAGCCTATTACCACTACTAGGCTGAAATAGATCTAATCAACTCACAGCCGCTCAAAAGAAAACTTTACAGGTTTAGCTCACTAAGGCAGTGCTTTAAAATGATGACTACAAAGGATCATGGGAGTCTGAAAGCATTTAGTCTTTATTGCAGCTCAAGGAAATTTGCTGGTGTGGTTAGGCCATGCTAATTTACTGAACATGACAAAGCCTCCCAGACTGTGTGACATCATTTGAATAAAGGCCCTAGTCCTCATGGTTGAGTATTCCTAATATTATTTTTTTCTTCAAAAACAGTTAATTTATTGATATTTCATAGGTGTTTGGGCTAATTACTTTCACTATTATAAATCTCTGGACTAACCTACTTTAACATTTAATTTAAGCAACAATGCTCTGTAATCTGTCATGGTGCTCACAAAGTGATGAATATTGCAACTTTGTTTTCTAAGCAAGCAACATTTTATCAGTATATCTGAAAAGAATAACCATGGCCCAGAACCTTGAGCAGCCAATGTCCGGTACATATGCACAGTTTCGCATACTAAACACACTGTATAGTAATGTGTATTATATCCCAAGGAATGAGTTAACCAAAAATAGTCTGGATTAATAAGTATCATACTTAAAATAAAGTTCTGAGGAACTTTCTTTTTCTTCCTTCTTTCTTTCCTTCCCTCCTTTTTTCCTTCCAGCCCACTGGATTTTCCAATTACCTCCTATTTAATGGAGGAAAACAGACAAATATTAAAAACATGATGAATGCATATTTCTGGGAGATTAAAAAAAAAACCTTTGTCTGTTGCTTGTTATTTCAACTGAAAGCCTTTGCAAAGGTTTACAAAGATTATATCTGCTTTTGTTTAAATAATCAAGGTTTCTAAAGTCTTAATATAGGAGTTCTATGATAGATTATTTAGAATGTTCATTGTGATATAATTGATGCATAAAAGCTTATTAAATATATTGATTCCTAATGTATTCACTAATCACACAACTATAAGAAATTAAAGTGGAGTTCTTGGTGCAGGATTGGTATTAATTATAAATGACCTTTCCAAAATGGATGGCTTTCACAAGGTCAGGAGTAAAGCTGGCTTCCTAGGACACAGAATATTAGAGAATGACAAAGGTAGAGGTGGGGAATAGAGAATGCTAGCTGAGTGAGAAAGTGAACTTAGCTGAGAAAATGTGTTGTACATATCTATTGATCCTTCCTGTTTGTCATCATTTCAAATATATAGCTTGATGGGAGGTAAAAGAACATAAGGGTGAATAAAATGAACCAAGTAAAACAACTTGTAAATATCTGACCCTTAACTAACAATTCTAACACATGAGCTAAGAAACACAGAATTCTCCTAGTACAAGCAGTTGATTGGATATGGACCTCTGGACCTAATCCCTGTGGGGAGATAGACTTCGAACATTATCCCATGTGGGAAAGATAGAAACCTTGGAAGATAGACACCAATTACTTTGTGCAGAGACCTCAGTTGATGCCATTGTTGGTAAGTCATGTATGACTCTTCATGACCCCATGGACCATACTATCCATGGGGTTTTCTTGGCAAAGATAGTAGATTGGTTTCCCATTTCCTTCTCCAGTGGATTAAAGTAAACGGAGGTTAAGTGACTTGCCCAGGGTCACACAGCTGGTAAGTGTCTGAGGCCAGATCTGAACTCTCAGGTCTTCTTGACTCCAGGCCTAGCCTGAACCATCCAGCTACTTATTTTTTATGCATTAAAAAAGAAAACAAGGTCAGATCAGGGAGGAATTCATCAGGAAAAAGTGTAGGGAAGAGAACCCTGGGTGCAATAGAGGAAGGTATTATTTGGTAGCATACACTATAACTAATTGTACTTAATAACTATGTGCTAATCTCAGTTATTTCTACTTGCAGAAGCACTGATTTCAAGATCTCTCAGTACCCTTATACATTTCAGAGCCTTGGGGCAAAGTCCTAATCGTTCTGCCCTGGCTACAATTCTGGTTTATATCATCCATGCAAACAAACATAAAGCAACAATATATGATGTCCCTGGTGACAGCTATAGAAAACAATCCAAAGAAATGATGGGCATAATACTGTAAAACTACACTGGATTTATAACATTATGTGTACCATGATTCAAAGTGGCAGCATGGAATAGCTTGCCACAGCATCAAGGGAACCGGGTTCAAGTTCTACCACTATTATTCACAAGCCACAGTCACTTATTCTCTCCACGACCCAGATAACTCTCTTGGATTGTAAGTTGTAGGGCAACGGCCAATCCGCTGTGAGGGAATTTCCTCAGCATGATGTTCCCTGTATCAGTGAAATCACAGAATGAAAACAAAATCAAACAAACAGAAATGATAGTTAGGGTCTTGAGATTCTCATATAGAGCATAGTAACCAATATTCCCACCTCTGAATAATACTTTGAGACAGTTGCCTCCTCCCCTTTACCAGTCTATAACCCAACTCCATCTGAGGGCATATCAAGCTCAAAATGAAGCCAATGGCAAGGGACCCAAGACATTTTTTAAAAAATCTTATTTATTATGTTAAAGCTGATAATTATAAAAGCTTATAAAAGCTTATAATCATAATATAATAAATACTCTTTATTATGGCTCTGCCGTTACATAATTGAGTACTGTTACATAGAGAATTCTGAAATTTAAGCTGAATCTATGTCTCATGTAAATGAAGAGCTTCCATTTCTGAGGTTGTTCAATTTCATACCTCACAGGTATAAATTCACTGAAATATAAGGAATTCTTTTATTTCAGTTGGGCTAAGGGGAGAGCTTGAATGTTAGTCTATCTGTAATGAAGAGACTCTGAAGGCCATATTTAGGTCCACCTCTTTGCAGTTACAATTAGTATTTAGTGACCTCAAATGTGCAAACAATTAGTCAGATGTAAGGTATAATTTCTGTATAGTGTATTTTTGCTCTCAGACAAAAAGAAACCACCTTTAGACATCCAAATATAATAGAATCATCTTGTTTGTATAGATGAGTATCAAAAAAAGTTTTATTAGAAAAATTACAAATAAAGATAAATTTAGCATATTTTTGAAAGTGTCATATGAATATTAATCTGTGGCTAGTTATCATATAGCTAGAACCTTTTCCTAACGAGCCTAGGTTATGTTTTTCCATGATCTACCATAAAACAGTTTAGCTTTACTCTTTTTTTTCCCAAAGTTAGAGACTTTATGTCTAGCTCTGGATAACTATAGCACAAATGCAAGTTATTACAAAAAAAAACACAAAAAAGGAATAGCAAAAACATTCATATGCAGTTATGCAAATCTATCACCATTATTAGAAACTATAAATGTGAACCCTAATGATTACAGTTTTATTGCATCATCTTCATACATAAAATAAAAATTATTAACGTGGTATGGATCTTAGAGGTCATTTAATTCAGTGATTCCCATTTGCTGGTTCCCAAATCCCTTGGAAGTTTATAATGAAGGTTCAAGGGGTTCTTGATAAAAATTCCTAAAGGTTTCTTAAGCAGTAAGTAATCATCCAATATGTTTATAAGTATATTTGTTTTCTGTGACAATCATGTGCATATTTTAAAAATTATAAGTTTACAGCAAAGCAAAATCACTATGATTGTGCTCACAATAGTTATGATGTTTGTATAGTGATTGCATCAGACTCTGACCACTTCTAAGCATAATGTGTTATCTGTTTCTCAACCTGTAATCAAATTGTTTCCAAATTGCCACAGGGATTCAACATTCAAAATGATTCCCAATGGTCAGATACAAGTGCAAATCTTCATTTGCATTCTATACCGAGAAATTGCCTCCTTCCTCTGTTACCCTGTAATCATACCTCATCAGATGTCTAATCATGTGATCAAGATATTATGAACATTTGCATTCTTTCAGAACAAATGTCAGTTTGAAAGCCATGCAGTACAAGTCATGCTGAATCCATCATGGGCCATCACAAGTGCTCTGTAGAAACAAACTCTATATTGGATCTCATAGCAGTATTTAAGGCTGTTTTCCAATTTAAATGTGTCTTCTAAGTTCTTCTTCTTCTTCTTCTATCTGATTTTCAAAGGAACTGAGTGCCAGCATGGTCAATGGTTCTGTGACTCTATAGCCAATACATCAATGGCAAAAGAGAAGAAAGTAACATCTAATGAGATTTTTTTCCTTACAAAAGTTAAATTACATGTAAATATTATTTTAAAAATATAAAACTTCATGTAATTGTACTTTTAAGTATAATTATCAATTAATACTACCCTTGTTGTTAGCCTAAAGAAAAATAAATATTTTCTATTATAAGGAGCTTTACAGTTTTGTTGATTGTTAGATGACTAAAAATAAAAAAAATACATGAATTTCCCAGCAAGATAGCTTATAAAATTCTCCTATTGTTTTTCACCACATATTTGTTTGAATGAGCATTTTTCACTTGATGCAGATTTAAGACTATGTAAAGTGTAGAGGTTTTGTTCAAACAAAAAAGCCTTTCGTTGAAATTGTCTATATATGATTATTCCCATGTTAAATATCTTACATTTTTAATTTATTTCATTCAAATGTTATTCATATTCAAAAATGTGTAAAATAAAGAAATTTAATATGAAGTCTTAGATATTGTAGTAAGCATTTAAGGCCTTGCTGATTGCATCTTTTAAGACTTGTAGAACATCCCACATAAAATATTTGTAATTGTTTTATAATGTGAGAATTCAGAACATGAGAATTTTTATAATTATAGATAGAACAAAATTTAAATTTTATTGTTACAATAAAATTATATGCATTTTAATTTGGTACTTTGGGAGACAAAGTTGTTATAGTTATCATATGGACTTAATGAATAAATCTGAAAGAATGTTATAATTTATCCTGGAGATTCACAACACTTTTTTTATTGTTGTTGAAAGGGTTTCACGAATCTAGTCCAATCTCATCATTTTGCAGTTGAGGTAACTGAGACTTACTGAGGTTAAATAACGGCCTAAATGCTCAAGTTAGACCTGGGATTTGAAAAATTAAACTCGGGGTTCTCTGACTCCAATTCCATTCTCTTTCCATTACCCATAAAAAACAGTATTTCAAGGGCTACATTGATTGCTTCAGAAAATAAAATAACTTATTTTGTAAGTTTGCAAATAGCTTGCAGTATTTTTTAAAGTTGTAAGTATATGTTATTGGGGAGTATTTATTTCAGTATGTACTATTGGGAGGTAGTTTACTATGGATTTGGCCCTAGTGTTAATGTACATCAGGTGTTGGTGATCAATGTAGTGCATATCCTGATAACTCATTAAGGAACAGCCCTGTCACTATAGGCTCTATCAGACAGATAATGGACCACAATGGGAATTCCAGTGCACAGTAAGGTCCATTATCGGAGTGCTAGACCTTATGACAAAAGGAAGCCACTACCACTAGAAAACACCGTAAACATTTTTTTTTAAAAAGCATGTTTTTCAGCTGTTAAAGCAATGGCTGATTATTTTCAAATTATCTCAGTTCATTCAGCTCTTTCATTTCTTCTACCAAATGCACAATCATGTCATAAGAGACATCAAATTAAATAAAATTCAACAAAATATTTATATAGCACCCATTATGCTAAGTCCAGATTTACTGAATGATCTATTATTAGATGTGCATAGTCTAGAAGAATTTTAGGCTTAGTTAGAATCCATGAACTATAAAGTTAGCTTCCCACCTCTTGCCCCATTTTTTTTTAGTTCTTTTTAAGGGAACTTTTTGTGCTTTATGTTTTTATGCTTATTATTCTTGCAACTTATACCTGTTATATAACCTTTGTACTAATTAATACATTTCTGATTTTAAATACCATATTCTCAAAATTACATATAAGAAATGTGCTAGTTAAATTTAATACTTTGTGGTGATATTAGCTCAGACTGGGATGCTATGATGATGCTTGTTTTTCAGACATGTAGTATAGAAACCACTATATTGGGCATTCCTTTGTAGTCAGGCCCTTCTTTAGAAAATATGATGCCTCATTTTTGTTTGTTAGTTCTCCTTGGCCTCTAATTCATGGAGTTCTGACCAGCTTATCTCACATGTACTCTAGGCATTTATTAGTTGCAATGAATTAACTTGCATTAGTCCTAATAGTGAACCTCCTAAAATTTTCTCCTAAAATCTTCACTAAGATTATTGATTTTTGTTTATGTTCATTCATATTATATGACTGAAGTAGCTTTATCTCAGAGCTTGATGGTGTATATGCATATGCAAGGAGTACAATGCTCTCAAGACTCATTTTTACATGACACATTAGGCATTTCTTTATTACATTATACATTAGGCATTTCTTCTTACACATTAGGCCTCATATAGAAAGGATTTACAGAGTGCAGAAAACAAAGAGAATTTTGTTTTTGTAAAGTACTTTAGGGTGAATTTCTAAGACAGGTTATATGTAATAACATTTTCAGTTAATCAACAAATATTTATCAAGCACCTGCTATAGAGCAGGCACTGAATTAGCTGTTATTTATTCTTTATCATAAATGATTAAAATTAACATACCATTTCTGTAGCTATCAATGATGTATACCTATTTCCCAAAAAAAGGCAAAATCCATTGACATAAATACACTGGTCATTATGAGTCATAGTGTATTATATTTCTTAAAAATGCATTTATAAAATAGATTTTCCTTGGGAACCTCAAAGCTTTATTTAACATTATCTTATTAAGCTGAATTACATCTTTGAGAAGTCTATATGGATGCTAGCCTCAGAATAATACAAAGATTGATGCATTTGATGAAAAAACACTGCAGTTAAGTGAAAAAAAAATAAGATCATCCATTCAAAATCTAAGCAAAATCCTTTGAATTTCGTGGTTCATTGTCAACCAGATATTTAGTTTGTGCTTTCTTGCGGTTGGAGACACCATCTTCAAATGTCTTCCATTCATTTATAAAATGGAAATTTCAATGAAGCTTCATTGAGTTTCTGGGAAATGCAAACTAAGATGTGTTCAGATCTATGCCATCTTTCTCTGTGTTCTCTAAGTAGTATTTCGTATGGGAAATTCTGTCTTTTTTCCTGACCAAGGAAAATGTCATTGTTCTTAGTTTATATGTTCATATGCACAGTGGTCTTGACTCTTCTACCATGTGTTTGTGTCTCTTTGTGTATTCTTCCTTTTTTTTCAAAAAAGCAGGGTAGAGGCATTCAGTAATGTTCTGTTATTTCCTTCTCTGGTCCCTTAATTCCATTCTTTGCTTATCCTCTTTCTCAGTTTCTCCCTCATATCCTCACTTCTTCTACTTTGACACCTTTACTAATATTATTCAGATCATACTTTCTGCAGGTCGGCTATTTAAGGTGTATTGGTTTAAGGTTCTTTGTCATTCTTCAAGCTTAATAAATAAATATTTTAGGTAGGCAAATTTAATGAATACATTTGTAAGAAAAAATCTAGAATCTTAACATAGATTCTATCATTCAGTATTTTTAGTGTGATATATTAATGTATGTATTTATTTATATACGTACACACACACACACACATATATATATATATATATATATATATATATATATATATATATATATATATATGCATTTTAGAGCATTGTTAATGATGGATGAAAGCATTCATAATGAAACTCTTTTTCTCAGCAAATGCACACATTGTAGAACCTATATCTAACCACAGGATTCCACAATCTTTTGGGATTGTCATTTCACACAGTGCAAAATTCCATTTGCAACATATCTTCCCCCAATCCCTTGGGATTCTTTATTAGGGTTATTTCACTTTAATAGTTTCCTTGTAGTGGAGAATTCTGGCATGATAGCTCTTAGTCTAAGACAGAGGAAAATGAAGGAAGGGTTAGTATAATGAATTAATTTGTGGGAAACTGATTTGTTTGCATTTTGCACATTGGTTTTTGGATTTCTAAGGAATGGCCTTTTCCAATTTTACACTTTTGGAAGGTGGGTTAAAAACAGAAAATAGAAATGAAATTCAGGTTTCTATTTCTATACTACATTCATGTTACCTTTGAAAGAGAGATAAAGACAAATAAATTTTCAGGCAAGTATCTCGCAGAATACAATCTTTACTCCCTACCATTTCTCTCCCTTCTCTTCCCCTCCACTCCCATATACTTCTTTTCCCTCTGCTGGTCAGAGAATAATTTCCCGTGTTTACATGCACATGAGTGTGAGTGCTATAAGGGATTCTATATACTATATTGGACTGAAGAAGTCTTTATACATATCAGTGTTACACACTGTAATCAAAATTCTATATGCCCAGCATTTATTTTTCCCTTTCAAATCTAGAAATGTCAAATCAAAATATTTCTCTTAAAATTAGATTTTAAGTATGTGAAAGCAAATGTAGGGCTCTCATGTATTGTCTTTTACAAGGAGAATTTCATATTTCCAAATCCTGAATGAGCTCAGAAACCTAACTTGACCATGAGTGGCAGCTTAACCATCAACTAAATACCGATGGCAATACTCAAGTTGACACATAAACACCCAGAGAAAGAAATGTGAAGGGGGCAAAGATGAAACAGGAACACCATCGATCTAAGATTTGATTCCTTCCAAAATGTTAACACTATGCTAGGGAATCACATATCATCTTTATAGTGAATCATCACTTTTAAAGTCAAACTTCTGATTGAAAGGGTGAGGAGGGAATAGGACTCTGTACCTCTGTATATAGTTGTTCAGAGGTTGCAATTTAAACTGCTTTGGGAGAAGATTGCATTGTAATTAAGGACTGTGGTTATATAGACCCGTTGAAGTTTTGCTATCATAGCACAATTAAAGTAGAATTGATCATATATATTGTTATGCCATAAGCAGCAACAACAAAAAATGGTGTTCACTGATAATATTCAAACCCAAGCACTAGAATGTAGGGAAAGCCAAAGGATTCATGAATGGGTTATTAAGTATACCAGAATAGTCAATTACCTTTTAAATCTCATTTTTGTTTGGGGATTTTATTATTTTTATTACTTTTAATAATAAATATTAATTAATTAATAATATATTGATAGTAAATATTATTATATTCATTATATTATTATTTTTATATGTGGAGAGATGTACTATATTTATAATTAAAGCTCACAGATCCCAAATATCTTCATTCCATTCTTGTCATTATATGGGGAAGGGGGCATAATGAGTCATTGTGTAGGAGTAATCATGAAAAAAATACATATAACCAGATTTAGTAATTCAGAAAATTAAGCAACTTTTTTTTTTGGCAAATGAATTATCTTCATCTGTGATATACGTTTAAGAATGAAACTTAAATTAGCTCCTTAAAGTGGTCCTGTGACTTTAATTATTCAAAAAGTACACAAATTTAATGAGTTTAAATATTAAAACTACTCTCTATTGTCACTACTGTGAGCTCTTAATTTACAGAGCAATTAAGTCAGGACCCTCATTTATCAGGACATGTGCGTTTGTTGAAAATGTAGTCAGTTTTTATTAATTGATGCTATAGAAATACGGAGGTGAAATTAATGTCTGGGCTTCAGAGGTCATGCCGGTGATGCTGGGTAGCTATCAAGGAGCAAGACGTGAGATAAATAAGTAACTGCTGTTCACCGATTACACCAGAGATAACTGCAATATTAAGTGGCACTGTGGGTACTGTTCTCAGCCAAAATGTTTGCAATAAAATGCCCCCTGAGTTTTTCTCTGGCAAGCATCTGTCATGGGTGGTAGCTGAGAAACAGGGAAACTTCAAAGCTTTACTTTCTGATTATTAGCAGAGTATGGAGTGTAATGTTCTTACATTTTAATGCAAACCAAGTGTTGATGAGATGAGAGGGTAGAATCAAAAAGTAGCCCAAATTTCCTTTGTTCTCCAGTATGTGCCTGACAAGAATGTTAGCAGCTAGTAGTAATCTTTGGTATTTATCAACCAATGAGTCACAAGGAGTTGGACGCTTGAGAACCAGATGGTAAAACAGTCCAGTACCAGTTTTCTTGATACATTGGCCATCTATAATTGTCCTGCCCAATTTGTCTGCTTTGTTTACTGAAGGCCCTTTTCAAGAGACTGACAGTAGTCTGTCTGGATACATTATTCAAAAGAGTTGGGGTCCTTCTGTTACATATGTGCACATTAACTTGTAGGAGTTACTATATACACACATGCATATACATATGCACACACATGTACATGTATGCACACACATGTACACATATGCATGCATATGTATGTGCCTATGGATATATATATATATATATATTATATATATATATATTTTAAATACATATACGCATGTGTTAGTATCAATCCTAGCATCTAGTGCACGACTGGACACAATTAGGTCTCTAATAAATGCTTGTGGTAGGCATTTTGTATGTATGTATATATGTATAAGTAATAATTGCCTTAAGCTCCTGGAGGATAGGGGGCTATTTCACTTTCATTTATGTATCTCCAGTTCTTAGCACAGTGACTGACACATGATAGGTGATTGATAATGTCAATTGATTGATTGATATAGATCATAATAAAAGAATATATCAGGTTTCCCCTTTTGTCCACATACAGAGTCTATACAACATGAAGCTTTCTGACCAATTTTTTCAAAAAAAAAATCTTTCTTTCATTCAGTCATTAATTCAACAAGCACTTTTTAAGGGCCCATTATGTGTAAAGTACTATACTAGACTCCACAGAAACAATAGGAAAAACTATATGGTCTTTGCCAGCAAGAAACTTACAGTCTAGCAAGGGTAATAAGACAAGGTCACAAAGAACTCTAAAACAAGTTATAACATCATTACTGGTATAGGAGAGGTTACCAAAAAAAAAAAAGTCTGAGGTATTCAAGATGGAAAAATTCCTTTTAGCTGATAAAGACATTTTGTTTTTTATGTAGCAAAATTTGTGGATTGACTGAATTGATAAAATATCTTGGTATCATGGACACATAGGTATAGACTAATACAGAGACATTAAACACATGGCCTATGGCCATGTACAGCCCGCAACATTCCAAGTACAGCCTGAACCTGATTGAAATGCAATTAGGTAATATTTAACAAATAAATTAAAATACAATAAAACATAGATAATTTTCATATTTGGTTTTCTAAATCAATGTACATCTACAGAGATATTTTTGTATTATTTTATGACCCCTGTTTTTATTTGAGTTTGATATCACTGTAATCTATTTAACAATTATCTACATAATTGTAAGAACATAGTTTTAGATTTGAAAAAAATAAGCCAAGAAGCAACCCAGCCAAACTCAGGTCTCCTAACAGTCCACTCCAAACAATTTTAAAGTAACTCCTCAAGTCAAATTTTGGAGTGGCAGAGCCAACAAAATGTCAGAGTAAGGTATCTTTTTAGCCCAAAACAACTTAGTAGGTTAGCAGGAGAGGTCTATGACACTGGGCTGGGAATCTGGTGCATCAGGAGTAGGCCTTGGACGTAGACACTACAGCAGTGGTAACAGACGCAGCAGCTTTGGGAGCCCTCAGCCCAGAGGTGGTAAGGAGATCGGACAACTGCTCAGAAAGAGATTACAGGAGACCCTTTGCTGG